>NC_137805.1:27519657-27892157 GCF_963383645.1 Muscardinus avellanarius
GAGTCCATCACATGGAGGAAACTCAATGATTGCTCAACAGACTGTATGAACTAAAGTCCAAACTCACCCAGACACTGACCTGCAAAGAGCTTCCACAGCTAAGCACCTCTCTCTGGCCTCCTTCCTCCAGGGAAAGTGGACCTTTCTTTCAAGGTCCAGTCCTGGGAAGCTCACCCCCACCTCGCTGTGAATGACCGCGTCCCTTCTCCAAGCCCCCACTCCTGCTGGACATTATGAGGCATCGTTGTCTTCCATCTGTTTCTCTGTCCAGCTCCCAGCTAGACCTCGGTCACCTGGTGATGACTTCTCGAGGGCTAAGTCATCTCACAGCGAGCAGGCATTGACTAAGCCCTGGCCATGTGCGGCCCACTGTGCTCAGAACTTTTGAACTGAACATCTCATTTTCTCTTGGTAAGAGTCTTGGAGATGAATGTTACATGATCATTTTCAGATGAGGATGTTGAGCCCGAGAAAAAATGGAAGTCACACAGTCAAGTTCACAGCTGGGAAATGGTGGCACTAAGCTAACCCACTGACAATATCTGCACAAAGCTCAGGGCCCCCAAAGCCCGTGTTTTTACTCCATCTGAAACATCAGTGACTGATTGTGAAATCTCCCAGCCCAAGCGGGACACAGAGGCATGTTCCTGTAATTCTAACTCCTTGCTACATGGAAGCAGGAGGATTACAAGTTTGAGGCCAGGCTGGACAACTTAGTAAGACCCTAAGAAAGACCCAGATTTAAAGAAATGTAAGGAGCTCAGGATGTAGCTCAGTGCAGAACATTTGCTCAGCATGTGGAAGGCCGTGAATTCAATCTCCAACATTGCAAAATTAGGTAAGTAAATATGAACTTTCAGCCTGGAGGATTTTTACCTTCAAAGTTGTTTCTCAGTTAAAGACTTCTTTCTTTTCGCTGGTTTTTCTCTGGGGATAGAAGCAGGGTATGTGTGTGTGCCAGGCTTTATACCAACCCTCTACTGAGACGTTATTTTAGAGTAGTCCCACTCTAGCCTGAAAAAGGGCCATGGCTTTGAAATATGTGACTTCATTACAGGTCCATTAAGGGCAAAGAGGAAGACATAAGTCATCGGAAAGAGTCAGGAAATGGAGGGGAATTGTATGAGTCAGAACACAATTACCCATTCTAGAAATTGGCTTGGATAATAAGCAACACGACACCCCTGCTTGGGGGCGGGGGAGGTGAGTGTTCACAGAGCAGGCAGGGTCATGATTGTATATGGTAAAGGAGGACAGGGTTCTAGAGCCACAATTTGTGCCTAGCTCAGAACTATATTTCAATAAACACGTGCAGGCACATATACACATGCACATATACACGTGTGTGTGCATGTGTGTGTGTGTGTGTGTGTGTGAGAGGGGGGGGGAGGGAAGGAGGGAGGGAGGGAGGGAGAGATGCAGTCCCCCCACCCAGATCCATTTTCTTTTGTAGTGCTGTGGATTGAATCCAGGAGCAATTCTACCTCGCAGCTATACCCCCAGCCCTATTTTATTTATTATAATGAAACAGGGTCCTTCTAAGTTGCTGAAAGCCTTGCCAAGTTACTGAGTCTGGCCTCAAACCTGCAATCCCCTCATTTCAAAACCCCAAGTACGACAGGTATGGTGGCACACGCTTGTAATCCCCGTGCTTGGGAGGCGGAGGCAGGAGGATTGCTCAGGTTCGAAGCCAGCAGTGCTGGCTGAAGAGACCCTGTTTCCAAATAAAAAATATAAAAATAGGTCTGGGGGTGTAACCCGGAAGTAGAAGGGTTTCCAGGAACCCCAGTGGCACCAAAAAAAAAAAAAACCCAAGTACTAGGATTACAAGTGTGTTACACTATGCCCAGTTCCCCCAGATCTTTTGATTTCAGATTTTTCTTTAATGTCTCAGTAAATCTTATAGTTAGCATTAGAAAATAAGAGAATTTTCCATGCATCAAAGTTGATTTTAAGTATTTCAAATGCACAATATTTCACAGGGTGAAAAAGTTAAACCCATTTTTTTTTAACTATTGGAGTCCTCTATCATACCAAGGAATCATTCTCTAGCATTGACAAAACTACTTTTAACAAAGATACCCCAGCTATTCTTGACTGATGGCAAGGGTTAATGCGAGCAAGACGGCAGAGTAGGAAGCTCCAGGCTCAGGCCAGTTTCCTCGGTGAGACGTTGGGAAGTTGGCTCTGTGGCCCCCGTACTGCAAGGGAGTGAAGAAACCATGGGCATGGAAGCCAGCAACAAAATCTAACAAACCAACTCTCTCTATTCTATCTCCTCCCACAGCTCAACACGATGTGATCAGGTGAAAACTCCTGAAGTTTGTAGACTACTGAGAACAACAGTGGGCAGCTTCTTGCTGCTTCAGAAAATCTGCAGAAAACAGATGAATGAGCAAGAGATTACAGGCTCCTGACCCCAAACTGGCAAATGCTCTAATGGGGAATTTACATGCATGACCCCAGAAAAGACACATGAGAAAAAAATAAAATAAAAGTTTGAGCTGTCTCCAGAATCTCTAGCCATAGAGAATCTTTTATTTTATTTTATTTATTTATTTTTTTTTTTTTTTGCGGGTCTGGGGATGGAACCCAGAGGCATTTGACCTCCGATTTACAGCCCTGCCCTATTTTTTTTACTTTTTATCCTGAAACAGGGTCTCACTAAGTTGCGGAGGGCCTCACTAAGTAGCTGAGGCTGTCCACGAACCGCGATCCCCTGGTCTCAGCCTCCCGAATGCTGGGATTACAAGCACGCGCCACCACGCCCAGCTGAGAATCTTTACCATACAGACGTGTAATCTGCTCCTATATGAATCCTGTCCATAAAGACTTGATTAGGTCATTGTTTTCTCAAATGTGCTGCTCTCAACACAAAGTTATAAAAGACACATAAAGAAACAAGGAAACAAGGCCCGATCAAAGGAACAAAATCAATATCCAGAAATTGATCTTAAAGAACAGTTATATCAATCACCTAACATAGAATTCAAAGTAAGTATCATAAATATGCAAATAGCTCAGAAAAACGATGCATGACCCAAGAGGATAGTCACAAAGAGGAAAAGGACCAAAGGGAAACTTGAGAACTGAGGAATACGTAACAGTAAAATGATTCACAAGCAAGGCTACACAGCAGATTTAATCAAGCAGAAGGAATAACTAACAAACTGAAAAACAGATCACTTGAACTTATCCAACTAGAGAAGAAGAAAAAAATAAAAACAATGAACAAAACCCTAATGGACCTATAGAATACCATCAAGCCAACCAATTGCATCAGGAATAAAAAAGTTCCAGAGCAGAGACAAAGAGGCTGAAAGCATAGCTGAAACAATAATGGCCCAAATCTTCCCAAACATGGGGAAGGAAATTGTCACCCTAATACATAAGCCCAGTGGATGCCAGGTAGGATAAATCAAAGAAGTCCACAGCACAACACGTCACAACCAAACTGCCGAAAAGTTAAAGACCGAATGTTGAATGGAGCAAGAAGAAAGCCAAGGGGACCATCACAACACTGTCCCAAAAAGGTCGGAAGAAATATGAACAATATATTCAAACCACACAAAGAAAGAACAAACCAGCAAACAAAAGCCTCTGCCAACCAAGAACACCAGGTCTTACAAAACTGTCCCCAACACAAAGAAGAAATACTTTCCTATGTAAAAGCTGAAGATGGCTGTGTGTGGTGGCACAGACCTGTAATCCCAGTACTTGTGAGGCTGAGCCGGGAAGATTATAGGCTCTAGGCCAGCCTCAGACATTTAGCAAGATCCCAGGCAACTTAGCAAGACCCTTTTTCATAATAAAAAGTAAGAAGGGCTGCGGGCATATCTCAGAGGTAGAAAGGCCCTGGGTTCAATTCACAGTAACCAACCAAACAAACAAACAAAAAATACTGAGCTAATTTAAAGCAAATTATTAAGTCAAGAGTTGAGACGAGACTGATCACAACAAAAATATCAATGAATAAAAAAAGCCAAAGAACTAAAATTTAGGGAAGACAGCATGAATCTACTGCTACTGACCTGATTCTGCTTTTTTGAAATTGCCTTTATTTTTACTTACATTCCTACTGAATCAAGAGCCCAGGGGATGATCAGTTAGGTTGTAAAAGCACTGGGAATCATCTTTGTCTGCTCGGCAGAGGCCTGACCCAGGATGGCAACAGAACCCTGGCCGAGGCTGGTCTCCACTTGCTATCCCAAAGGTCCCCAGGCTGCACGGGGGATTTGTTTCCTGTTGGCCTTTTCTCTCCATTCCCCAATTGTATTTCCCAAGTGAGAAGGACAATAAAGTGTCATATGTGAGACCTGAAATATCTCTGAGAATTATAACTGAAAAGACAAAGAACTGTTGGAAAAAGAGGACCAACATGAGATCCCGTTTTATTACCACCAGCAGAGGATTTGGGGGTCAGAAAAGAAAGGGAAGTCAAACTCTCTGATATGAGAGGGTCTATAAGTTGAATTTAAGGGTTTTTATCTGCCCTTCTCTGCAATCACTACATTAAAACAGAGAACCAAAAAGAAACTAAAATAATGTCTAGTTACTTCTGGACCGCTAACTGGATGTTCTTTCAATTTAATCATGTGACCTCTTCAGTTTCTCAGCTGTGTTTACTTTCTCTGGAATATATTTAAGATCTATAGATCTAAAATCTGTAGCCAGCTATCAAAGAAAATCATAAATATCTGTGTAACTGAAAATATCAAGCCAGGCGTGGTGGCGCACACTTGTAACCACAGTACTTGGAAGACTGAGACAGGAGGATCGCAGATTTGAGGTCAGCCTCAAGCAATTTAGCAAGGCCCTTCTTGACTTAGTGAGACCCTGATTAAAAATAAATATCAAAGCCGGGCGCGGTGGCGCACACTTGTAATCCCCGCGCTCGGGAGGCTGAGACAGGAGGATCGCGCAGGTTCGAAGCCAGCCTCAGCTACTTAGTGAGGGTCTCAGCGACTTAGTGAGACCCTGTTTCCAAATAAGGTATAAAATAGGTCTGAGAGTATAGCCTGGAGGTAGAAAGCCCCTGGGTTCCACCCCCAGTACCACTAAATAAATAAATAAATAAATAATAAATAATAAATAATAAATAAATAAATAAAAAATAAGACTGGGGATGTCCCTGGAATTAATCCCCGTTACCCAGAGACAGAGAAACAGAGAGAGAGAAGAAAGAAAGGAAAGAAGAGTAGAGAGAGAGGAAGAGAAGGAAGGAAGGGAAAAAAAGGAAGGAAGGAAGGAAGAAAACAGGCTGGAAATACTGGATTTTCTACAGAAATTTGGTATTTCCTTTCAAGAGCCCAGATTCATAAATAATCTGACTTCAGATTATTATCCTGGGGTCATTTAATATCAAAGGCATCACAGAATAACTGGAAACTCAAGGATCACGGAAAGTCTTTGAAATTCCAGTTGGCAACAAATGTAAATCTCACGAGGAAATTCTCTTCTGAACAATGTGTACTTTTTAGCATAGAGGATGGAAAAGATAGGGTAAAGGGAAATCCTGGCAAAAATGATTCTCTCAGTAGAATTTGGAAATATTTATTTATTTATGGCACTGGGAATTGAATTTGAGGGTATTCTACCTCTGAGCTATACCCCCAACCCTATCGTATTATTTTACTTTGAAACAGGGTCTTGCTAAGTTGCCAAGGGCCTGGCTACATTGCTGAGGCTGTCCTAGAACCCGTGATCCTTCTGTCTCAGGCTCATGGGTACTGGGATTACAGGTATGCATCACCACGCTGGGCTTTGAAGTGTTTAAACCAAAACAAAGTCAAATTCTGCAGTTCACAGCAAACTTCATTTTCGTTTTTTTTTTTTTTTAATGTGCCAATTGAAGCTTTTACTAACTTCATTTTCTGTCCCAGATTATATATGCATAATGATTCGTTCCCTCCAGCCCATCCAGATCTTCCCTGACAACTTTGAAATTGGCCGTATCCCTGGCTTTAGTCAAGAGCATGTACCTAAGCCATGTTCGAGAAGATGCTATAAATGTATTTGTAATGAGTTGGTTCCTCCTTCTTTGAGCTTCAGCCCTCTACTGTGAGAACAACCTCCCCCTCCTTCTCCCTGGATCTCTGCAAAGCAGTAAATCCCAACTGAGTCAAACTAATCCAGCTGTGCGCAGTGTAGCCCCAGCCAGCCAGACCCCTTCTGTAACAAGGGCGAAAGATAAGAAAGTGCCGCTGCCAGCTACAAAGTCGTTGGAATTCTTGTTACAACAGATATTGGCTAATATACCCTGGGATTTCCATTTTGCCGAGAATTTTCAGAGGCTTTCTCTCCAATCCTACTGTGCACTGATATTATTCTTCTATGAAAGAGGCCGGATTTCCTACCTGAATATATAAGAATCAGGGAATTCTTCCGGGATATTGCTTATCAGTTTTATTTTATTTTTTTGAAGATTTAAAGAAGTTTATTAAAAAATAGAAATACAGAAAATAGTTACAGCCCCATGCCAGAATGCCAGAATACAAACAAATAACAACAACAACAACAACAATAATAATAATAATAATAATAATAATAATAATAATAATGCCAGGCGTGGTGGCGCACACTTGTCATCCCAGCACTCGGGAGGCTGAGACCAGAGGATCGCGGTTCGCGGACAGCCTCAGCTACTTAGTGAGGCCCTGCGCAACTCAGTGAGATCCGGTTTCAAAATAAAGAATAAAAAACAGAAATAGGGCAAGGGGTGTAGCTCGGAGGTCGAATGCCCCTGGGTTCCACCCCCAGACCCGCAAAAAATCACCATCATCATCTAGGTGTGAAGCTTAGAGGTAGAATGACCCTGGGTTCAACCTCTAGTAATGCATACACACATACACACACACACACACACACACACATGCACATGCCAAGAAAAAACATTTCCCAAAGAAAACCTTACACACTGTACCATTACACAGAAGTAGGCTAGTCTAATTAAATGGAGAAATAAAACGCACCGTCCTCTCCCCAATAGTGTGTTACAAATTCACTTCTCAGAAGGAAGTGCCTTAGCTCCACCAGCCACAGAGCACTGGATGACTAAAATGTGATAGGCAATTCTCTGGATGATGTAATAAACTTGGTGTTGTTATTAAGTAAATTACACTGAGGAATAAAGTAAAAATCAAAGAAGTAACTTAATTATTATGTCACAGATGAGAGGGGGGGGACATTATAATGGAGAAGTTCTGGCTTCAAAATGGCTGCTTTTTCTAATTCTATATTCCATAGTTTGTGTTCTTTAAAAACAATTAACAAGCAAGAAATGAGTGAATGCATGCATGCATGCATGCATGAAGAGATGCCTGGCTGGGAAAATTTAAAAAAAAATGAATTAAACTGAAGATACAAACCCACCGGGGGATAATATGTTAGAAGATTTTCCTGAAAATGATAAACTACTTCTTAAAAATCTATCTCTTGAAAGTAGGCAAACAGCAGAGGTACATCTCAAGTTCTAAATAAAGCACTTGTCCATTCAAAAGAAGACAATGTGAACAAAACTCATCTTCCCTACCGGACCCTTAAAATGTCAAAGGAAATGGCTCCTCAAACCACACACAGGTCGCCATGGCATTAAAGCCCAGGCTGCCACTTGGGGCGGGGACACTGCCAGACACCTCTGGGTCTCAGGTTTTGTGGATCAAGCTCATCCAGGGAAGAACAGAGCCTCAAGGCCGTGCGAAGCCCTCCCTACCTGTGCACACCGCCGGTGGCCGCCAGCCGGGTCAACCTACGTGCACACTTACGTCAGTACCACCTCTTTCTGGTCAGCTGTAAACACCGCACCTCCCACACCCAAACTCACTGCCCTGACCTCTGTCAGCACTGCTTACCTGTGTCATTGCACAACTCAACGAAGCCAGGTGTGGTGGCGCACACCGGTAGTCACAGTACTTGGGAGGCTGAGACAGGAGGAT
Organism: Muscardinus avellanarius; assembly: GCF_963383645.1. Taxonomy (NCBI): domain Eukaryota; kingdom Metazoa; phylum Chordata; class Mammalia; order Rodentia; family Gliridae; genus Muscardinus; species Muscardinus avellanarius. The sequence goes on from NC_137805.1 coordinate 27,527,592, forward strand.
GGCAGGTTCCAGGCCAGCCTCAGAAACTTAGTGAGACCCTGTCTTGAAATAAAAAATCAAATAGGTCTCAGGGTTATTCTCAGAAGTGCAATGCCTCTGGGTTCAATCCCCAGTGCCAAAAAAAAATTAATTAAGTAATTAAAAATTAAATGAACTCATATTTGTATACATAGATAGATAGATATTTTGGTGTGAAGAATTCTTTCTTCCAATATCACTCTTTTGAGATTCATCAATGTTGTTAAATATAGAAGAAACTTGGGGTTTTGTGCAGTATCCCATGTGTTAATGTGCATATTTTATGTATGTGTTTTATTGTGGTGCTGGGGACTGAACTCAGAGACATTCTACCTTCAAAATACACCCCTTACACTCTTTTACTGATTTTTTTTTCTTTTGGAAATGGGGTCTGGCTAAGTTGCTGGGGCTGGCTGCCAACTTTGGTTCCTCCTGTCTCAGCCTTCCAGGTCCTGAGATTATACACACTACTGTGTCAGGCTCCCATTTTATTTTTAAACTCTTGTTTGCTTTCATTTCAGATATACCTCTACTGGAAACATATAATTTATTTTTAAGAAACATACAATGGTATTATCATATTTATAGCCAACCTATGATTTTTATATCAATCTTAAATCAACTACATTAATTACTATGGCTCATATTTGGGGAAATACTTCAGTCTTTTTTTTTATTAAATGCTCCACTTAAAAAGAAATATTTGGGGCGGCACCAAGAGCATGCGCATTTAAGTCACTGACAACATGATTTACATTACGATGTGAGGCTGTAATGCACCAATGAAAGCATAAAAAAATTAAAGATTTTTTTTTTTTTTGGTGGTACTGTGGTTCCTGGAAGCCCTTCCGCCTCCGGGCTACACTCCCACGGGCTACACTCCCAGACCTATTTTATATTTTTATTTGGAAACAGGGTCTCTTAAAACAGCAAGGCTGGCTCCGAACCCACACGATCCTCCTGTCTCCGCCTCCCAATCGCGGGGATTACAAGAGTGCGCCACCACGCCCGGCTGAAACAACGAAAATTTTTAAAAAAGAAAAGGAGACTTTTTAAATATTCTCTCTTCTGCTTTTTTCTCCAGAAATATCGTGTTTAAGACTTTCCCCCCACACATTTTATTTTGAATCTTTTCAAATGGTGAGAAGCCAAAAGATTAGTACAATGCACAGCACTATATGCCTTCCACCCAAAACCCGCACGGTGAGCACCTTCTCCCGCCTTGAATTACTTGCTTATCTCGCTCCTGACATATAAATTAGTGAATGCGTGTGCCCATGTACACACACACACACACACACACACACACACACACACACACACATCTGCACACGCCGGATCCCGGCTGAACTATCTGAAAGTGAATTACCGCCATTCCCATACACCATCTTGACAAATACCAGGATTCACCTGTATCATCACAGCACTACTTTCTGGCTAGAAAACAGGTAGAAATTCTTTCTGTCATCTGACTCACATACACAAAGTTCACTACCAAAATGTTTTATTTACTTTTATTTACTAATTATTTATTATTTATGTGGGGGGGGTACGTTCTACTTCCAAGCTATACCCCTGCACTCTTTTTTCTTTTAATTATTTTATTTGTGTTTGTTTTGTTTTGAAACAGGGTCTCTCTAGGTTGTTGAAAGTCCTCTAAGTTGCCGGGCGGGGCTGGTTTCCAACTTGCGATCCTCCATCTATGCCTCCCAAATACTGAAATTACAGGCGTGTGCCACCATGCCCGGCTTCTCCTCCTCCTCCTCCTCCTCCTCCTCCTCCTCCTCCTCCTCCTCCTCCTCCTCCTCCTCTTCCTTCACCTTTTCTATTTCAAAAAATGTGTAACTACTGCATTTAATCAGGCGAACCAGTCCCACTCTCTGGGCTGTTCTGCGTGCAGCTGCTGTAAAAGTCCACCACGCAGCCCCCGCGCCCTTGGCCACCGTCGTTCTGAGTTTTCACTTAGCTGTGTCACTAGGTGAACGGCTGTACTCCCAGGATGCCTGCTGGGGAAGGGAACCGTGCCACCAGAGCTTTGCAAGTGTCATCAGTCTCATTCAGCAGGACAGCCAGCTGGCTGTCATCACAACCAAGACTCCTGACTAGGCTTACTGAGGACGCTGCAATAACCCAACATGGGTGAAGTTGGGGTTCCACCTATGTTACATTTCTGACACCTACTGAGAAGGGATACGGGGATGCAGGCGTGTGGTGGCTCCTGCCTTCCATGAGGAGCAGGACCTTCGAGTCCCCCCACCCCTGCCTCGCAGCATCCTGCCTTCAACAGAGACTCTGGGCAGATGGCAAGGGCGGTCCGGCTCGCCTTTCCCCAGCAGCGCAGGAAGCGACAGAAGGCTACTTGGTTGGGGGTGTGCTTTTTGGCTCCAGCATGTGATTAGATGTGGGATGGATGGCGCTGCCTGAAAACTCAATCTGAAAAGAAATGTATTCGCTTGTCTCAAGATAAATTCCATCCACGTGTTTCCCTCCCACACACTCTGAGTTCCTCTAAAAGAAATGGCACCCTTCCCACAGCTAAGGGAAGGAGGCTGCACCCCGGGGCCTGCTTCTCTCGTGGACAGTTCTTGGAACTTTCAGAGAGCTCCTAACCGCCACTCTGCGAACCCAGTCTCATTGCCCTAATGACCTTGCTAGAGGTCACTGTACAGAAGCAACACAACTCGACTGAGATGAAGTCAACACACAACTGACGTTATCATCTTCAAAACCCAACTGGGGCCTCTCTAAAGGCCTCCCCGATCCGTCTCAGGTATGGAGCCTCCTCCGGCCCGCTGAGCAAGCGCGCTCCCTGCCCAAGGTCTTCACACTTGCTGTTCTTTGGCCTGGACACACCTCCCCTCCATGTGTCACTGGCTGCGTCCCGCTCTCCCCCAGCTCCTCACATGCTACCTGCCCATGGTGCCATTGGAAACCATGACCCCCTCCTCCGACACTCGCCGCCCCCATTCCCCCTTTAGTCTCCTCCGCGGTGGTTAGCAGGTGCCCCACGACACTCTGCGTTCTCTGCACACATTTCCTTGACACCTGTCTCTTTCTTCCAAGAGCAGGGCAGGGGGCTATCTTCATTTCTACCACTGTGTCACGGTGCTAAGGACTGTGCCCACACAGGGTAGACCCTCTTTAAAAACTTGTTAAATGCCCACCAACTACATGGCTATTTCTATTGCTCCAAACTTCAATTTTATTCACAATTACAGTGTACCAAGGAAAGAATATATGTTCTTTTTCTTTTGCGGGTCTGGGGAAGGAACCCAGGGGCATTCGATCTCTGAGCTACACTCCCTGCTCTATTTTTTTATTCTTTTTTTAACTTTTGAAACCGGGTCTCACTAAGTTGTGGAGTGCCTCACTAAGTAGCTGAGGCTGTCCGCAAACCCTGATCCTCCGGTCTCAGCCTCCCGAGTGCTGGGATCAGAAGCGTGCACCGCCGCACACAGCTAAGGAAAGCATATCTTTTAAAAGGACTTGTTAAATGAAAGGTCTAACTCCTGCAGTAGACACTGCTGCCATGTCTGCTATAAAAGCAGAGGACTGGGGCACAGCAACGTCAGCAGCAAAGCCAGGGTTAAGCCCCGGGCAGGCGGACTCCAACGGATGATTATTGAGACCAAGCCTATGCGGCCACAGAGGGGAGAGAGTCTGGAACCTAATAATAATTGGTAATAATATGCTAATAATCTACCAGGCTCCAAAGGCTCCCAGACCTACAAAAAGGCCCCTGCGCCTCGCCTATGGGACAGTTGCATGACCTTACACAACAGACACCATACTAGTACTAGCTGTGACCTTACACACAGAAACTATACTAGTACAGTAGAGGCGAACATTTACCTAGTTCTTTTTCTTAGCTTTTCTTTATTTCTTTTTTTTTTTATTTTTGGCAGCATGAGATTGAACCCAGGGGCATTCTACCTCTAAGCTACATCCCCAGCCCCTCCTTCCCCCCTGCTTTTTTTTGGTGGTACTGGGGTTCCTGGAAACTCTTCTACCTCCGGGCTATACTCCCAGACCTATTTTATATTATTTTTATTTGGAAACAGGGTCTCTTAAGCCAGCAAGGCTGACTTCGAACCTGCGCAATCCTCCTGTCTCCGCCTCCCAAACGTGGGGATTACAGCCGTGCGCCGCCACACCCGGCCCCTTTTTATTTATTTGTTTTTATTTTGAAACAGAGTCTGGCTAAGTAATTGAGGGCCCTTGCTAAGTTTCAGAGGCTGGACTTGAACTTGCAATCCTCCTGTCTCAGCCTCCCAAGTACTAGGATTATAGGCCAGGGACATATGGCCTCTTTGAGGACAGCACACCCTGGAGTCCCGCCACATGCAGCTGCTGGGCCATACGCAGAAGACAGGAGCAGGTCCTGAGGACAGGAAATGAGGCCAAGAAAGCCCAGTGGACAGCTGGACAATTCATACTTGAGACTCACTTTGGTTGGGATGGAGAGGAAGGGAAAGAGACATAAGAACTACTTACTTACCATATAGTTCTTGGAATCTAGTTTTCTCAGTGTCAAACACTCAAAGTACCCAAGATCCATTAGAGAAAAGAAACACCCAATCCTGTCCTAGAATCCCGATAAGTCTTTAAGTATGCCTTCCCATCAGGAATTCCCAAAAATGGAGGTGAAATCACTGTGCCTGTTTAAAGCCAGACCCCAGATGTCTTATTCATCATAAATGAAAGTATTCATTGAAATAAGTGTTTAACAGCCAACAATTAACAAAGTGGTCATACTTTAAAATTTTAATTTGCTACGATAAGAGTTTTGCATTAACAACTTGGGAAACAATTGCAAATTAACGAAATTCAATTTTCCAAATGGATTATTTTGTAGCTCGATGGAGAAACCGTTGAAAGCATTTGTAGGGTTTCAAGGAGGAAATTAATACGATCGGATTTTTAAAAGCATATTCTCCTGAGGACCTGGAATGTTCCCGTTAGAAATCATGCAATTACTCGGCATTACGTGGGGATATTAAGTATGTTTCTGATATGCCACGAAGTTGAAAGCCACCTAGGAAAACAAGAATTTGATTTCTAGTTTCCGCTTGCTTTTGTAGATGGTAATTTACAGATGATGATTTATTTATGTTTACCAAGCAAAAAATGAGACTACCTAAAAGGCAGTCGTCCTCCTGTCTTTGTAAAATGGATCCTAATCATTTTTCCCCCTGTGGGACTGAATAAATTAAATGAGCAATTCATTGTGTACATGCAAATTGCAAAGCTCTACAGAAGCTTTAAATTAAGTTATTTCATTCTAAAAAAAGAAACAACAGCCATTACCCTACCAAAAATGAAGAGGCCCCTTAAGCTTTTGTGGGTTGTCTTTAAAAATGAAAACAGTATGCCAGACATGGTGGCCCACTCCTCTAATCTTAAGACAGGATGAATGCAGGTTTACCGCCAGCCTCAGCAACTCAGCAAGACTCTGCAACGAAAACTCTACTTCAAAATAAAAAATAAAATGGGATGGTGTGTGTGTAGCTCAGAGGTAGAATGTCCCTGGGTTCAATCCCAAGTACTACAAAAAGAGAGAGAGAGAGAGAGAGAGAGAGAGAGAGAGAGAGAGAGAGAGGAAGAGGAAGAGGAAGAGGAAGAGGAAGAGGAAGAGGAAGAGGAGAGAGGAGAGAGGAGAGAAGGAGAGGAGAGGAGAGGAAGAGAGAGAGAGAGAGAGAGAGAGAGAGAGAGAGAGAGAGAGAGAGGGAGAGAAGAGAGAGAAGAGAGAGAAGAGAGAGAATGAAAGCAATCCATTTCTGGGTTCACAATGTTTTGGGGAGTATTTAAATAAATAACCAATTAAATTATGATTATTTCTATATAATTAGGATGTTCAGAAGTGTTCAGAAGTATTTCAGCGTATTCTAGTGAAACTTTCTATTAAGAAATTCCTAAAGATTTCATATGGCATGTGCCAAAACTTTTAACTTTTTCATTTCATCTATTCTATAAAAACAAGAATGACTTGAAGAAAGAGAGCCGGTAGGTAGGGACCAGCAAGCAAGCAGAAACAAGCTCAGGTCTAATTAAAGCTGTGAGCACTGAACACCGTGTTGTCCGGTCTCCCCTCCCCCACCCCAAGACACTTGAACATAGCACTTTAAACAAACATTTTCAAAAGATTCCTTAAGAAAGAACCAGTCTAGACAGTCATATCCCAACCCCTGTATTAGGTGGTTTCAATCTTTCCAAAAATATCGACATGCCCTTGGTCACTTAAGCTGGGCGCATGCCTGTCTCAGTTATAAATTTGGACTGTCTCCTTAAACAGTGGGTATTTACTTGTACATGTGAAATAACTGAATCAGTCCATTTACTTTGTTTTGTGTGTGTGTGTGTGTGTTCTTTTCTTTAAAAAAGAAGTTCATAAACATAAAATATACATCTGAAATTTATAGAGTGGAATATAGCAGAACGGGGCATTTTCCTAAGCTCTAAAAGGGTTTGCGATTCTGAATAACCTTTCTTTTTGCAGGTCTGGGGATGGAATCCAGGGGCATTTGACCTCTGAGCTACACCCCCTGTCCTATTTTTTATTCTTTATTTTGAAACTGGGTCTCACTAAGTTGTGGAGGCCCTCACTAAGTAGCCGAGGCTGTCCGCGAACCGCGATCCTTCGGTCTCAGCCTCCCAAATGCTGGGATGACAAGCGTGCGCCACCGCGCCCGGCTCTGAATAACCTTTCTAAAACCAATTTGGGAATAATAAAAAACATCTAAAGGTGTGGCATATTACTTGACAATCTCACTTTGAAGCCTGTCACCCAAAAACATTTGCATGTTTTTTTTAGCATAAAGACATACACGAGGTCTTCACTATAATACAATTTCTGTTAGAAAAAAATTGAAATATTTTGGCTATTAATTTGGGTATGTTTAAAATAGATTATTGTGTACTGGTAGCAAAGTGTATTCTGCAGCCATTAAACCAATGAGATCTACCCATTATTTATTGACTTAGAGTTAAAATGAGAGGAAAAGTAGACTAGTTATAATTAACAAGGCCATATAATTTCTCATATATCAAAACTTTGAATGTCAAAACAATTGCCTCTATATAAGGTGGGCATGGTAGCACACGCTTGTAATCTCAGTACTTGTGAGACTGAGGCAGGAGGATCGTAGCTTCTCGGCCAGCCTCAGGAACCTAGTGAGGTTCTTTGCAACTTAGTGAGACCTTGTTTCAAAATAAAAGAATAAAATAGGGCTGGAGGCCGGGCGTGGTGGCGCACTCTTGTAATCCCCACTTGGGAGGTGGAGACAGGAGGATTGTGCAGGTTCGAAGCCAGCCGCGCTGGCTTAGGAGACCCTGTTTCCAAATAAAACATAAAATAGGTCTGGGAGTGTAGCCCGGAGGTAGAAGGGCTTCCAGGAACCCCAGTACCACCAAAAAAAAAAAAAAAAAATAGGGCTGGAGGTGTAGCTCAGAGGTAGAATGCCCCTGAGTTCCATCATCAGTATCACAAAATAACAAATAAAAATAAAATTGATACAAGGACCACAGACTGACCGACCAATAGTGTCTGAAACCTATGGTCCTCTTAAAAATGCTATGTAATAAATTATTCTACTCTTTAATTTTAATATATGTAACCTACATATTATGAGAACATGCTTCCAATTGAATAAAAACTTTGAAAAGTAAATATTAAGCTATTAATTTTTTTTTCTGAAGACAGAGACTAGGACCCAATATCTGAGTTATTCATTTTATTATATATGTTTGAGAATTGTTTAACTTTTTACAAGGAATGTGCATGATTCCTATGACTTAAATAAGAATGGTGAAGAGAAAAAGAGGAAGGAATATATCAAAAATAATTTTAGTGAGCTGAGACTCCTTTGTCAGTACCACTCTCTTGGCAAGATTCTCTTGGCTAATTACAGTTTGAAATGTTTCCCCAGACCCCAAAACTATTTGATTAATTTTTCACTGGCTAGAGAAAGCCAATCTTTTTCTTTTGGCCTCGCTTATAGGACTCTTCCTTGTGTGCTTGGATTATACCCAAGGTTCACATGTGCACATAAAAGCAGATATATTAAATACTAGAGATTCATGCTATTAACAAGTTTGTGTAATTAAAAAAGAAATTAGTATAAAAGAAAAGCATCTGGAGTTAATGAACTTCCTAGATGATGTCTTTCTTACTTTGTTATATATAATATGTATTTTTTAAGAATAGAACTAAGGCAAACTAACATATTAGCCAGAGACTAAGCATTAATTCTTTAAGAACCCTAAAAAAAAACTGACTCTCTATCCAGATGCAAAAACAACTAATCATTTATAATGATTAGTCAAATAATTTAGAGGGAGGAAAGATAATCATTTAAATTAGAGTATTGCTTTATCACATTATAAGCCACAAACGACTATTTCATACAAGTATAAAATTTGAATAAACTTTATATTTAATCCAAATTAAATGAGATAATCAGGTATAAATTTACATATGGGATGTGAAAAAAACATTACAAGATGTGGACAAAATAAATCAAATAATTCTCGAATAATTAGAGAATCATATCATGTTCATGAATGGACCCGGAAAAGATGTTAGTCCTTCCAAAATTTAAACTATAGGTTTACTATAATCCTTTCCCAAAACTCCCATTAAGTTTCAAAAAAATAACATACACAAATTTAATTTAAAAATTATACAGAAATGTATAGGCACAAAAATAACTTTTTTTTTTTTTTTGGTGGTACTGGGGTTCCTGGAAGCCCTTCTACCTCCATGCTACACTCCCAGACCTATTTTTTTAATATTTTTATTTGGAAACAGGGTCTCTTAAGCCAGCGAGGCTGGCTTCGAACCTACGTGATCCTTCCAGCGCGGGGATTACAAGCGTGCGCCACCACGCCCGGCGCATCCAGAGAACTAATTTTTAGGACCTTAGCTCACTCTAAGACACTGGAATCCTGCTCCCTCTCTTTCATTCTTTCTGCCTCTCTCCCCTTCGCTCTCTCCCTCTTGAATCACCCGCGTTCTCCCTTACACGTGTACCCCTCACTTTCTTAAATAATCCTCTTTTTCTCTGAAAAAAAAAAGAAGAAGAGTAAACTGGAATCTTTGCTTTTCTGAAACTAAGAATAAGGTCTGGCCTTGACCTTGGGAGACGCAGGAGAGATGTGGTCACTAAAAAAGGATAGAATGGCAGCCCCAGTAAACCCAGAGGGGATTGGCAAGATGGCAAAAATAACTGTATCAATGATCCCCCGCGGTCAAGAGGGTCGCTCACTCTTCCAGTACAGCACCAGTACCCATCACTGAATACACAGGCTAACCCAGCGATTTGCATGTAGCAGGGGCCAGTGTTCCTAGCTATGTCCTCGCAACACTGGGCCAAGCTTATAGTTAATTAGTCAAGTACTGCACAAAAGTAGCATATCCCAGACTGTTTTCCTTAGAATTACATCCCTCTGTTCCGCAGCCAGGCGCTCTGGTGCATGCCTGCAATCCCAGTACTCGGGAGGCTGAGACAGGAGGATTGCAGGTTTGAAGGCCAGCCTCAGCAACAACTAAAGACCCCATTGGAATGGTCCTTCTGGTCCAACACGAGCAGCATCGTCCAGCCTCAGCAATGTGTGTGGACGAGGAGCCGAGTGTGGAATGTGCCCCAGAGGTCACCTCGCACAGAGATGAGCAGCTGGACAGGGGCGCACGGTAGCAAAGCCAGCGTGGCCATCCAGGTGTCCCAGATCCAGCCTGGCACACTTCCGGCCACTCCGTTTGCCTTGGTTTAGAAATCAAGAGACAAGCCGGGCGTGGTGGCACACGCTTGTAATCCCCGCGCTTGGGAGGCTGAGACAGGAGGATCGCAGCCAGCCTCAGCTACTGAGTGAGGCTCTCAGCAACTTAGTGAGACCCTGTTTCCAAATTAAAAAAAAAAAAAAGGTCTGGGAGTATAGCCCGGAGGTAGAAAGCCTCTGGGTTCCACCCCCAGTACCGAAAAAAAAAAAAAGAAAGAAAAGAAATCAAGAGACAATCTTTCTTCCGCTTAGAATATTTTTTTTTCTTTTTGTTGGACTGAAGTTTGAACCCAGAGGTATTCTACCACCAACCTACACGTGTCATCAGCCCTATTTTATTTTTTGTCTTTAAACAAGGTCCCGCTAAGTTGCTGAGGGTCTGGACACATTGCTGGAAACTGTGATCTTCCTGCTTCAGCCTCCCAAGTGCCGCGCCACCACATCTGGCTCCCACGTAGGTTTCTGTCCCAATTTTACTCGTCCCCAAAGAGTAAAAGTATGCAAGGAAATTCTCCATCCTGTTAGTTACTGTGAGCAATTTTATTTCCTGAATTAAAATAAGGCAGTTAGCCTTTCACCGGAAGGTCAGGAGCTATATTTAAAGCTACCAGAGTCTTAATGTTGTTGCAATTACAGTTCATGAAAGTCACAGCCATCTTTGACAGCGTGGGTGCTGGAGGGGCGCCTCATGCCGGAGGTTAAAGAAAAGAAAAATAAATTGTTCTGTGCCTGCATTGATTATATATTTATTTTTCAATTTAGTTTGTGTGCAAACACCTTTAACCACTGGTAGTCCTCAGCGAAGAATATAAGAAGCTGTGAAAGTTTACAGTCAGAACCGGGTATGGCAGTGTAAGCCTATAATCCCAGTACTTGGGAGGCTGAGACGGGAGTATCACATGTTTGAAACTAGCCTTAACAACTGAGCGAAACCTTGTTTCATATTTTAATAGAAAAACAAAAATAAAAATACAAAAAGACTGGGAATGTAGGTCAGAGGTAAATGTCCCTGTCCGTTTCTAGTTTCAAAAAAATAATCTACAGTCAACTTCTTGTGGTAAAACTTCTAAAGTGATTCAGAGATGCAAGACTGACATCTTTTAAAGTAATACCTTAAATAATAAAATTAATAAAATTTGCTCTCAAAAATGCTGTGGATTTCTTACATAAAGAAGGTACACACACACACACACACACACACACACACACATATATATTATATATATACACACACTATATCATCTCTGTATTTATCAAAGAGTAGAATGTACTTTTCTTTCCTCGTTTCTTTTGGAAATTGCTTTATTTACATCAGAAGGGGCTCTGGAATCTGGTTATGGTGCGCTACTTATAACCTTGGCAGTTTATTATCAAGATTCAAAAATTACACGGCCTTTAGATAAAAAAAAATGCATATCTCACAATTACTGTGGCTTCTTAATGCACTCAAGAGATTCAAACTGAATTGTGTCGGATCTGAAAGAGGAGGGGAGGCTGAACTGGCCACAGAACTCATCCCGGGCTTGGAGGCTTAATGTAGATAACGCCGCCCCTTTGGAAGGCTTTGAACTCGGGCTAATGATTATTACAGATGAAAGAGAATGCGGCTTGCCAAGCTCCCCAAAGATTTGCATATTAAATCCCCAAACCAGCAGGTAGCAATCTGAGCTGGGGCCAGTCTGTCCTCAGCTTCCCTTATGTAACCCTTTCATATTTGAGGGAGATTTTGTTTCAACCCAGTTTGGTTGTGTGTTTGAACTTAACCTTCTAAAACTCCCTGGTTCTGGCTTTTTCGGCTCCCATCACAATGTTCTCCCCCATTTCATTCGAAACAGAATTCCTCTTCCTGGTTTCAGATGTCTCAAGTACAGACTTCTTCTGGCAAGCTAATTAAAAGGATATCACATTAGTCAGGCGCCCGTGGCGCACACTCTACCCCAGTAATCCAGTAATCCCAGTCTTTGAAAGGCTGACGAGACAGGAGGATCACAGGTTTCGAGGCCAGTGCCAGCAACTTAATGACACCTTGCCTCAAAATAAAAAATAAAAAGGACTGGGGGCGGGGGTGTCTCAGAGATAGAATGCTCCTGGGTTCAATAAAGAAATGGATGGGTGGGTGGTTGGATGGATGGATGGATGGATGGATGGATGGATGGATGGAGTTGGGAGTGGTGGCACATGCTTGTAATCCCAGTGCTGGGGAGGCTAAAACGGGAGAATTGCATATTCAAGACCAGCCTCAGCAGCTTAGCAATGCCCTCCATACCTTAGTGAAATCCTGCTTCAAAATAAGAAATAAAATAGCACTGAGGGTATAGTTGAGAGGTAGAATATCCCAGAGTTCAATCCCCAGAACCAGGAAGAAAGAAAGAATGAAAAAATGAATGACAGAAAGAAGAGGGAGGGTAGAAAAGAGGGAGGGAGGGAGGGAGAGAGAGAGAAGAAAGAGGAGGTAGAAAGAAAGAGAAAGAAAGGAAAGGGAAGGAAGGAAGGAGGAAAGAAAGAAAGAGAGATAGAGGTCACATTAACATCTGTGTGTATTCCATTTCCTCTAGTGATAATATTCACTGGGTGTTTTTTTTTTAAGCCAGTACTTTAAAAAAAAAAAAGGATGCACTATGTATTAAGTACTAGTAATTAATAGTGAAGTATCCACCAAAAAATAAATAAATAAGAAGGAAAAAGTACTCCCTGTCTTTGTGGACCTTATTACTTAGTGGACACACCAAGTAAGTACGTCTAAAGTGATTAGAACTATGGAGACTCAGAATGGAGTGGAATGGACATACAGATCTACTTTAAAACTTTACATAGGGGTCAGGAAATGGCCTTGCTTGGAGCTTGAGGGATGCCCTGAGCCAAGAAAAGAGTGAGCTTTGCGGGTGTGGGGAGAAGGGGCGAATCCAGGGAAAGGAACCGTGGGTCTGAGGCAGAGATGTGCTGGGCATCTCTAAGGACAGCGGGGATCCCGGGGATGGGGAGCAGAGTAGAATGGAATTGTGGGATTATGGAATCTGGGAGCTGAGGTTAAATGGGTGACAGGAAGCCCCATCCTGTGGTCCTGGGGCCCACCCAGGCCTCTGCAAGGACCTGGCAGAGGAACGTGAAGTAAAGAGGACCCTGGTGGGGCCATGAATGAGCAGTCCAGGGGCTTGGTTCCCCGGGCTGATGGCAGAGGTGCTGGGAAGTACACAGTCTCCGTGAGTCTTGAGGACAGACCCAATGCCATGTGTGGATGGGCCAGGCCTGAGGTTCCTGTACAGTAGCCTCCTTGCTACATCTCAAGTATACTAGGGCGGTCACTTATAGTGACAATCTTAATTAAAAAAGACTATAAGTCTGAATAAAATATAGCCATCGAACTTAGAACGAGTGAGTGGAACTTTCTCCCTCGTCCACAAGCCATCTGCCTTCCACTCCTTCTCTTCTCTCTTCTCCTCATTTTCCTATGAATTGCCTGAGTGTCTACTCCACATTCATACTGTGTTAGGCACAAGGAGATCCAGTCCTGACCCTCAAGGGACTTGGTCTTGGGAGCAGGCTCTACTATCCAAATAGACCATTTATAAGACAACCTGGTAAGTTCTATCCTAGAGAGAAATGTTAGCGAAGAGTAAGAATCCTCAAGAACCACTTTACGTTATCCAATTATTTTAAACAATTAGCAAAAGAAATCTTATAGAGATGGTTTGGCATAGGAAAAGCATTATCAGGGTCTGTGTTAAATAATCGGAACATTATAGGGAAATGGAAGGAACTGGAGAACATTATGTTAAGTGAGATTAGTCAGTCACAAAAAATAAGAAATTGGACGCTCTTCCTAATATGCAGAAGCTAGGGAGAAAATGAGTCATAGGAACTCTAGAGGAAGGAGGAGATTCTATAGATGAACAAGTAAGGTGATCTCACTGAAGGGATGGGAGAGGGGAAGAGGGAAATTCTCTAATGCACGTGATGTACTTTAACAAACATATCAAAGTCAATGCCTAAGCCAAACATGAGGAGGAGGGAGGGGGAGGGAATGGAGTGGGAACTGAGTAAGGGGTAACTGGGCGATGTGTGCACGTACGCCTCCACCATCTTGTAGTCCATTAAGATCAATGACTAAAATGCACCAACAAAAATTTAAAAAAAAATAATAATTGGAACAAATTTTCAGACTCAATGAATTCGCGTTACCTCCTGGCACACAGATTTCTCTCAGACCACAGCCTCGGCACCTTACCTTATGATAACATCTAAAATATGCGGCGCGCTCATCGGAAAACTTCTCCAGTCTTTTTGGGCCCTTGCTTGAAGCTTTCTTGAAAACTAACCAACATCGTTGATAAATCTGGAAGGGAATACAAAGAAAACTGAGCTCACATCTCCCCTGACTGGACTTGTTATTGACATTTGCATGTAAGTGTCTTCTTTGGGATGTGTTCACCTGTAAATTATTTACAAGCCAGAAGTGCGTGGTTGCTTTGGGAAAAATAAAACCTTTTAAAACCCAACATGTTCCCACCACAATGGGCAAACTATAGAGTTCATACAATTATCAGAATCAGAAGAAAATAAGTACATGAAAGCACATTTCTTTATGTTTCTATAACAATTGCCAACAGGCACATTTCAGAAAAAGTCCCAGTGGTAAAAAGTCCAAATCAATTAAAAAAACATAGCATCCAGGACCCTTGCTTTAATTTCAAAGTAAAAAAGGGCCAAGGTCACGTTTATAAGGTCACATAGATAATTGTGATCCTCCTGTCTCAGCCTCCCAACTACTTCCACTACCACACCCAGTTCACAACTTACTTACACACACACACACACACACACACACACACACACAGAGTTTTCTTGGGGACTTGGGGTTTACCTATGTGAAGCTGGGGTCTGCAGATCTCAGGGCATGACAATGGGAACAGAAAGAAGTAGACAGCAAGGCTCCGCTCTCACATCATGGAGGCCAGAAGCAAGAGAGAGCAAGGGGATTCAAAGACAAAAGCCGGTCCACACCCCAGACCCACCTTCTCCACCACACTCACCTGCCTAGGTGGCCACCCAGCAAATTCACTACCATATATTTTCTCCCTGATGAGATTACAGCCCTCATGACTTAATTATACCAACTCTGAACATTAATACACGAGCTCTTCAGGGGGCAGTCAATATCTAAATATAATAATTGGTAAATTACCAACCATTTATGTCTGAGGAACAGTTATGACAACAGGCTCCCAGAGCAGGGTACCACTGCCCGGGAGTGCTGATGGGAATGGCTGCCACTCTGTTCGTGTAAATAAAGAGTGCAAAGTAGCTTTCCTGCTGCTGCTTGATTACTGGCAACCTCTTGCTCTTGTACAGGCCCCTGAGATGTGTTCAGAAACAGCATGGTGAAGGTATGCAAAAACTATTCCCACTGCAAAAGAGAAAAACCCTTTTCACTAGAAAAGTTATTCTAAATTGCCAAATCATTCTTTAATTTTTCGGCTGAAATTTTAATGAGAGCACATCTTTAAAAAGTGTTTATCTTCCTCTCAGTTGAACCAGGACTTGCCTGGCTTCCTTCCAAAAATTGCAGAATGCCAATAAAAGACTCTTCAATTTCAACATGTAAACTATTCCCAGCTCTGATTCGTCCGTGTTGAGTTCAGGAAATTTCTGTTTCCCATTTTTTAATTTTCTTATGTTTTACTAAACGGTAGAAACAAAGGGGCAATATTATTGTCAGATAATAGCAAGAATGCTATGATCTAAACTCACATAAAGCCAAGCTTGAAAGCGCCTGTAAAAGAAGTTAAAACCTGCCAATTCATCAGGTCAGGAAAACTCCAATTTTGTTTACTGAAAAGGCAGCTTAAGCCGGGGGGGGGGGGGGGGGGGGGGGAATGGCGCACGATTGTCATCCCGGCATTTGGGAGGCTGAGACAGGAGGATCGTGGTTCGCAGCCAGCCTCAGCTACTTAGTGAGGCCCTTTGCAACTCGGTGAGACCCTATTTCAAAATAAAGAATAAAAAATAGGGTTGGGGTGGAGGTCAGAGGTAAAATGTCCCTGAGTCCCATCCTCAGTATCACACAAAAAAAAGAAAGAAAAGTCAGTTTAGACATCAAACTAACATATTTATGAATACATGGTAGAGGAGGAGATAATATAGGAATTGAGAGAGGTTTGTCCAATCCAGATTCTTGCTTATATGTTCTAGATATTGGTGCTTTATCAGATGAATAGATGGCAAAGATCTTCTCCCATTCTGTAGGCTCTCTCTGTAGATTGATTCTTGAGGGTTTCCTTTGCTGCACAGAAGCTTTTAATTTAATGTCATATAATTTATTAACTCTTGTTTTAACTTCCTGAGCTCTTGGGGTCTTATTAAGGAAGTTTTTACTAATACTTATATGTCTGAGTATTGGTCCTATGCCCTCTTCTGCCAGTTTCAAAGTGTCTGTTATAGCTGAGTGTGGTGGTGCACACTTGTAATCCCAGTACCTGGGAGGTCAGACAGGAGGATCGCAGCTTCTGGGCCAGCCTGAGCTCCTTAGTGAGGCCCTCTGCAACTTAATGAGACCCTGTTTCAAAACAAAGAATGAAAAATAGGGCTGGGGGTGTAGCTCAGAGGTCAAATGCCCCTGGGTTCAACCCCTGGTATCACAAAAAATAAAGAAAGGAAGAATAAAATATAGGGCTGGGCCGGGCGTGGTTGCGCAGTTTGTAATTCCGGAGCTTGGGAGGCGGAGACAGGAGGATCGAGCAGGTTCAGAGCCAGCCTCGCTGGCTTAAGAGACCCTGTTTCCAAATGAAAATATAAAATAGGTCTGGGAGTGTAACCCCGAGGTAGAAGGGTTTCTAGGAACCCCAGTACCACAAAAAAAAAAAAAAAATAGGGCTGGGAGTGTAGCTCAGAGGTAGAATGCCTCTGGGTTCAACTCCCAGTACTGTAACAAAAAAAAAAAAAAAAGTTTCTGGTGTAATTTCTAGGTCTTTGAACTACCTTGAGCTGACGGCACATACAGATATACGCATAGCCATGTGTACAGCAGCACAATTCACAATCGCCAAGTTATGGGACCAGCCTAGCTGTCCATCAGGAGATCAAAGGTCCACAAAACCTTAGTATGTACACGCAGTGGAATTTTACTCAGCCATAAAGAACAAAATTATGTCATTTGCAGGAAAATGGACTGAATGGAAGCATATTATGTTAAGTGAGAGCAGCCAGTCTCAGAACACAAATAGCTGTAGCACTTTCTCTTATCCGTGGAAGCTTGATAGAAAGTGGGAAACAAGAGGAACATCACCTAGAAAAGCAGACGCCCATGGAGGGATGGAAAGGTCTGGGGGAGGAGAGAGGGGTGGACAGAGACTCAGAGAACGTCAACAGCTGACATCACGCGATGTGTGCATACAAAACGACCAATTCCAGTCTCAAAGACTTTTACAGAGGGAAGCACTCTAAGAGCTGTGTGCGCGTACGCTACTACCACTTGGGATCTCAGTGTGAGATGCGCCACGTAAAAGTACACAAAAATAAACAAACTATAAAAGATGCTACAGAAAGGAGGAGGGAAGAAGGAAAATCTCTAAACCATGCAACGTACTTAAACATATCGAAGTCAACCACTAAGCCGAGCAAGGGAGGGAGGGACGGGGAGGGAATGGGGTGGGAACTGGGTAGGGGTTAAATCGGTGATGTGTACATGCCTGTACACACATGTTTTTTACCCCAATATGATGTATGAATATAATGCACCAATTAAAAAATTAAAAATATAAATACATAAATAAATTTTAAAAACTTCTACCCATATCCCGTCATCCACCACACATCAGCGAGGCTGCGTGGCTCAGTGTCACTCAAGATAATCATTAACTGTGCACATTCCCAGGAATCAGCCACAACCTACTGACACAGACCCTCAGGGCGAAGCCAGACGTGCCGCTCTTGGATATGTTCCCAGGTATTTTATTTTCAACTTGCAAGCCAATGCCATACATATGCATAAAGTACTTGCAGACAATGCCGGGCCTCCCTCTTGGCAGTGCTGACAAAGAATTCTCTAGCAGCGTTTCGGGAGGCGGTCCTCTGAGATGGTTCCCAGGGAGGGGCACCAGTGGCACTGGAAATTGAGCGCTGTGACGTCCTCTTGAGGTACTGAGCTACAGCACCTCAGCTTCCAGAGTCCTGAGGACGCTGGACGTGTGGGGAGGGGATGGAGCCCCGTGGTGGAGTGCATCCCTGGCATGCAAGGTCCTGGGTTCAACCCACCCCAACACCACAAAAAAAGCAAGGAAGGAAGGGAGGGAGGGAGGGAAAAACACTGGGTGTGTCACCTAGCACCTAGAATTATCCAAAACATATCAAACAGAAGGGCTCCCTAAATATGGTAACATGAGGAGGCTAGCTGGATTAAAAACTGCTTCGAAGGATGAAAATTTGAAAATAATCTCATTTATTTAACGGTTTGAGGCAGATTTTTAAAATTAATTCATTGAACAGTCTATTATTTAATGTAATAATTCTACTTAATATTTATAGTAGTATTTAGTTAATATTTTGTTTTATTTTGGGGAACTGAGGGTTGAACCCATGGGCATTCGATACCTCTGAGCTACAAGCCCAGCCCCTTTTATTTTTTTATTTTGAAATATGGTCTAAGTTGCTGAGGGTATCTACATCACTGAGGCGAGCCATGAACCGTCAATCCTTCTTTTTCAGCCTTCCAAGTATTGGTATTACGGTCATACACTGCCACACCTGGCTAGTTAATATTTTTAATTGACATTTTTAAATGAGCAGATGTTTTGACTTAAAAGAATACTCCTTTATCTTAATCGTAAGAACTAGAAGAGTCCTTTCATCAGCTATAGTGGATAATCCTAATGATAAATACACTATTGGAGAATTCAACAACAGAATAATTTTTGTACTGAAATATCACACTATTGCCATTTGGGGCCAGATAAATTGTTGTTATTGTTGTTGTTGTTGTTGTTGTTGTTGTTGTTGTTGTTGCTGTTGTTGTAAAAGGGAGATCCTGTGCCATGCAAGATGTTTAGCACATCTCTGGCCTCCACCCACTCAAGCAGCAGCAGTCCCATCCCCTACTCCAGCTGACAGCAAAACTGACTCCAGACATTGACAAATGTTTCCTGGGGGAAATCTCTAGATGGTGGCTGCTGATCTGAGACTGCACATGCGCAGAGTATGAGGCTGGGTGGTCTGGTTAGTCTGAGATACACACAAGTCACTGCAGAAATTTACCCTGAGAAGCATGCAACCCGGTTCTAACAACCTGCATGGACATACAGCAGATTGAATAGGGAGAGAAAAATCTCATTCAGTGGGCATTTGGTTGTTGGGAGTGGTGGGTTTATTATACTTAATTTTAGCCTTAAGTTGTCCCTCATCCATAAGTAATATGATGTTTCTATTTTTTTCCTTTTTTTGTGGATGGAACCCAGGGGCATTCCACTTCCAAGCTACACCCCCAGTCCTATTTTTTTTATTCTTTTTACTTTGAAACAGGGTCTCACTGAGTTGCGAAGGGCCTCACTAAGTAGCTGAGGCTATCCGCAAACTGTGATCCTCTGGTCTCAGCCTCCCGAATGCTGGGATTACAAGCGTGCGCTACCACACCCGGCTCCCTTTTCTTTAAAACGTGTTATCTTTAATCATTTCCTGGCCCTGAGTTAAAAATTTGCAATATGATCACTGGCTTCTTTTTCTAGAAAAGAATATTCTAGTATGTCCACCAAGATTTCTACTGCCAAGAAGCACGCTTGTAATCCCAGCATTCGGGAGGCTGAGACCAGAGGATCGCGGTTTGCAGACAGCCTCAGCTACTTAGTGAGGCCCTCCTCAACCTAGTGAGACCCTGTTTCAAAATAAAAAATAAAAAAATAGGGCAGGGAGTGTAGCTTGGAGGTCAAATACCTCTGGGTTCCATCCCTAGACCCACAAAAAAAAAAGAATTTACTTGGGAGACTGAAATAGGAGGATCACAGACTTAAGGCCAGAGACCCTGTTTCAAAATATATATATAAAAGCCAGGCGTGGTGGCGCACGCTTGTAATCCCCGCGCTTGGGAGGCTGAGACAGGAAGATCGCACAGGTTTGAAGCCAGCACTTAGCTACTTAGTGAGGCTCTCAGCAACTTAGTAAGACCCTGTTTCCAAATAAAGTATAAAAAAATTGGTCTGGGAGTATAGCCCGGAGGTAGAAAGCCCCTGGGTTCCACCCCCAGTACCACACACACACACAAATATAATATATATATGTATATATATATATGTGTGTGTGTGTGTGTGTGTGTATATGTATATATATGTATATATATGTATATATGTATATGTGTATATATGTATATATGTATGTATATATGTGTGTATGTCTTACAGGTCAATGACAGTAGAGTTCAATTCCCAGTACCAAAATAATTTTTTTATGCTTAGAGATTGCTTAGAAATCAATCATGATGTCACAGAGTCACAATCATACTTCAGGAAAATGCATGAATAGTTATAAAGATAATAGAAAACAAATTTATGTCACAAAATTCCTGCTAATAGGATATCACACATTGTGTCCACGTAGGCGCAAGAGAAGAGGCGGCCTCAGCTAGCCGACTTTTTGGCCGTTGTTATGATCTATCACAGGTATCAGGGCGAGGTAAAAGTATTTTTGTCTTGGAGGGCCCCGAGGGCTTGGTTGCAGAGACTCAATTCTGGGGATGCACCACAAACGCATGAACGGAATAAATATAAATGAACGAGCAGCCTAGTTACCTTCCAATAAAACTTTATTGACAAATTAAGCAGGAGGCCACACGTGGCCTATGTTGGCTCTCCTCTGGTCTATGGTCTCGACTCTTTAGCTCTGGATACCTTTGATGGGTATAAAAATCTGCCGGGCAAGTATATCCTGGTAATGGAGAGTGAATGGGCCTCAGGTTAAGATCCCATGGAGCCCTCATCTCCCCGCAGTCAGAACTTCCCTTCCACTAAACTGTACTGAAGTTTTGACCTGAGGCTTGTCAACCCTCTCCTCCAAATTTCCAGCCTCCCTGCTGGAGGCAGGAATTCGTTGTTCAGCAATCATAGCGGATGCCGTCCTGAAGGGCGCATACTCATAGGGGGACACGTGCATCCCACCTCGGGCCTTGGAATACACGCGGTCAGAGCGCACACTGTGGAGGGGAGGCGGAGTTAGCTTACAGTGTCTTTCGTTTTGCCATCATCCCTCTTCAGTGCTCACGCCAGCGTCCCCAAAGCGTTCTCCCCAAACTCTAAGGATACTCCCCAGCCACATGGTGCTGAATTCGATTCTCTCTTCCTCATACCCCAGCCCTGTTTTCTCCAACTCTCCAAAGCGAATGAAACATCCAGGCTGTTAGTACCCACGGCTCACAATGGCTGCTCCAATCTCTCTCTCTCTCTCCCCCCTCCCTCTCTCCTCTGTCTGTCTCTCTTCTCTTCTCTTCTCTTCTCTTCTCTCTCTCTCTCTCTCTCTCTCTCTCTCTCTCTCTCTCTCCCCTCCCTCTCTCCTCTCTGTCTGTCTCTCTTCTCTCTCTCTCTCTCTCTCTCTCTCTCTCTCTCTCTCTCTCCCCTCCCTCTCTCCTCTCTCTCCTCTCTCTTCTCTCTCTCTCTCTCTCTCTCTCTCTCTCTCTCTCTCTCTCTCACACACACACACACACACACACATATGCATGTACACACACACAACACACAATCTTACTTAAGAGTCCTGAAGCTTATTTAAAAAGAAGTCAGGTAATCTAATTTTGGTTTACTCAACTCTAAAACATAAGGCCTCACCCATGATTTCAGGCTTGTTCGAGAAAAGTTAAAACCTCAGGAATGCACAAACTCATGCTCCAGGTCAGGCCATCTGCAAGAGGTTTATTTTCACGCTTATCACAATCTAAAGAGAGACACTCGGTTGCAACCATATGTCCTTTCATCTGGACAATGATGTTATAGCTCGTCTACTTCGGTGTGACATTTGCATTTCTGATTTTAAGTTCACGGGCACCAACCTCTACAGTGATTGTTTTTCGGGAATCTCTTAAATTGGGATCGTAGGACATTTAGCCAGGACCCCAGGGTACCCTGTGAATGTCTAAGAAGAATTCACATTGACAACAACCTTATATTTTCCTCGAGTTTCAATGTATTCAATGTT
The DNA here is from genome assembly GCF_963383645.1 of Muscardinus avellanarius. Lineage (NCBI taxonomy): Eukaryota > Metazoa > Chordata > Mammalia > Rodentia > Gliridae > Muscardinus > Muscardinus avellanarius. The sequence goes on from NC_137805.1 coordinate 27,549,549, forward strand.
CTAACAGAAGTCTAAACACCCAAGCATGCTAAGGACTTGTAACTACGTTAGGAGCACCTCATGCATGATGCAGGAGGATCACGGGTTTCAGTCCAGCCTGGACAAGTTATCAAAACAATCAGCAACCTAATAAGACCCTGTCTTAAAATAAAAATTAAAAAGGGCTGGAGGTGTAGCTCAAAGGTAGAATGTCCTTGGGCCCAATCTCCAGTAATAATAATAATAATAATAATAATAATAATAATAATACAATAATAACAACAACAGCAGCAGCAATAATAGTAAGAGGTATCCCATAACTTCTCCATTGTTCTTGGCTTCTTGTGTCTAACTCTCAGCCTCATGGGCTTCCTTCTTCATGATGGCTACCAACCAGTGTCCAGGCTAACTGAGCCCCTGCCGTTTGTGCGGTCCACAGCCCGGGGCCCTGACCCACTACTTCTTCGTGAGTGCCTGGCCCTCCCGTCTGGCAGATGCCGTCCTCCCAAAGGCAGGCTCCTCGTTGTTTGAGGCGGACGCACTGCCACGTCCCAAGAAGCCCTCACAGCCACGGGAGAAGGCGCTGGTTGATACCATCTGGAAGTCGGGGGGAGACTTTAGCACAAGAGAAACAGGAAACGGGAGTGGGCCTGCAACAGCAAGCCCCACTCAGTTCTGCCCCAAATGTCTCCTTCTGCAATACAGCCTGGGTGGTCCCTGAGACCAAGGTGGTTAACACGCCCCAGCCCTATGTAAGGACCGTGGCATGACAGGATTTTAGAGGCTGGTACACAGACTGCAGAGGCAACTTTGTGCCATGTTCTCATCCCAGCGTGTAGGCTGCCTCCCGCTTTGAGCTGGGTCAGAACGATTTACTTTATGAAGAGGAAAAAAACAACTTTCTTTTTGGTGCCAGGGGTTGAACCCCAAACACTTTCTACCTCTAAGCTACAGCCCCAGCCATTCATTCATTCATTCTTTCATTCATTCATTTGGATACAGGGCCTCACTAAGAAGTTGAGGCTAGCCGCAAACCTACGATCCTCCTGCCTCAGCCTCCCAAGCACTGAGATGACTATGCCTGGCAAAATCTTTTTAAGGAGTACATGCCTCGCTTGTGTGCCAATCGTTCGTGCCTACCTTTCATTCGGAAGGAGAGAAATGCTTACTTGAAGCAGAATGCTCTGTCGGCAGCAAAGGTACATTTGAAATTTGCTGCAAAGGAAAATTCCAGCCAATGTGGGATAATTATAAAATATGTATTCGGAGAATTCACAATACTTCAAAAGCATCCCCAGGCAGAAAATCAGTGGTGGCAACTGCGGGCTGAGCGTGAAGTCCATTAGCACCACTTTTTGAGAGGCAGAATGGTGCTTCACCTTGACCCAGAAATGGTCCTTCTAGAGAGCTCCCCCCGAGGAATTAAGAGACATGCAAACCGTGGGAGATGCTCTAAAGGTTCCAGAGGTCCACGTCAGCTAATTATGGCACATCTGCCAACAAGAACTGGCCATCATTAAAAAATGATGCTGTAAGATGATATTTATACCATAAAAATGCTATTAGCAAAGTATTAATTACAGTATTATTATTATTACAAAGTATTAATTACAAAGTATTATTATTACAAAGTGTTATTACAAAGTATTAATTAATTAATTAATTAAACTATTAATTAGCCCTTTTTTTTAATGGTCCTGGGAATAGAGCCCTGGGACATTATACCTCCAAGTGACAACCCCAGCCCTATTTTATCTTTTATTTGCAAACATAGTCTTACTAAGTTGCTGGGACTGGCTTTGAACCTGCGATGCTCTTGTCTCAGCCTCCCAAGTTCTGAGGTTACAGATGTGTGCCACCACACTAAGCTCTCATTCCTGCTTTTTAACCTATTTTACCTCTAGCTTATATATTGATACCTAGATATATACTCATTCTATAAACAGGGCCCAGTTTGTTAATGCAAGATAATAAGCTGTATTTGATACTCTCTCTCCGTTTATGTCTGTCTGTCTGTCTGTCTGTCTGTCTCTCTCTCTCTCTCTCTCTCTCTCTCTCTCTCTCTCTCACACACACACACACACACACACACACACACACACACGCTGTGCTCTCTATCATGACCCTTTTCAGCTTATATTTCTAAATCTGTTGGAGAGATATCTACATCTCTGTAAATTATAAATAACTAAAAGTAACCAAAAAAAATATCATCCAGGTCCATAAAGGTGTAAATGATGTCCTGTTGAGTAGAGGTTTGACTGACTTCTCCTCCCTCCATGGTCCATGAATCTAGACGTGTGTCCTTTATCTCATTCACTATTTGACTATATAAATGTGTGGGTTCAGCCAGGCATGGCGGCGCACACCTGTAATCCCGGTATTTGGGAGGCTGAGACAGGAGCATGGCAGGGTCCAGGCTAGCCTCTGCAGCTTAGTAAGACTCTCCGCAACCTAGCAAAATCCTGTTTCTAGTTAAAAAAAAAAAAATAGAGTCAGTCTAGGGATGTAGCTCAGAGGTAGAATGCTTCTGGGTTCAATCGTCAGTTCCACAAAAAAAAAGTCAAAATAAATGTGTATGCTCTTTGAACTGACTACAATAGCTTGCCGTGTTCCTTCATTTAATTAATAGAGTCTTGAACAGTTGAATAGTTTAGTCTACATTTGAATGAATCATGATTTTGCCTGCTTTGAAAATCATCTGGACACAACCCTTGACCATCAAGTCTTGTTTATTTTACCTCTAAACCTGGACTGTCTTTACCTCTCCGCAGGGGCCGACACTCTAACCTAAGCCCCATGTCCTGCATTTTAGAAGGTGGGTTTCCTCCTTTCACTCTTTCCACTGCCAGTCTATTTTCTACGTAGCATCTGGAGTGATCTTTAAAACACTAATCTCTGCTCTACTTAAGAAGCATTTTTGTGGCGGCCTTCTGCCTTTAGGGTAAAAACTAACGTCTCAAAGACATTCCAGAGCCTGTAGGAACTGGCCCTTGCAAGCCTGCAACATCAAGCTGCCATTTTCTTCACGATAGATTCTTCATTTACAAATATGCGCCCCCACCAAGTGCTCTGTGCATGTATGTCCTGACCTCTCTCAACTTCATTTAGACGTGTGATTACGACACACCAGTAAAGAATATTTAACATGACCTGCAAAAAACTAACATAGAACACTTGTCTAGAATGCAGCAGGCCTTGGGTTGGATCCAAAAATACAAAAATAAATAAATAAATAAATAAATAAATAAATAAACATAGTTGACATGTTATTTTGGAGAAAAATCACTTAGAATCACTATCTGCCATGAGCTGCTAAGTTCACTCTCACTACACACAGGAATTGCCTGTGTTATAGAAGGAATCCCATGTGTGTGTGTGTGTGTGTGTGTGTGTGTGTGTGTGTGTGTGTGTACGCATGAACACTGGGGGTTGAACCCAAGGGCGTCCGAGCTACACCTCCTACACCTTATGTTTTGGGTTGAAACAAGGTCTAGGTAGTTCTCTGAGGGCCTTGCTAAGTTGCTGAGGCTGGTCTGGAACATCCAATCCCCCTGTCTCCGCCTCCCAAATACTGGGATTATAGGCACGTGCCACCACAGCCAGCCTAACATGTCTTGTTTTTCCCTTCACTTCTGAAGGATAATTTCACTAGAGAAGAAATTCTGAGTTGACAGGTCTTTTTTTTTTCTTTTAGTGCTTGAAGCACATGGATTTCCTTTTGCCAATTCCTCCTGGCCATTATTTCTTTGAGTTTTATTTTTTTCATCCTTTTTCTCTATTTTGGAGGTCTGATGAGATAAATATTAAATCTTCTGTTATAGTTTCACAGGTTCCCGAAACACTATGGGTTTTTTTTTCCATCCTATTTTCCTTCTTTTGTTTCCAGTGGGTAATTTCTACCTTTTCTCTGTCCACCCCACTTTGGTATCGAGCCCATCCATTAAGCTTTCTATTTCGGTTATTACATTTTTCAGCTCTAGAATCTGTAGTTGGTTCTTTGCCATATCTTATTTCTTTGAAGAAATCTTCTATGCCAGCCTCACAGGGTGAAAGACTAGGGCACTCGCTCGGTACCCATGGTGAAGGTGGGCTGTGGCCTTTCTGTAGTGCTTGCCTAGAGGAAAACCATTATTACCTTAAAATTTTCTGTCTTACTAAGCTGTCCCTTTTTTTTTTTTATCCCCTGGCCAGAGAGAACAAACACTTATTGTTTTTTGTTTGTTTGTTTGTTTGTTTGTTTGTTTGTTTCTTTTCCTCTCTACCTGTTGATGTTTCTGGGTTGCTGGAATCTTGAGTTTCATGCATAGGGTATGTGAGTCCAAAGTGATTTGATTTAGGTACAAAGAGGTTTGATTTAGGTACAATATCCAGGATTTATGGTCATAGGAGGAGGTCCACTAACCCACTCTTCCTAGAAGTGGAAGTCTGAAAACACTTTTCTAAGCCTTTGCTTTTTTTTGCTAACATTTTAAGCTTGGAGTTAGAGTGGACGGAGATAATAAATTCTTACAGGAAAGATTATGGAAGTAAGAGCACCGGTGCCCTTACCGTCTACTGTGATTTTGACCCATCAGAGAGACTTTCTTTCTGGCCACATCTAAAGCACCCTGAGCCCCACATGCTTCCAGGAAGTTTGCTTACTAATTTGCCCACAATTTTATTTGCGGCCTTCCTCCTTAGAATACAGAAGCATTTTATTTTATCTGGACCACTCTGAGTCCTCAAGGCCTAAAAGTGCACTAAGTTGTCACGTCTTTATTTTTTAATGTCTGAGTGAATAAGCAAATGGGCAAATAAATGAATGAGAGACAAACACATACTTTATGAAGCTCCTGGAATTTCACAAGTAATGCTTCTGGGTATCAGAAAGCCTCAGAATAGCCGGACGAGGTGGCGCACGCTTGTAACCCCCGCGCTTGGGAGGCGGAGACAGGAGGATCGCACAGGTTCGAAGCTAGCCTCACTGGCTTAAGAGACCCTGTTTCCAAATTTAAAAGTATAAAATAGGTCTGGGAGTGCAGCCTGGAGGTAGAAGGGTTTCCAGGAACCCCGGTACCACACACCAAAAAAAACCTCAGAATAGAGCTGACATTTCAATAAAAAACCTTAACATCTTTATGAGAAAGAGAAAGAGAGAGGAGAAAGAGAGAGAGAGAGAGAGAGAGAGAGAGAGAGAGAGAGAGAGAGAGAGTGTGTGAGAGTGTGTGTGTGTGTAGGGGGGGCTTGGTGTTGCATGCCTGTAATCCTGTAATCCCAGGACTTGAACGGCTGAGATGGGAGAACTGTAAATGTGCAGCCAGCCTCAACAACATAGCAAGGCCCTCTGCAACTTAGGGAGATCCTGTTTCAAACTAAAAAATAAAATAAAATAATATACGGCTGGGCATATAGCTTGGGGGTAGAATACGTCCTAGGTTCAGTCCCAATACCACAAGAAAAAAAGGGAGAGGTAGAGAGAGAGGTGTCTAGGAAATATAGATTATAAACAATCATTTTGAGAGACATTGTTTTAAAAGAAACGTTCTTTGAAATCATTATAAACTACATTTCTCTCCTTAGAAAGTTCATTCCACAAAATGCCATTTGTTTTACCATGGAGAAAGGCTGGGTGGCCATTAGTTACTATCAAAGCTTTCAAATATCAATGAGTTTTGTCCTAAAACCACAGACCCTCAAGATGAATACATTCCCATATAAACTAAAACAAACACGTTCCTATAATTAGAGACAGGCTTTCTCAGGATTGGAGAAATATCAGTGTGCTGTAACAGAATACTAAAATATCAAATTAGGACATTTTCATTAAAAAAAAAATGTCCTTCCAAAACATAACAGCTATAGGGACGGCAGGAGGAAGCGTTTGGGGCAGGCTGAGAAGCCCACATCTTCGCATCAGTGGAGCAGCAGAGAGAAAAAGCCGTTCTGTGCCCCAGCTCAGCACAGAAAATTAGAATGTCACTCATTAAGAAACGAAGACAAATGAATTCCACAGTTGAGAAAACGCTGTTACACACACACACACACACACACACACACACACACGGAACAGATGTTGCCAGAAAAGGGTAGAAGAGGGAAGAAAAATGGTCACGTTGAAATTTTAAAAAAACAACAAAACTTTAAGAAAATTCAGGAGAAAGAAATCTGGGCAGTCACAGAGAAATATTCATAGATTTTTCTGGACCATTTACAGGAAAGAAATGTGTGTTCCAAATCTATTCTTGCTATGAAGAGACACAAAATTGATAGGACCTGCAAGGGCTTTTTGTTTTTTAAGGATCACAAGAAAGTAAACATTGCCCACCCAGCACTGTCTGTGACAGGGACACCAGCCGCCACCTCTTCCCTGAGCATCACCGTAGCCTCAGGACAGGGACACTCAGACAAGCCTTCTACCTACACTGTCCCAGCTCATGTCTCCTGAGCTGGGTGAGCTGCAACCAATTAATGTCCCTTTAAAAAGATTTAAAAAGAAAAAAAAGGCTCAGAGACTTAGTGAGAAAGCCACACAGCTAATAGACTGCAGAGTCAATACTTGAATTCAGAGCTGCCCGCCCTGTTCTTTCAGCTCAAATCCCCCATGTGTGACCAAGGCCAATATTCAAGATCATCTATATATTTTTTTCTTTTTCTTTTTTTTTTTTTTTTTTTTTGGTTCTGGGAATGGGGCAGTCTACCTCTAAGCTACGGCCCCCCACAGTTTTATTTTATTATTTTATTTCAAAACAAGGTCTTGCTAAGTTGCGGAGAGCCTCCCTAAGTTGCTGAGGCTGGCTGCGAACCTGCGATCCTCCGGCCTCAGCCTCCCAGGTACTGGGATCACCAGCATGTGCCACCACATCCAGCTTTTGTTTTTTATAACTGGTAGAATGGGCATTTTTTTTTTACTTTCTTTTGTTTTCTCTTTTTGTTGTGGTGGGGGTTTGTTTTGCTTTGCTAACAGGGTCTCGCTACATCACTGAGAGTCTAGCTCTGCTGCTGTGGCGGGTTTTGAACCTGGCTTCTAGATCTCCTGCCTCAGCCTTCCAAGTACTAGGATCACAGGTGTTTACCACAACATCTGGTTTCTTTCCTTCCTTTTTTTTTTTTTGTATGGATGGAACCCGAGGCTCTCTACATATGGGACCAGCACACGACACTGAATTACATCCCAGCAGTGACCATTTAAACTATATTTGGTGCCCTCTCCTGCAGATACCAGCAAAAGCCACGCCCTCTCGGCATCTGCATTATTATTATTCATGCAGTCCATAGGCAGAATCTCAAAGTGAGAAATAGCCCCGAGAGAAGGTGCGGTCGCTGGCCGAAAGTACTCTCCACTTTTAGATATTCTTTCATAACTATTATTCTTCTAGTATTCTTTTAACTCTCCACATGAATTGCTCCGGCGGTGTAAGATCAGGACTGTGAGAGAAACTGAGTCCGTGGAAAATAAAATTTCTGGTAATTTTTCCAAACCTCTAAATGTCCTTGGCTTTGTTCAGATGGTAAAAGAACTTAGTTAGAGATTAGATGCAGTGGCAGCATTCCAGTCAGTAATTACAAACGCAGATTTCCTCTCAATCTTTGACCCTCAACCTAATCAATAACTAACCTAGAGGGGGAGGCGACCCGTTGCCTCCATTTACCTCTCTTTGTGATCCTGCCCAGATAGGAGAAGACAAACGTTGGGTGTAACATCAAAGCAACCCAGTTTATGAGCAACTAATACTGCCCAATACAATGGAGCTGAAGGCTAGGAAGATTCTTGAACTTTACACCCAGTATGAGCCCTGCCCGAGATGGGAGGGGCGCCACGTGGCTAAGGAAAGGATATTGCAAAGGGTCTGGGACAGGAATATGGATTATTTATAAGATGAATAGGTTTCTAATAAGCCTATCGTTTGGGGAAAAGTGTTTCACAGCTAAGGAAGTATATCTGACAACTAAATCTAAATACTACATGGTATTTCTGGTGTTTGTCTGCCAAACTGTGTTGTGAGTTTGCTTAAGATTTCAGATTTTAGAGGGCAAGGCGGCAACACCTGGAAGAACTTTTTATCACATCCACCTGAATCACCACATCCCCCCATGCCTGCCATATGGACTGAGCCCAAAAGATGGAAAGTTCCAAGAAAGTTAAAGAAGATTCCCCGAAAAGCCTCCAAGCCTTGGGTGTGCCCGTTTCTTCTGGAAGATTGCCCTTTGGAACTGCTTGTCTGCAAGATCTGGGAGAAGATCCGGAGTTAATCTCTTGAAAGCCAAAAGCCAGCTGAAAGCCGGACTAGTTTTTTTACCTTTGTTTACATGTCATTCACTATTGTTTCACAGTGATTGCATTCACTTCCTTTTCTCTTACTATTAACTTTACTGGTGAAGGGTATAAATTTTTCGGGGTTCTTGTAATAAAGTGTCATTAGCTCAAAAGGCTCCTGTCCATATCAGGTTCTTTCCAAGAGCACTGTCACTAGGGACTTAAAGAAATTTAGTCCTTAGAAGGGAAAGAATCACTGCAGATACGAGGCTGCAGCATTTCACTCTATCCTTCCCCATCTTTGCTGAGATTCTAGATCGCGAGTGGACTTGCGCCCCGACTGGACTGAATTGGCCTTCGGCACCCCCCCCCGCCCCCGTTTTCCCTTCCCCCCTCCCACCAATGGTTGTCCAGGTTAACCATGTCATATTCATAATTTTACACATACTCAGATGTAGACCCTCATTAATCAAGATAAGCCTTCCTCTTCTCCTATCTTTCCATTTTTAATTCAGCAGTGACCATTTTCTTTTTTAATTCATTCTTTAGGGGCTGAATCTCCTCCTGACAATCAAGTCGTACTTTACCAAGTCGTTATCAGAACAGCTGAAAGTGGGCCGGTTATAGAGAGGGGAGGGTGTGGTCCACTGCAGTCAGCCATTGGTGGGCGTATTTTCTCTAAAATTACAATAGCAATCAAAATGCATGATTTTCATCTTTTAATGTTGACCTTTACTTAGAAGAAGCAATAGTTTATCTTTCGGAGTCAACCAATTGTGTGTGTGTGTGTGTGTGTGTGTGTGTGTGTGTGTGTGTGTGTTTCTTACTCAGGATAGAACCCAGGGGCATTGTACCTCTGTACTACATCCCCCATCACCCCTACTGTATTATTTTATTTTGAAACAGGGTCTCGTTGAGTTGCAAAGGGCCTTGCTGAGTTGCTGAGTCTGACCTCCAAACTATGATGCCCCGTCTCAGCCTCCCTAGTACTGGGATTATAAAGGTGCACCGCCACGCCCAGCTGAGTTCACTAAATATGAAACAATGACCACCATGTTAAAGTCTTGGTGGCTATATCACAAGTTTAATATTAAGAGAGGTGTGTCTCAAACTCCAATGGGAAGCGTGAGATGAGATCAAAGTTAAAAATGACTAGCACTCTGACTTCAAGCAGATCACGCTGCCATTTTTATCTGTTAAGTTATGGTAATAGCAATATATACCTCATAAACTTGAGGACCCAATACTTAGTGCAATGAGAAGGGTTAGCTATCCATCTTCTAATTGCATGTTTCATTATTTTACTCTTGCTTTAATATTAACCTCTTTACATATTTATCTCCTAATTGCATGTTTATTTTACTATTCCTTTAACTTCTTTATATACTCATGTCCTAATTGCCTGCTTTGTTATTTTACTGTTGTTGTTGTTTTAACATTAATGTACAACAGGTTAGAAGACAAAGTTTAAATCTCAGATTGCATAGATACTGAGAAATAGGCTCTCGCTGATTATCATCCGATTCATTAAACGCAGTCTCTCTGAAGTCCCCCTTAGACGTACAGGACACATTCCCAGGATTGTGGTGAATGCCTGAAACCAGGAAGAGCATCGGGATATATGTGCGTTTTTCCTATACATATCTATATCTATGATAAAGCTAAAGTCATAAATTATACCCAGCTAAAAACTCACAATAACCACTAATAAAATAGGAACATTGTAATAGAAAAGTTGTAAAATTATGTAGTAACGGTTACTTATATGGGTTCACTTTCTCGCTCTCTCAGTATCTCAGTACACTGCGCTTGTCCTTGTGCCGTGCGGGGATACCTAAGGAGGCCAAGAGCTCACCTTTTATCATATCCAAATTGCTGGCATGACCACTCCTTTCCTTTAAGGCCATTCTTAAGGAAAATCAGGATTATGTGAACACCAGTACTGTGATACTATGACTGTCGATCTGATCACAGAGACAGCTACTAAGTGACTAACGGGCGGGGGATGTATACAATGTGGATCTGCTGGACGGAGTGGTGGTTCACGTCCTGCGTGGGATGGAGTGGGCTGGCCTGACACTGTACCAAGCTACTCAGAAGGATTTAAAACTTATGAATTATTTATTTCTGAAATTCTTCATTGAGTTTTTCCAGACTGGAAGCACGCACATCTACTGGGAACTGCGGCACACGAGAACAACACAGGGCTGCTGAGGACGGACGCTTCTCCTGAGCCCTTGGATGGGCGGCTCTCTGCCCGGGATGCTGTTCACTCCAGGGTCGTCTATCTGCAGATATATCTGGTTGCTATAACTGGGGAGATAGGACAGGCTCCTGGTGGATAAAGAACAGGGATGTTGCTAAACATTCTAAAAAGCGCAGGACAACCCTCATTACAAAAATAATTTTCTAACCTGGGCTTGGTGGCGCAATCCTATAAATCCTAGTATTTGGGAGGCTGAGACAGGAGGAAGGCAGGTTCAAGACCAGTCTCTGTAACTTAGCAAGACCTTCAGCAATTTATCAAGACACGCGTTCAAAATAAAAATTAAAAAAAATAAACAAGAAGAAGGACTGGGGGTGTAGTTTGGAGAAAGAGTGATCCTGGGTTCAGTCCCCAAATTTATATATATATATATATATATATATATATATATATATATATATCCAAATGTCGGTAGTTGGGGGATAAGAAAACATCAGACAAAGAAGAGTCTTTACAATTAAAGTCTTTATCCCAGATTGAAAAGGAAGAATTGGTAAGAGTTGGGTCCACATAAGAAGGTATTAAGCACAGTGATCTTAAATGCAGTAAAAGCCATTGGTTATGTTGGAAAACAAACACCACAGTGACCGAGGCTTCCAGGTTAGGCACGTGTTTTCCAAGCTGAGACATGCCCGCCATCCTAGGACGAAACAGTCAACAGTTCAAAGACTTTTCCAGCCGCGGTGGCCTCAGTTAGTTCTGGACCAAGAGGCTTGGACAAAGCCCGAGGAATGCCACACAAGGTCTCCCGGCCTCCTGGCATCGTGCCCAAACTTGAGCCCGGCTAGCGAAGACACTGCCAACCGTCCAGATGTGGGACACAAGAGCAAAGTGATGTGAGGATGGGTTCGTAGGAAAGGGCCAGGATGGGGTAGCAACAGTCCCTGCGCTTAGGAAAGCCTCAAGTTGCCCCGAACTCAGGAGACGGCGGGGCGGCCGAGCTGCAAAGCCGGTGCACCCCAGGCGGCCCACACCATCAGTGGGTCCTTTCTGCAAAGCGGCCCCCTCCTGCTTGCACCTGAGTGCAAAGCCCCTGTGTGGAGCGAGCAGCCTGCCAAGGGGGCCTGCTTCTGACCCAGGCAGCCATGAGATGAACCTGAGCTGACATGTTCCCTCCGTGGTCCCCCACCCTGACCTTCACCGCCTGTTAACACATAACAGGCTCTTATTCACTCATGAGGGGAGGAGACCTGGCCCTTGTGGCTGTGAAATGACTTGAGGAAGACCCAGACGTGGACTGTGCCCCACTGATGAACACACCCCAGCAAGACCCCGGCCTGCAGGCGCTTGACTGACTCACTCGAGACAGACAGAAAACAGGAATCACGTCCCTTCTGCCAAGACCGCGGCATGACCGCCCCCCCCCCAGTACATAGCCATTGACTAGCAACTCTACAACTCTACTGACAGAAATTTAGTTTCCTTTTCTATTCCTTTTTTTTTTTTTTTTTTTTTTTTTTGCAGTACTAGGGATGAAACCCAGGGGCATTGTATCTTCAAGCTACACCCGAGCTCTATTTTTTAGTCTTTTTTTTATTTTTTATTCATTCATTTATTTATTTATTTATTTATTTATTTATTTTTTTTATTTTTTTTTTTTTGGTGGTACTGTGGGTGGAACTCAGGGGCCTTCTACCTCCGGGCTATACTCCCAGACCCATTTTATATTTTATTTGGAAACAGGGTCTCACTAAGTTGCTGAGAGCCTCACTAAGTAGCTGAGGCTGGCTTCGAACCTGCGCAATCCTCCTGTCTTGGCCTCCCAAGCGCGGGGATTACAAGCGTGCGCCACCATGACCGGCTTAGTCTTTTTTTATTTTTTGAAAAAAGGTTTCACCGAGTTGTGAAGGGCCTCACTATATAGCTGAGGCTGGCCGCACACCATGATCCTCTGGTCTCAGCCTCCCAAATGCCAGGATTACAAGCATGACCACGACGCCCGGCTCCTTTTCTATTCTTATATGTGTGAAATTATATTCAAGGGGACTTGTCATAGCGGTATTTCTTTTTTCTTTTTTAGGGTGCTGGGGACTGAACCCAGGGGCATTTTACCTCCCAGCTCTACACCTAGCCCTATTTTACTTTTTTGTTTGAAACAGGGTTGCTAAGGCTCACTAAGTTGCTGAGGCTGGCTGCGAACCTGCCATTCTCCTGTCTCCGTCTCCCAAGTACTGGGATGACAAGTGTGCACCACCATGCCCAGCTATCACAGAACTATTTATAACAGCAAATAAAGAAAAACAAACGGGGTACCCAGCATTCGTGGACCGTGGAATCAAAGGAGATCAGCACAGAAGGCGACAAAGTTGCTCAGAAGCCAAGCCACGTGCCTTAATACTAACTGGCCTCCTTTCCTACTAAATAGGAAAGCACAGTGAATTCCTAGAAATTAAACACATGTCCAGACAAACACTCATAGATGGATATCCCTGGCAACACTAGTCACAATTGTACAAAAGTAGAAACAAGCCGAATGCGTATCAGTAATTGTGTAGGTCCGCTATTGTGGTCTTTCCATAGCGTAGAATATTATGCAGCCTTAAACAGGGATGAAGCGTCACAGCATGGACTGGGTGGGAACATGATTCCAAGTCAAAGAGGCCAGACTCAGACAGCCACATCATAGATGGTATTATTCTATGTATATTAATTGTCCACAAAAAGTAAAATCCACAGAAACAGAAAGTAGGTAAGTGATGTCTAAGGACTGAGGAGAGGAATAAATAAAAAGTGAATTACCATTGGTGGGGAGAAGACTCCTCTTCGGAGTGATAAGTACTCAGCTTCTTTTGTGGTCATCATTACACAGCCCTACGAGCAGGCTAACAACGACCATATGCTTTACAAGGATGAGCACTGTTGTATATGAATTATATCTCAGTAAAGCTCTTATTTCTCAAAGTTCTGCTTAGAGACTTGCCGGGGAGGTAAAATTCAAAACGTTGATAGAAATTCTGGTAATAGAAATTCTGGTACACACAGTGAGATCGAAACAAAATGACCCTCGTGCCCTCTTTGTAGAGCATTTACCAAATGCCAGGCCCTGGCTCAGCGCCGCCTTCCTTGACTCTTCATGGAATTTCAAGAGATCATAAAAAAAAAAAATTTACTCTTATTACCATTTTGGAGGTGCAAAACTGAGATGTAGAATATTAAACTGCAATTAAAGAGCCTCTGACTGAAGAATCCATGTTCCTGTCCCCTGGGCTCTGCCAGCTCAATAAAGCAATAAAACATTCATTATATGTTAGCCTTATTATTATAATTACGGCCATCCTCTTTAACACCCAGAGGCCTTCTGAGCCACCAGGAGACTAAAGGGCAGGTAATAATTAGTACTTGTCATTAAGACTGTGTGTCTGTGCCTTGTTTTAGTAAACACACACACGCATACACACACACACACACACGCATGTACACACAAAACCCACAGTGTATAAGCACCCCATTATCTGACCTGATTCAGGACCTGAATTACTTTTAAAACTATATTTATTTATTTATTTATTTATTTATTTATTTATTTATTTATGTATTGAGATACTGTATAACCCAGGGACAGAAATTAGAATTCAAGGAGAGGTATGGTTACCTACCAGTCCAACATGGACAACAGCAGAGAAATGCCAATTCTCTGTCCTGTTTGGACCTCTTTTTCCTGTCCTCAAGCTTCATTCCCGGCCTCAATTTTTTTAAAATTCTTTATTTTGAAACAGGATCTCACTGAGCTGCAGAGGGCCTCACTATAAGTAGCTGAGTCTGGCCGTGACCCTGGGTCCTCCTGCCTCAGCCTCCCAAGCGCTGGGATGACAAGCGTGCGCCGCCACAACTCGACTTAAAACTTAAAAAAAAAAAACAAAAAAAAAACAGATGGACACAAAATGTTTCCTTGTAGTTCTTTGAAGAGAGAAAGAAAGAGAAAAAAAGTAAGAAAGAGAGAGAAGAAGGAAAGGAGGAAGGGAGGAAGGAATGAGGAGAGAAAGAAAGAAGAGAAGAGAGAAAGAAAGAAAGAAAGAAAGAAAGAAAGAAAGAAAGAAAGAAAGAAAGAAAGAAAGAGGAAGGAAGGGAGGGAGGGAGAGAGGGAAGGAGAGCGAGAAGGGGAGGGGGAGGAGAAAGGGAAAGAGGGAGGGAGGAGAAGGAAATCCATTTCTGCTATGCAGTCATCCCATCTTCCCACAGAACTGAGTTTACGTTGTTCTTGGAGAAGCATCTTTGATTCCAACTTCCATTGGGGCAACTACCAGAAGTCCCGTGGGGCCAGCCCTCCATGACGGGCCCTGCAGCGTACGCCATCTAATAAGGCTCGACCCAGAGGTCCGCTCCTGGACCTGAATTCAGCTGCAGACACCATGGCAACCCATGTTGCTGAGCAAAGAAAGCGGCCAGCCGGGGCAGATTCCTGGGAACAACCGAGGAATTACAAGTGCAGAGAGGCTTCCTGGGACTCTGGCCACCAGACTCTGCCCTTGAGTATCCCCTGGTCACACCACAATAATGTTACAGTAGCTGTCTGCAAAAATAATTAAAACTCTCACTTTCCTTGACACTGCATTCCTATGTGAGAATACCAATGTCAATCTCAAAACCCTGTGTGGGGAAGGGGGTGGGGAGGGAGCCAGGGAAGAGCCCCCCAAGCGCTGTGTGCATGCAGGTCACCATCACTGGTTGACATTATGACGTGGGACTGTAATGCACCAATAAAAGTATAAAAAAAAAAAATGCCGGGCGTGGTGGCACATGCTTGTAATCCCCGCATTTGGGAGGCAGAGACAGGAGGATCATGCAGGTTCGCGCTGGCCTTTTAAGAGACCCTGTTTCCAAATAAAAATATAAAATAGGTCTGGGAGTGTAGTCCGGAGGTAGAAGGGTTCCGTCCCCAGTACCACCAAGAAAAAAAAAAAGGATAAAAAAAATAAAGTGGGAACAGGAAATAATAAAAACTACTGCTAGAAGTTTAAAGAAAAAAATAAAACTATATCTAAAAAGAAAAACATCTTTCAGAGCTGGAGATGGTACAGATTCCTGTAATCCCAGTACTTGGACTCCTGAGACGGGAGGATCTCAGGTTTGAGGACAGCTTCAACAACTTAGTGAGACCCTCTGCAACTTAACAAGACCCTCAGCAACTCAGCAAGACCCTGTTTCAAAACAATATATATAGCCGGGCATGGTGGCGCACGCTTGTAAACCCCGCACTTGGGAGGCAGAGACAGGAGGATCGCACAGGTTCGAAGCCAGCCGCGCTGGCTTAAGAGACCCTGTTTCAAACAACAACAACAATATATATATATATATATATATTAGGTCTGGGAGTGTAGCTTGGAGGTAGAAGTGCTTCCAGGAACCCCAGTACCACCAAAAAAAAAAAAAAAAAAAAAAAGAATGTCCCTGGGTCCCTGGGTTTAATCTCTAGTACTCTACACACACACACACACACACACACACACACACACACACACACACACACTCAAAGGGACCATTCTTAGGAAGAAGGCAGATTTTGAACCAAAGATCCTGAAGTTTGCCACTGGAATCAGAACTCCAAGTTGCAAGGGTACAAACCAACCTCATCTATCATAAAAGAGCAAATCCATGTCCTCAGGCCGGGTGCCTAAGGTTTCCACTTTAGACAGAAACATTAAGGGGAAGAAATGCCGTGGGCGCTCTTCCCACTGAAGGCGCAATCCTTTCTGTGTCCTTATCGGACCTGCACAGAAACCGCAAGCATCTTAAACCACTTCTCAGTAAAATAAGAAGCCAGGAGGCCAGCCGCACCTTCGTAAACAGCCCGTGACACACACAACCTCGTCGAGTCCTGGACGCGACCTGTGTGCAGCACAGTGGATCTTAAGGTGCCTCTACCTTTGAATAAGAAATTGCACCGGCTTTTTACACGAGTGTGCAGAAAAGGAAAAAAATGCAAGAAAAAAGAAAAGGCTGCTTTCTGTTAACAAACAGCCCTATTTTCTTTTTTCCGAGACTTTAGACGTAACCATGTGTACAAAGAGATATCTATTATTTGAAGATGGCGTCGCTCCAGGTATCTCTGGGGGAAAAAAAAGAACCGTTTAATTACACAGCTCTAGGGGGAAGATCACCAACTGAACTTCATTTTTGCGTGCATGAGTGGGGTTTTTGTCTGTTTATTTTGTTTTTAGCCATACATTTTGTTGTTTTTGTCAAGCTCTTATCTGGTTCACAAGACCTCTAGTAAGAGCGTTTGGGTCCTAAGGAGATAATCACGAGTCCTTAGGTCTTTCTTTCTTTCTTTCTTTCTTTCTTTCTTTCTTTTCTTTTCTTTTCTTTCTTTCTTTTCCTTCCTTCCCTCCTTCCTTTCTTTCCTTTTATTGGTGCACTGTAGTCACCCATCATAATGTAGAACATGTTGGAAACGACATATATTCACACACTACTTGGGGCCCCTCCCGCCTCCCCGTTAACGTCCTCCGGATCCTGAGCGCCCAGGTCAACAATGTTCTATTCACCTGTAGCCACGCAGTCGCGTGTAGCTTCTCCATGAATGAACCTCGGCCTTCTTCCTCCCCTCCCCTTCCTCCCTGGCTTCGCTGAGTTTCCCCTCCATTATCCGGAGTCCCTCTGGGTATCTTTCCAAAGGGGATGAGACCAGAGAACTACAGTACTACAGTTTGCAGTAGCCAGACTATGGAACCAACAGAGGCGTCCATCAAAGGATGAATGGATTGCAAAATTATGGGAAATACACACAATAGAATTCTGCTCAGCCAAAAAGAAGAACAAAATTATGTCGTTTGTAAGAAGATGGAAAGACCTGGAGAACATTATATTAAGTGAGATTAGCCAAGCACAGAAAGAGAAGGGACATATGCTCCTCTCAGATGCTGGAGCTGGGGGTCCTTGGGGTCTGTAAACTGGACCTGTGCCCCTCCACGTTTCCTTTCCCTGTGCACCCCAGGAGCAGCCCTGGATAACGGGAGTGAACACACTTCTTTCCTGAATATTCTCTGGTAGATCTCTGTAGACCCTGGCGCACCCCTGGGCTGGACAGGCTGTCTCTGTCACAGCTTTGGGGTCCCTCACGCTTCACGATGCAGAGAAAAGCCGCTCCCCCCTGAAGGTTTTCCCTACACCGCTGGTCTTTATCCACCATTATTAGCAGAAAAAAAGGAGAAAGCTGTGACCACGGTGGCAATTCTGAAATCCAACCTCATCAAACCCCAGGCAGCGGAATGCAGGGCCTGGTTCAGGAAAGTGTCTCTGCTTTTGTGCGGGCGTCTGCAGCGAGATCACAGGACAGCGATGGGGACTGGGGCCGCCTGGCCGGGAGAGGCGGCCAAGATAAAAGAGGAAAATAATGGGAGGAAGGGGTGGCGGCACAAAGCAAACACACGCGGTCACTGCACGCTGGCAAGAGGGAACAGAAAAGCGCAGGCTCCCACACGCACCTCTACAAAGCGCACGCCTGTCACCCCAGGACTTGGGAGGCTGAGACCAGAGGATCGCAGGTTCGAGGACAGCCTCAGCAAGCAGCAAGACTCAGCAACCTAGCAAGACCCTGTTTTAAAAATAAAAATAAAATAAGCCAGGTGTAGTGGCGCACGCTTTTAATCCCCGCGCTTGGGAGGCAGAGACAGGAGGATCGCGCAGGTTTGAAGCCAGCCGCGCTGCCTTAAGAGACCCTGTTTCCAAGTAAAAAGTATAAAATAGGTCTGAGAGTGTAGCCCAGAGGTAGAAGGTTTTCCAGGAACCCCAGTACCACCAAAATAATAAAAACATAAAATAAAAATAAAATAGAGTTGGGGTGTAGCTTGTAGGTAGAATATCCCTGAGTTCAACCCCTACTACTACTACTACTACTATTACTACTCCTACTACAACTAATAATAATAATAATAATAATAATAATAATAATAATAGTACAAAGTCCATTCCAGCCAGGTGTGATGGCACATGCCTATAATCCCAGTACTTGGGACCCGGAGGCAGGATCACAAGCTGGAGGCCAGCCTTAGCCATTTAGTGAGACTCAGCAACCTAGTGAGACCCTCCTTCAAAACAAACAAAAGTGCTGGGGTTGCAGCTCAAAGGTAGAATGCCCTCTGGATTCCCAGTACAAAATGAAATAAAATAAATTAAATGAATGGAAACTAGCCCTCCACAATGACAGCCTCAGCTCTGGGCTCTGCAGAAAACACCGCCCACCTGGGCCTGCCAACAAGGTACGAGGAGCAGCCTCCAGGAGGGGCAGGAGGAGGCCTGGGCCTCTCAAAGCTAGACCCACATCTGGGTTTTTCTACCTTCTCTCTCACCTGTAGCATAGGTGTCTCCTAATCACTAATTAGCTATGAAGAAATAAATAAAAACTAACAAAGGCACAACCTCTTACCTGCTCTGTGGGGCTGTTTGCTCTGACAGCATTTATTACCCACATAAGTATATTCAGCCGGGAGTGGTGGTGCACGCTTGTAATCCCAGCATTCGGGAGGCCGAGACCTGGAGGATCATGGTTCGCAGACAGCCTCAGCTACTTAGTGAGGCCCTCTGCAACTCAGTGAGACCCAGTTTCAAAATAAAGAATAAAAAATAGGGCTGGGGGTGTAGCTCAGAGGTCAAATGCCCCTGGGTTCCATCCCCAGATCTGCAAAAAAAAAAAAAATATATATATATATATATATATATATATATTTTTTTTTTTTTTCCAAAGGACCCTATTTGAAGAGCATTCCTTTTATTTGTGTGATACTGGGGATCAAATTCAGGGGCTTTCTACCTCCGCGCTATAGCCCTGACCCTATTTTTTATTCTTTATTTTTAAACAGGGTCTCATTAAATTGCAGAGGGCCTCGCTAAGTAGCTGAGGCTGGTCAAAAACCTGCAATCCTCCTATTTCAGCCTCCCAAGGACTGGGATGACAAGCGTGCGCCACCACACCCGCACAGAATTCCTTTTGACCCACTTGGTAAATTTCCATGTGTCCCTGCCACGTTCCCCTGGCCCCACAGCCACTCAGATGGCTAATTAGGAAGGTTTCCAGGAGCGCCGGAGGCCGCCTTGTCTGGCCAGAGCCCAGCAGTATGTTACCCTGACCCCATCCTTGGGGAAACCGCTTCTCCCCAAGCAAGGACACTAATAATTAGAGCCACTATAAATAACCTGGACGCGCAGAGCAGGGCACTGCGATGATTCACACGCCCAGAGGGCGAGTGCCACCGCCCGCTCAGCGGCATCTTAACCAGGATACTCTAAAAGGGCTGTTCAGCTGAAAAAAATCACCACTAAGCACCACAACTTAAAGGCTACAAAGAGTGAGAAACACAACCTTCCGTGGCACTGCCTAAGTCTAGGTTGTTTCTGCCCTGCTTACTGTTTTATTTTTAGATTTATTTTATGTATGTATGTATGTGGTACAGGCAATTGAACTCAAGGGCATTTTCACTCTGAGCTACACACCCCTAGACCTTTCTTTTTCTTTTTTTTCTTCTTCTTCTTTTTTTTTTTTTTCTTTGCAGTACCAGGGATGGAACCCAAGGGCATTGTTCCTCCGAGCTACACCCTCAGCCCTTCTTTTTTTTTATATACTTTATTTTGAAACAGGGTCTCGCTGAGTTGCAAAGGGCCTCACTAAGTAGCTGAGGCTGTCTTCGAACTGCGATCCTCCCATCTCAGCCTCCAGAATGCTGGGATTACAAGCGTGCGCCGCCACGCCCGGCTGACCTCCAGATCTTACTGTGTTTTGTTTTGAATCAGGGTCTCACTAGGTTATTCAGAGTCTTGTGAGAGTCTCACTACTTGCTAAGGCTGTCCTCAAATCTGCAATCCTCCTGTCTCAGCCTCCTAAGTACTGAGATGATGGGGATGTTCCTCTGTGATTGGTTATTTTCTATTTTTTAATACACTTTGGTTTGGTTTGGTTTTGGGTTTTTTTTTTTGTGTGTGTGTGTGTGTGTGTGTGTGTTTGGGGGGGGTGGTACTGGGGCTTCTGGAAGCCCTTCCACCTCCAGGCTATACTCCCATACCTATTTTTACATTTTTTTTTTATTTGGAAACAGGGTCTCCTAAGCCAGGGCGCATGGCTGGCTTCTAACCTGTGCGATCCTGCTGTCTCTGCCTCCCAAGCGCGGGGATTACAAGTGTGAGCCACCACACCCGGCTATTGTTTGGTTTGGTTTTGCGGTACTGGAGATGGAACCCAGGGGCATTCTACCTCTGAGCTACACTCCCAGCCCTATTTTTTATTTTTTTATTTTGAAACAGAGTCTCAGTGAGTTGCCAAAGGCCTCACTAAGTAGCAGAGACCTCCAGTCTCAGCCTACTGAATGCTGGGATTACGTGTGCCACCACGCCAGGCTTTCATGGCTCTAATATACTTTTATTGGCACACTGGACCCCCATATCATAGCAAGGTTGAGAGTTACAGGGACGTGCGCAGGGTCCTTGGTGGACTCCCCCCCCGGCTCCCTTCCCGTTCCCTCCCTTTCCCTGTACGCGATGTTGAGACTGGCATCAGTAATTTAGCCGATGGAAGAGTGTTCTTCATTCATTCTTCCTCCCCCACCTCCCTCCATCGCTCCACTGGGGTTTCTCTTCTTTTATCTGGAGTCCTGATTTCTCCCTTACTTCCACACATGAGAGGAAACCTATGATAAGGTCCAGGGGCTTTTTTGTTTTGTTTTTTTGTTTTGATTTAATCAGAGAAGTATAGGTCAGTTTCAGCTAAAAGCCCGAGAGCACGGTCTTAATGCAAATTAGTATTAAAAGGTAAACTATAATGGTGAGGGAATATCGCCGCTCCAAGAATTGGGGTGTGCTGCGCACTGGCGTTAAGAGTCCCAGGGAGCCGTGTGCAGTGGCACCGCCCGTCATCCCAGTACTTGGGAGGCTGAGACAGGAGGGTCACATGTTCAAGGCCAGCCTTGCCAACTCATTGAGACCATGTAGTCCAAGGCAGAGCTAGGAGGTTCCAGGAGCTACAAAAAGCAAGCCCTACCAGGTACGGTGGCCCACACCTAGAACCCCGGTACTTGGGAAGCTGAGACAGGAGGGGTACAAATTTGAGACTAGCTTCTGCAACTCAATTAGACCCTCAGCAACTTAGCAAGACCCTGTTTCCCAATAAAAAATAAACAGCGCTGGGGGCGTTGTAGATAAAAGGTAAACTGGCCCTAGGTTCAATCCCGAGCCCTCCCACCACCACCAACAGCAACAATCAATCAGGCGGGTCCTGCTAATTTTCACTGCACTCCAACAAGGACATCTCTCAGCAAATATTTGCTTCTGCTAGCCAGGTGGCCAGAGGGACTGAGGAGACCAGAGGGAACAAGACCCCAGACAGAGTCGCTCTCCACGGGCGATGACCTGCCCTGGCTGCTTCCCGCTTTAGAGAGAAGCCACGAGCCTCTCCATCCCCAGACCTTCCCAGCACAAGCTTTGGGCCCCCTCCCATCACAGCGCTCTTCCCCTCAGCCCCCCACCGCTCAGAATGGGGGACACGGGGCTGGGTTCAAATTGGCAGGTGTCCTGAGCTGGGCAGAGAGGTGAGTGGGTGACCTTCGCTGATCTCCCCCCTTTCACGACCCCTCAATTCACAAAGAGGAGATTAGCGAGGCAACCCCCAAAGTCTCCAGTTCTGGGGCCAGAGGAGTTCCTGAAGCTGCCCTTCAGTGTGGTGATTTAGTGAACTGTCCTGACATTCCCACTGGCGTTTTGCAGTTAAGTGCGCTGAGAGAGGCCAAAGTGGGGGCTCCTTTTAGAGAGCTTAATGGGTTTCCAATTTCAGCACCACAAGAGCTGGCGATTGAAGGCGTGGGATCTTTCTGCCCAAAGTCAATGGGAAATATGCTTTGCTCTGTGAAGTGCTCATCCGTGTACACCACAGATGTTCGCCGAGCGCCTGTGCCCTGCCAGCCTGGCTTCCCTTGCCCCTGTGGGCTTTGAGACTCCTCGGAGACTCTCCTCGTGGGCTCCGAGAGTCGCCTTAGCCCAGATTCTTTGGCTGCCAACAAAGGGAAATCCTCCTTTGTCTTTTATTAAGAAAAGGAGGACCGGGGTGTGGTGGCACGCACCTATCATCCCAATAAACTTGGGAGGCTGAGACAGAAGGATCGCAGCTTTGGGGCCAGCTTCAGCAATTTAATGAGGCACTCTGCAACTTAGTGAGACCCTGTTTCAAAAGTTACATAATAAAATAGGGCTGGGAGTGTAGCTTGGAGGTAGAATGTCCCTGGTTTTAATTCTCAGTAACATAAAAGAGAAGAGAGAAGAGGAGGAGGAGGAGGAGGAAGAGAAGGAGAAAAGGAAGAGAAGGAGGAAAAAGAGGAGGAGAAAGAGGAAAAGAAGGAGGAAAAAAGGAGGAAGAGGAAGAGAAGGAGGAAGAGGAGGAAGAGGAAGAGAAGGAAGAGGAAGAGGAGGAAAAAGAGGAGGAGGAAGAGGAAGACAAGGAGGAGGAGGAGGAGGAGGAGGAGGAGAGGGAAGGGACTTATCTTCAGGACACAGGAAAAGCTCTCACAAGAGCATCTTATAGAGAGAAGCATCCCTAAGAAAACATCCCTAAGGACTAAAACCAAACCAGTGAGCACTTCAGGAAAAGCTTCCCTCGTCCTTCCCCATCTCTGACCCACAGGAAGCCCGGGTCCGCTGGCACCTGCCTCTCCTGGGGCCTCCCTCTCTCCACTCCGGCATCCATTAGTGCTCCGGTCCCTCTGTTCAGTTATCCACTTCTAGGTCCCTGCTGAGTGACGCAGGTGTGCCAGGCACCACTGGGCGCTAAAGAAGAGCAAGGTGGACGACAGAACCTGCAAGCCTCGCTTCCCCTCGCTGGACTCTTACAAGTGGAGAAGGACCGTCAACGCTGAGCCCACCACACTCATTTTTATCTTTTTATTTATTTTTTTAAAAATGACTGCACACAGCCGGGCATGGTGGTGCACGCTTGTAATCCCCGCGCTTGGGAGGTGGAGACAGGAGGATTGCACAGGTTTGGAGCCAGCCGCGCTGGCTTAAGAGACCCAGTTTCCAAATAAAAATATAAAATAGGTCTGGGAGTGTAGCCCGGAGGTAGAAGGGTCCCATCCCCAGTACCACCAAAAAAAAAAAAAAAAAAAAGACTACATATTACATTCAGACTTAAAACTTGACCCACGTGAAGAATTTACTTCTGCTCTTCTGGAGATATTAAAGAAATCTTGTCATCTTCTTAAACGGGTATGGTAAATTAAATTTTGTATCCCTATAGAGTATAATAAATTATTTCCTACCTTCTGGATGGTTTTCATTTTAAGAGAAAAATAGAAAAAAATCATAAAAGAGTATAATTCACAAGAGAAAGAAAGAAAAAAAGAAAGAGAAAGAGAAAGAAAGAAAGGAGAGAGGAAGGAGAAAGAAAGAAAGAAAGACAAAAGGAAAGAAATAAATAAAAAGTAAGAAAGTAAGTACTGGACACAGTGCTGCATACCTGAAATCCCAGTATTTGGGAGGCTGAGACAGGAGGATTCCAGGTTTAAGACCAGCCTCAGCAACTTAGCAAGACCCTGTTTCAAAATTTAAAAAATTAAAAATAGGACAGGGGGTGTAGCTCAGAACGCCTCTGGATGCAATCCCTAGTATAAGAAAATATTTTTTTTTAACATCAGCACTTAAGCCTTTTATGACATTACCTTGTTTCATATATCTACGGGAGGGTCGCGGTTCGCGGACAGCCTCAGCTACTTTGGCCCTCTGCAACTCAGTGAGACCCTGTTTCAAAATAAAGAATAAAACTTAGGCCTCAGGGTACAGCTCAGAGGTAGAATGCCCCCTTGGTTTCACACCTAGTACTGAAAAAAAATAGCATTTGACACTCGTGGGGATACGCACGCATGCCCATTACCCAGGTGAGGAAACTGAGGCCAGGTTAGCCAAGGAAGTTAATCAAGTGATAACAAGGGTGACGGTGCACTCATGCAATCCCAGTACCTGGAAGGCTAAGACAGAAGGAGCAC
Organism: Muscardinus avellanarius; assembly: GCF_963383645.1. Classification (NCBI taxonomy): domain Eukaryota; kingdom Metazoa; phylum Chordata; class Mammalia; order Rodentia; family Gliridae; genus Muscardinus; species Muscardinus avellanarius. The sequence goes on from NC_137805.1 coordinate 27,573,985, forward strand.
ACTTCGCAGCCAGCCTCAGCTACTTAGTGAGACCCTGTTTCAAAAATAAACAATAACACATAGGGCTGGGGGTAGCTCAGAGGTAGAGTGTCCCTGGGTTCCATCCTCAGTACAACCAAAAAATATGCTAATAAATGTTGATAAGAGACACGAGGGTTAGAACTCGTGTCTAGTACACTCGGGGCTACAGCAACATACGTAGGGTGGATGTTATAATTGCATCGAATTACTTCTGCTGGTTTTGTAGGGATTTTGTACACAGCAGAATAGTTTTAAAATTCTCAAATAAAAAGAAATTGAAAGATAATTACAGAGCAAAAGCAGAAATCCTGAGATCTGCTATATTTAAGGTACGAGGCTGGCGTTCAAGAAACTTGGTAATATGAGGGAGTGTGAGCCCAGGAGACCATTTGTGGGAACAGAATTGCTTCTGAGAGAAGCTTGTTTTACATTTCTCATTACTGAATAAATGCAAAAATGCTAAAGATTTCCTTGTTAGTTTAGAAGGGGGTCTGCTCCGCCATGCCTGTAATCCCAGTACTTGGGCTGACAGAGGAGGATCACAGGTTAGAGGCTGGCCTCCACAACTTAGCCAGACCCTCAGCAACTTAGTGAGATCCTGTTTCAAAATAAAAATAAATAAAAAGGGCTAGGGGTGATCTAGGTATGGCACTGCACACCTGTAATGCCAGTACTTGGGAGGCTGAGACAGGAGGATTGAAGGTTTGAGGCCAGCCTCAGCAATTTAACAAGATCCTGTTTCAAACTAAAAAAATAAATAAAATAGGGCTGGAGGTGTAGCTCAGGGGTAGAGTGTTCCTGGGTTTAATCTCCAGCACCACAAAAAGTGGGGGCTAGGGATAGAGCTAGAAGGTAGAATGCCTCTGGTTTCGATCTTTAGTTTAAAAAAGTAAATAAATAAAAAACATGGGTCTACTCCCTCCACCACGCCTTCTTTGAGGGTAAGGATGAGATCCAACTTCTCTGCTTTCAGGTCTGGTAAGAATCGTAATCTTAGTACCAGAGAAGAAAGGACTGAGTAAGTGAACACCTAGATGATGTTTCATCAGTGATGGCGGGGCTAGATCTTGGTCGGTGCAGAACACGCTTCTGGGGTCCCCCTATGTCAGCTGGGTTTTGTCACCATCACTTGGAGAAACCTGAATGTTCATGAAGTCAAAGCTCTCAGGAAGCTGCAAAAAGACAATAGGGCCCAGAAAACGCCGTGTGTTCTACCCGAGACCCCAGGAAACGTCCAGTAGCGACAGGGGACTGGCAAAGGGTTACACTGACAGCGTTCTGCACAGAGCGTGTACAGACACTCGCTCCCGAGAGCCGAGCCTTCAAACACCAGCGTGCAGCTCCTCTGGGGCTGAAGTAGAAGCCCAGTTTGAATAAAACCAACCCCACATCATATCCAAGTCCATACGTACCGTTCTCCCAGTAATTAAATAGGCATGTGTGGATGTCAAGGTTTCTTTTTTTCCACACGCACATTTAAATATAAGAGCTCCTCTTCCCACTGTACCAGGATTATATAAGAAGACACAGGTCTGCCCACTTACGGGGTCACACACGGGAAAAGGGAGACTTCGGGAGCCCGATTCCGAGGCGCCGTCTATCTTTAGCCTCAGGGCGCGTGACCCGCTGCAAGGGAACGTTTTACTATTGTACACACTTTGCTTTTAACCTCCCCTCATCGCCGTCAAGAGTCAGAAGCAACTACAGTCAGAGAGAGATGGATTATGTCAGGGGCTGCCGTCAGCCGGAGCGGCCCCGATTAACGCAGCATCGGAGACCTGCACAAAAGCCTCCTCTGTCCTGGGTGCCATCCCCAGCCAAAGCGGCTGGCGGCCGGGAGTCCCCGGTCTCTGCCTCGCCAGCCTACGTTTCTGGGCAGTTGGCATCTCCTTGGAAGGGACGGAGCACGTGCAAATTTAGGTCCTCTCTGGCTGCCATTGTTCACTGAAAACCAACCAAAGAAGTTTTTCTTAGAAACGATCTCCCCCTTAGAAAGCAAATTAGCGTTCTGAAATGGATTAATCAAAGGAAAACACAAGTTCACAACTTGACGAATCTGAACTGTTATTGGCAGGAGATTCACAGTTATAAGAACTTAAAGGAGAAAACCCAGCCTGGTGCCACATGTCTGTCATCTCGGCACTTGGGGAGGCTGAGACAGGAGGATCGCAGGTTCGAAGCCAGCCTCAGCAACTTAGAGACGCCCTCGGCAACTTAGTGAGACCTTGTTTCAAAATAAAAAAGTAAAAAGGGCTGGGGGCATAGCTTGAAGGTAGAATGCCCCTGGGTTCAATCCCTGGGATGGATGGACAGATGGATAGATAGATAGATAGATAGATAGGCAGACAGACAGACATATATAGATATAAAGATCTCTAGAGTGAATGAAGTAATCAGTATCATCAGACGGAATGCCGTCTTGGGGAATCCGTTAGTTTTAGTTAATTAACTTTTATTTAGCCACTCCCACTTTAATGGGCACTCAGGTTACCTTCAGAACGTTTCACCAATGTTAACAATGATGCGAACATTATCCTATTTTACCCCTGTTTATGGGCATGGGCTTTCTGTCTAGGTGAGTACATTAAACATCTTTTGGAACATTCTATATAGAATATCCCTTTACATAAGAGAATACAAATACCAAATAAGTATACCTCTAGAGAGGCACATATTTATGCAAAAACCTAGAAACCATGGATGATTCTTTTTTTTTTTTTTTTTTTTTTTGCAGTACTGGGGATTGAACCCAGGGACATTCTACCTCCAAGCTACACCCAAAGCCCTATTTTTTTATTCTTTACTTTGAAACTGGGTCTCACTGAGTTGCAAAACAGCTCACCAAGTAACTGAGACTGTCCGTGAACCACAATCCTCCTGTCTCAGCCTCCTGCATGCCGGGATTGCAAGGGTGCGCCACCGCACCTGGATCCATGGGTGACTCCATGAGGCAAATTGACAGCGTGGGCTACCCCCAGGAAGGAGAGGGACACGGGAGGAGACTGACCAGGGACATGGGCCTTGACGTCGATTAGCACTGTCATAACGTCCTGCCATGAAAATGGGCTATGCATTTTCTACGTGATTAAAGTTAGTAATAAAATATTAGCACAGAAAGTCAGAGTCGAGGAGGCAGCGACTGGGAGGAACTGGAGGAGGGGTCAGTGCAGACAGGAGATGCACACGGCCGCAAAGGACCGCGGGCTCGAGGCCAGCCTTCGCAACCTGGCTGGAATCAGCAACTGAAGGAGACCCTGTTTCAAAACAAAGAGTATAAAGGACTGGGACGTACCTCGGAGGTAGAACGTTCCTGGGTTCAACGCCCAGCACCACCAAACAAACAAACAATGCAGGATAGTAAAGGCTAAACCAAGGGTTCATCTCAGCCAGGGCCAGGGCCCCAGCGCGAGCTGCAAGAGAGCTGAGTTAGAAGAAGGATCCATGCCCCTCTGACGAGCTGAGAGCAAGGCTCTCCCCGGAATAATGCCTGCTACGCACCCATCCAGCCATCCGAGATTTTTAGAGATTCTGGGTTCAGTCCATGTTAGGCTGGGTCTGCAGAGCTCAGGGCATGGCAGTGGGAAGCAGAGAGCCAGGCTCTGCTGTCACATTCATGGACCAGCCAGTCCTCGGGAACCTGCCGGTCTCTTTTGTCACAGTATCCACACACGGACGAGCCTGACTCAGAGATAAAAATTCTTATTTTATTTTTGTATGTTTTAGTTTATGTGTTACTTGGGTTTGAACCCAAGGGCAGTCTATCTCCAAGCTATGCCTCCGGCCCAGTTTTTTTTGCTTTTTGCTATTGTTTTAACTTGGAAATAGAGTCTCCCCAAGTTGCTGAGTCTGGCCTTACACCTTGAGATCCTCCTGTCTCAGCCTCCCAAATACCGGGATTGCAGAAGTGCATCGCCATGCTTGGCTTTAATACTAATTTACTTATTTATTATTTATTTATTTTGCAGTACTGGGGATTAAAGCCAGGGGCATTCTACCTCCGAGCTACATCTTCAGTTCTAGTTTTTATTCTTTATTTTGAAACAGGGTCTCACTAAGTTGCAAAGGGTCTAAGAAGCTGAGGAGAGCCACAAACCTGTGACCCACCTGTCTCAGTGTCTCAAGTACTGATATCACAGGCATGCACCAACATGCCCAGCTAATAATGTGTGTGTTTTGTTTTTTTTTTTTTTTGTTTTTTTGGTTTTTTTTTTTTTTTTTTTTTTTTTTTTTTTTTGGTGGTACTGGGGTTCCTGGAAGCCCTTCTACCTCCGGGCTACACTCCCAGACCTATTTTTACATTTTTATTTGGAAACAGGGTCTCCTAAGCCAGTGCGCGCGGCTGGCTTCGAACCTGCGCGATCCTCCTGTCTCCGCCTCCCGAGCGCCGGGATTACAAGCGTGGCCACCGCGCCCGGCATAATGTGTGTTTTAAAGTGAATAAAGTCTAAGATTCCCATGGCACACAGCACTACTAGCTTAGTTAACATAAATCCCATTTCCCGTGTGTGTGTGTGTGTGTGTGTGTGTGTGTGTGTGTGTGTGTGTGTGAACCCAGGAGTATTCTACTTTTGAGCTGCACCCCCAGCCCTATTCTATTTTGAAACAGGGTCTCACGAGGTCACCGAGGTTCTTGCGAAGTGGCTGAGGCTTGCCTGACACCTGTGATCCTCCTGTCTCAGCCTCCAAGAGTGAGGCAGAGTGCCGGCCTATACACGTTGATTTTAAAAAGAAAAAGAAAAAAAAAGAGCCTGGGATGGTGGCACAAGCCTGTCATCCCAGTGCTTGATTGACCAAGACAGGATGAGCTTGGGCTCAGACAGCTCAGCAACTTCGGGAAATCTGTCTCCAAATAAAAGAATAAAATAGGGCTGGGGGTAGAGCTGGGGGACAGAACACCCTGGACTCAACCCCAGCATCACTCAATTAATTAATTAATAATTTGATTTCATTTAATAGGGCCGTGGGTTGGTTCAATACACAGCAACACACACACACACACACACACACACACACACACACACACACACGGAGGGGGAGGCAGAGGCAGAGAGAATATTTCCATAACTCAGATCTCTTCAATACTCTCCAAACCACTCCACATAAACACAGATAACGTAAGATTCCCTTCAGCGTGCTCCTCGTTGCCTGGAACGCCAGCTTCGCGTGACCCCAAGTGCCGGAGAGGCGCCTGGTTTCTCATTTTCTCATGCATCTCCCAATGAACCTTATCTCCCTCACTCGTTCCTGACCACCCATCTATAGCAAAAGGGAAAAAAAAAAAGTACAATTTCTCTATGCTGGTTGGTTACTAGGCAACCAGCCCTCCATCTATTTTAAAATAACTTGAGGTTCTTGGCAAGAGGGAAAGAAGGATATTTAAGACCCCATTAAGCTTTGAATTTTTAAAGAGCACCTCAACCAAAGTTAGCAAGACAAAAGGGGGGGGGGAGAGAGAGAGAGAGAGAGAGAGAGAGAGAGAGAGAGAGAGAGAGAGATCTGCCACTGCCATTTCTGAAATCCTTGGAATTCCTCTACTGTCTGAAAACTGAAGGAGGACCCCTGACTCCCAGAAACTCCTGACATCTTCTGACAAGTGGAAAGGGCGAATTCTCATGCTCAGCGCAGCGCCGGGGAAAGAGGGCTTTGCAGAGTTACTCAGAATAATGGAGGAGGAGAAGAGTGTAAAGTCGGCATCTGTCACGCGAAAAGATGTACCTTCCCAGGGGAAATCCCAGATGGAGCCCTGGATTCAAGGTCCCATGCAGAGACGGCAAGCAGCAGAGGTGGCAGGTGACCCGGAAGAGCCTCTCCAGTCTTTAGAACCCGGAGTCACCCGCTTCCCCTGTCTTTTTCAGTGCACCCAGCAGTGAACAGCAAGGGGGAAAATTGGGTGCAGCCCCTGAACCCCTTCAGCAAACTTGGCTGTAGGTCTTGGCTGACAGCTTAGAGACAGTGGAAAGAATTTTATTGTTCTGCCTAAGTATGAAAGTTTGTTCATATTAGCAATTAATACTACCTTTATTAACAATCAATACAGACCCAATCCCTATCAATATATAATATATATTATATATAATTTCTGATATATAAATACAGATATAATAAATTACATATATATATAATTTCTCATATATAAATACAGATATCCTCCACAGAAATTATATATAAATGGGATGCACACACTTATGTACAAATATACAGATGTATGCATGTATATATCAGTATATAGATAGACAGACAGCTGGCTAAAAGAGAGTTGGGAAAATGCATAAGAAACTATAACACCAATTGCTATTTTGGAGAGAACTGATTGGCTATGGGGGTGGGAAATATTTGCTATTTGTAATCTTTTTAACTTTAAACCCTAGGATTTGGAGTCAGCTAAACTGTAACTAAGTTAAGTTTAAAGTCTTTACTTAAATAATGTTAATTTTTATAGTGCCATTGAACAGACTGGCTAAGTAAGTAAATCTGAAAGGAAGAACATGGACCATTCAGCTGTGTGAACACGTACCATTCATCTGCTTTCTGGTTTACCCTGACTTACCAGGTGCCAGTTGGTACCAAGAACTGAGTTGCAAGCACAGTAGGTACTCAATAAAAAGGTGGTGTTGAACCCGTGAGTAAATGTGTGGGATGCATGGATCCATCAATGAATTTACGTGTATTTTTGGTGCACTTAGTCTCACATGGCAATGTAGTTCAGAGAGATAGGGACACACATGTACACAGCACTTGGTGAGCTCCCCCACCTCTCTCCCCCAGTCCCTCTCCTTCCCCAGGCATGGCACTGAGGTTGGCATTGATAACTCCACATATTAGATAACGCCAAGAGAAGTGTTTCCTTTACTGATTCTCCCACCACCACCACCACCTCTTTCCCCTAAGCCCTCTTCATCACTCTGTTGGGTTTTACCTCTCTTATCTAAAGAACCCTCTTGTAGTACAAAGTGCATTAAATATTTTAGGCCACAAGAAAGTTTAGGTCACTATTATACTGATCATTAAACTGACTCGGTTTTTAAAGTGGTTTCTGATTGCACCACACACAAATAGCCGGTGGTGCGCATCCCCTGTGCGCAGAACTTGCTAACAGCTGCACAGTCTAGTGGCCTGGCCCGCTCTGCAGTGGATACAGATAGCTCTACCAATGGAGTATCATTGACTAACGGCGTACTCCGTGTCTTCTTGATCAACATTCTCACAGCTAAAATCTAAAGGACCTGGTCACACAATTCAGAGAAAGGAAGATGTATTTCCTCAGAGATTTTTAGAGATTCTGGGTTCAGTCCATGTTAGGCTGGGTCTGCAGAGCTCAGGGCATGGCAGTGGGAAGCAGAGAGAGGGAGAGGGCCAGACTCTGCCCTCACATTACGGAGACCAGAAGCAAGAGAGAGCCAGCCGGCAAGGGGACTCGGAGACACAAGCACAGTCCCTACGGGCACATCTCCAAGGACCCACCTTCTCCAGCCACACAGCACTTGCCTAGGTCACCACCCAGTAAATCCATTACGATGGATTCATCTGCTGATGAGATGACAGCCCTCATGACTTCACTGCATCAACCTGAGCTCTTCAGGGGCATTCTATATGTGATCACAACACTCCCTATAACCAGTTCCAATCTTATTAATTATTAGCAAGTATAATAGATAAATTGCATCCACAGCATCAACTGGGGAATTAAAATGTGCTCAAAACTCAGAAAGCAGGATCATGTGCTCTCTTTCTAGTTCCGGAACAAAAGAAATCTAAATGTTCCCTGAGATCAGTCGGGGGCTGTTATTGATGTGCTGAGGACCGTGCAGCTCACCCTTGAAAGGTATGTACTTAATTTTCCTTCGTTGTAATAAAATTCCTAAATGAATTGAAGAATTTGCAGAGGCTTGAAATTATGGAATTCATAAGACGCCGTCTATAACGTACTCAGAGGACCACAGGGATGACTTTGTCATATCACTCAGTTTGGATCCTGAGCCAATACCTAAAGCCAAAGTTCAGAGAGAGACTGCCAAGCAAACAGAATGGCGGCTCCGTCTTTGGCTGCCAAAGCCCAAGTCTTAAACAGCGCTCTCTGTCCCCCAGACACCGCAGGCAGCATGGCGAATTGTCATGGCCCCTGGGGAAGTTGATTTATGACACATAGCAAGGGTAATAAAATATTCAAGCTCTCCAGCTTCCTCACCACATCTGTTCCAAGGGACAATCCAAACCATGGCCAAAGTTATGTGACCTGGGTGCTTTTTGTAATTAAAAACAATTGAAAAGATTTAATCATCAGGTAAATTATATACTTAAGTCACGTTGGACTTCAAAGTTGCGATTTTAACTAGGTGTGGTGGCACACGTCTGTCATTCCAGTTCTTGGAAGACAGAGACAGGAGGATTGCAGGTTGAAGAATGGCCTCAGCAATGTAGCGGGACTAGTGAGGTCTTGTTTCAAATCAAACAAATAAAAAGGTCTGGTGGTATAGTTGGGAGGTAGAATGCCTCTGGGGTCAATCCCTAGTAACACAACACACACAAGAAAATTACAATTTTAAAGATGATGTAGACGTCTGTGAACTTCTTCACAATGAAACACAGTACAGAGGTCCCTTGGTTTGCAAAGGGCGGGTCCCAGGGCCTCTGTGGTTACCTGAATAGATGTAAGCTCAGAACCCTATACAAAATGGTATAGTGCTTACATAGAACCTAGGCAATCTGCCTGTGTATAATTTTTTATTCATTTATTTATTTATTTTTGGTGGTACTAGGGATGGAACCATTCTACCTCCAGGCTACACTCCCAGACCTATTTTATATTTTATTTGGAAACAGGGTCTCTTATGCCAGCTAAGGCTGGCTTTGAATCTGCGCCATCCTCCTGTCTGAGCCTCCCAAGGGCAGGGATTGCCTGTATATACGTTATATCATCTCTAGATTATTTATATTCATATAACACAAATGCTAGGTAAACAGTTGTTATACTGTAATGTTTAAGGAGTAATGACATATAAAAAAGGCCCTTACATGTTCTGTCAGAAGCAACTGAAAAAAATATTTTTTCAACACCACTGTTGGTTGAATCCATGGATGTAAAACCCAAGGATAATAGGATCCACTTGTCCACTTAAAAACACACACAGCCTGACATGGTGGCGCACGCTTGTAATCCCAGCATTTGATAGGCTGAGTCAGGAGGATCGCGGTTCGCGAAGGCATCAGCTACTTAGTGAGGCCCTCTGCGACTCAGTGAGACCCTGTTTCAAAATAAAGAATAAAAAATAGGGCTGGGGGTGTAGCTCGGAGATAGAATGCCCCTGGGTTTCATCCCCGATACTGCAAACAAATAAAAAAATAAAAATAAAAACATACACAGATCTAGGCACGGAGGCGCACACCTGTAATCTCAGTACTTGGGAGGCTAAGACAGGAGGATCCCAGGTTTGGGAGTCCAACTTCGGCAACTTAGGGGGGCCCGACTCTGTTCCTCAATTAAAAAATGAAAAGGGGGGAGGAGTGGGAGTGTAGCTCAGAGGTAGAATGCTCAATCCCTACTTCCACAAATAAATAAAAAATAATAATAAATAAATATTTAAACAGTTTAGAGACAACACGGATTGAGTAGAGCCCCTCCCAGTGACTGCCGTTGCCGCGGCATAGACTCGGGTGCGATGCGATGATGGTTACAGGTGCAATCTGTGATGGGCGGCCCCTGGTCCACGCATGCGTCCTCGGCCACGTCCGCGCAAGGTCGTGATAAAACTTCCGGTCTGTTTCCGGGTTGGTGCAGGTTGCAAGTCAAGCCGGGACGCTAGGATCACGGTTATCAATGCAAATTCTCTTCAACCCTTTATCGCTTCCGTGATTCAGGCAGCTGCAAAACCGCTCTGTGCCTGAATTTCCTGAAACCTTTAATGCAGCTACAGGTGCTAAAGGTACTAAGGTACTAAACAGTACCTCAAAGAATAACGAGCGAAGAAAAGGATGGGAGAGACGAGACGCACAGAAACCTCAGCGTTGCTAGTGGAATCGTCGGTCCCTCCAGAGGGAGGGATGCTGTCATCCCAAGAGTTGGTGAAATGCCCCTAGATCCTAGGTTCATCTCTTGCACCGTGTGATCTTGGGCAAGTCTCGCACCAACCCTCTGACCCTAAATTTCTTCAACCACTGAATAGAGTCACAAGCAAAACCAACTGTACTAGACACACACATAGAGGACTGTGCCCTGCCTCTAATTAAGCCCCAAATCAGAATACAGATGCACATAGCTTATCATTTCTGTCACCACTGCTGTGCGTGTGTGCATGCGTGTGTGTGTGAGTGTAGATTAAACTCAGGGATGTTCTTCCTTTGAGCTACACCCCCCAACCCTATTTTTTATTCTTTTTATTTTGAAACAGGGTCTTTTTAAGTTGCTGAAGGTCTAAGATGCTGAGGCTGGCCCCGAACCTGCCATCCTCCAGTCTCGGCCTCCCAAGTCCTGGGATTACAGGCGTGCACCATCACGCCTGGTTTACAGTTGTTGGGTTTTTTTTTTTTTTTTTTTTCATATCTGGAAGACAACTGCTCACATTGGCATGGAAACTGAATGATTTATACTTCCACAGAGAAGTTCTTACTTGGCAGAAGAGCCAAAATTTCCTAAAAATACTAGCTTTTGGAAACAAGCCTTTAGGAAACAAGCTCAAGGGGTCATACCCTCTTTCCTGCTATTATTTCTTTAAACAAAATACATTGATTATACAATTTACAAAGGTCACCAGGATACTGGCTCTTAAATATTTAATGTAATTTTGCTGTATAAGAGCAAACACCAACACTAACAAATTAGCAAGATAAATTGTAATTACACATCAGCTTGATTTACTCTGAAAACATGACCCAACTTCCTTTTCTTGTTTGCCCAATCTGACCCCAGTGGTCCATAATCCAAAATAAAATGTGTAACTCTATGAAGCCAGGTGTGGTGGGCCGTGCCTGTCATCCCAGTACTTGGGAGGCTGAGATAGGAGGATCTCAGATTGGAGGCTACCCTCAGAAATTCAGCAAGCACTTCAGCAACTTAGCAAGATACTGATTCAAAATTTTAAAAAATAAATAAAAATAAAGATAAGGGCTAGGGGAATAATGCAGAGGCAGAATATCACTGGGTTCAACCCCAGTAACTCCCACATGAAAATAAGTAATTACATGAGCACAGAAATCCGAATCCCATTTTTCTCCCTTGACAAACTAGAGCTTCTGTTAATCTCCTGAGAAACTTAGTATGATATCTAAGGAGACAATGTAACCTTCTAATTTATGACACCAAGAAAGATGTTGCTGAATCCCTGAGCTACCTGCACTCTTAGTTAAAACAATATTAATCATGGTCACTAGGGGAAAATAAATTTCATCCTAATTGTCAAGACGTCTTACAATGTTTTTGACAAAGTCGCAGTGATTATGCAGAGGCACCTGGCTTCCTCCCCTGCAAAGGACACGGAGAGGATGAAGAATGGCCACTTTTACATATGGATGGACACAGGCTGTCAGTCTCCAAGGCCCCGCAGATAAATACGAGAAAAGGCCGGTGACATTAGACTCTTCGGGACAGCACAATATATGAATCTATGCCCTTTTCACACAGAGAACAGATTTTCCATCTATTTTAAATAAAACATGCTTACCGAAAGCTCACATTATCAACCACTGGCCCTTGTCTCTCTCTGGCCACTTACGGTCATAATATTTGTTTCTACTCTAAACGGGCATGAACGTGCGGTGGGGAAGCTAATACACAATTAAATAATCAGGTAAATAAATTAAAAAGCATTTTTAAAAGAACAGCAAATGACCGCCCAACTCACCTTACTTCCAAACAGCTCCAATTCTCAGAAGAAAACACAGCCACTTTACAGTATCTACCACCAGCCACCATCCCTTTCTTATTTTTTTAAACCCGTGTAAAAATAGATATGTGCATGCATTCGGACAAAATTGTTCTTTCCTGATCCATTCATAATTTATTGGGAAAACTGTCTACACAACACAGCAAAGGAGAAGCCCAGAGCCTCTGAGCGCACCGCACTATTCGCTGGTCTGTGAAGAGTTCAAGTTCACTAGTGGGTGAGTGTTCACCTTAAATAGATTCCACCGCCCTCCAAACTCCCAGGCCTCCCTTTGAGAGGTGCCCGCTGCGTTGATTATCTATAATTCACCCCCAGATTCAGGCTGGGACTCAACCCCCCGTGCAAGGATAGTAGGAGAGGTGGCCTTTGGGCGTGATTAGGCCATGAGGGTCCAGCCTCATGAATGGATTCTTACCCAATGAATGACAAGGCTGGAGGGAACTGGTTTAGCCTTCTCTGCCCTGGCACCTTCCGCCCCCTGAGGACACAGCATTTGTCCCTCCAGAGGAGGCAGCAACAGGCTCCAAAGGAGAGGCAGAGATCAAATTTCACCAGACATCAAACCAGCCAACACCTCGAAGTTGAAATCCTAGCCTCCAGAGCTGTAAACAATAAACGTCTGCGCTTCACAAATACCTGATCTGTCGTGTTGTTTATAGCAGCACTAACAGGTCAATGCAATGCCCTTTACCAGACCTTAATTACAAAAGTTTGTAAATCCCATCTCCCTCTCTCTATCTATTGTGGTCCTGGAGTTTGAACCCAGGGGCATTCTACCTCCAGGACACACCTCCAGACCTATCTTATTTCTTATGTTGAAACAGGCCCTCTCTAAGCCCGTAAGGCTGGCCTCAAAGGTATGATTCTCCTGTCTCAGCCTTCCAAGTACTGGGATGACAGGTGCGTGCCACCATTTCCAGTTTAGAAGTTGATATTTAAAGAGTGAAGCAGTGTCTGTTCTTCAAAGTCAAGACCACTTCAATTGACATTATAATGGACGAGAGCTTTAGCCCAGGCAGCCCGTGAAGCAGATTCTTCATAATTTGGTGGCTGGTCTCTGTCCAAGGGCCCTCCGAGCTCCTGGTCATGTGGTTGGCTTTAGAATCCAAGTCAACAACAAACTGGGATCTCCGGCTTCCAATCTGCTTTTCAAAGTATTCTCCAGGTTATGAAAATCTCTACATCAACTGTTAAAATTGTCTCAGCATCTCTATAAGAAAGAAACTACTTTTCCTATTTGAAACACCTTGACAGACGTGAAGGACACACACAAACTTATCAGAGCCAATCTCTGTGTTGAGCATGGGAAGCTGGGGAATGGAGTGGGAACTGGGGGAGGGCTCAAAAACTACTGTATGCATGTATGAACGTGTATGATTACAACGCACCAATTAAAAAATGATAGGAGACGGGTGTGGTGGCGCACACTTGTGATCCCAGGACTTGGGAGACTGAGCCAGGAGGATCCAGATCCGTGGCCGGCCTCAGCTACTTAGCGAGGCGCTCTGCAACTTAGGGAGACCCCGTTTCAGAATAAAGAATAAAAAAAAATGGAGCTGGGGGTGTAGCTCAAAGATAGAATGCCCCTGGGTTCAATCCCCAGTACCGCGCACACAAAGACACACACAAGATAGGGATTACCGACACCATTTAGCTGTAACAAATCTAAAACCACAGAGAATCGATGCGTTGGAAAGACTGAACTTCCTCTCACAGAAGTCTGTACCCCTATTCCAAAGATACAGACTTTTTAACTTAAAAGTATGGTTCTTAAGAGGCCAGAGCCTTGTACAAGTCAGGAAATCCTCCTTAGCCTCAATTTCCCCATAGCAGAATACAGGAATCAGACCAATTACTATCAAATCTCTTTGCACTATCAGCCCTTCTCTCTTCTCTCTGATTTCAACTCTGAACTGATATTATTTTATTTATTTTTTTATTTTTTTGGTGGTACTGGGGTTCCTGGAAGCCCTTCTACCTCCGGGCTACACTCCCAGACCTATTTTTACATTTTCATTTTGGAAACAGGGTCTCCTAAACCAGTGCGTGCGGCTGGCTTCGAACCTGCGCGATCCTCCTGTCTCTGCCTCCCAAGCGCGGGGATTACAAGCGTGCGCCACCACGCCCGGCTGAACTGATATTATTTTAACATGTCATCCGCTACATGAAATACAGTCTTTATTGTTAGCCTCTTTAGGTCAAAGCATATGAAGAAACTTTCTAAAAAAATGTTGGGTTTCCTTTTTTTTCCGCCAACTGATATGCCAAAGTCTTTCTTGGTTTGAAACTTTGGAAGATAAAATAAAAAATCCTGCTATTTCTAGTTTTGTAGGCCCAGTGTTCATCTAAAATCAAAATTATACATCCCCCGGGATGTGTGACCTTAACGTGCAGGAAGTTGACCCATTCTTCAAGTTAGTATTAGAGCAATTAGTCTAATAAAAGGATTTTTCACCTTTGAAAAAATTCAATGTCATCTATCCGTGTAAACTGAGATTCCAAATGAAAGGAAAATAAAACGTCCAGTCTCCCTCATACTTGCTTGATCTTCTGTCTGTCTCTCTAAAGTGAATTTAACTTCAGAAGCTTATTTCTGGATGACAAAGAACTGTTTCTGTCTCATGTGTGAAACTCTCAGTCTCCTTAAGAGGGAGCCCAGCAGTCCGGGAAAAGTCTCTTTCTTCTAAATATTTAATCAATCTCAAAATATCTGCTGGCCAGCAGAACTTTAGAAGGCCATCTCTCCATCTATTACACAAATGTCCCCCCAGAAATTCATATTGCCCAATGAATCTACACTTATAAAGAAAAAAATTGTCTCCTCTTGGTAACCTTAGGGTTATTTGATGGCTAAATGCTCCATTCGAGGATAAAAATTAAAGCAAAATCACTTTGAGCATTTTCCTTTCTTCAGCTACAATAATTTATAGCTAGAATTCCTAATTTATTCATTTATTTATGGTACCGGAGATTGAAACCAGGAACACTCTATCTCTGAGCTACACCCCAGCCCTGTGTTATCTTTTTGCAAACAGGGTCTCTCCAAGTTGCTGAAGGCTGTCCTCTAACCTGAGATCCTCCTGTTTCAGTCTCCCAGGTTCTGGGAATACAGGCGTATTCCCAGAAAAGGAGCTTGTCGCCGGAGACCGGAGGAGCATTAGTGTGGCTGGCACTTCCAGAGGGGAAAAGGGGACCCCGGACACCAGATGAGGCAAAGCCTTGTGGTTCTTAATATCTAGGAATGAAATAAATGTCGCATTCAGAAATTACATTCCGCTGCCCACAAAGATATTCCTGTCATTCTCCTTGAGCCTCCACCACCAGAAGCCTTTTTACAAAATCGACCAGGCCAGTAAAAACGCAGGCTGAAGCTGGTGGGGCACAACTGTAATCCCAGTACTCGGGAGGCTGAGACAGGAGGATCGCAGGTTTGAGACCAGCCTCAGTGATATAGCCAGTCCCGCGCATCTTAGCAAGAGCCTATTTCAAAGTAAAAAAGATAATGGGTCTGAGGGGTTATAGCTCAGAGGTAGAATGCCCCTCGGCTCAATACCCAGTACTACAAAAAATTAAAAAATTAAAAAATGCAGGCTGGTCTACAGTAGTCAGTAAGCTCTTATGTGCTCCAATGAAAACATTTTTAACGTAATATCTATTAGTCAAAATTTCAAATTTTATTTTTAGAATAAGAACAGATGCAGTCACAGTTCACATTTAAGACTCACTGCATCTTCTACCTGAAGACCTTTCTTCATAGCCGTTTTCCAGGAAGTTTCCTTTGTTCGAGGAAAGCCTGTCATGATATCTGTATTCCTGAATGCATACGTAATAGCTACTTTTTAAGTCGAGTAAACATCATCCCTCAAGGAAGAAGACTATGAAGCTAAAAGGATTTCGAATTATAAGATGGCCCAAAATTCAGACTTCTGCTTGAGAAAATCCAACATATAGATCAGTCCATTTCTCAGCTGACCTTACAGGTGCGGGGGAAATGCTCCAAGTCAACATTTATTTTATTTTACTTTATTTTATTTTATTTATTTTTGGTGGTACCAGGATTGAACCCAGGGACTTTCTACCTCTGAGTTTTATTTTTTGTTTGTTTGTTTTTTGAAGCAGAGTCTCTCTAGGTTGCTGAGAGTCCCATCACTTGCTGAGGCTGTTCTCAAATCTGAGAATCCTGTCTCAACCTCCCAGGTACTGGGGTTACAGGTGCGCACCACCGCGCCCGGCTTTTCTGAGGCGACTCATATATATACTGCTACACGCAAATACTCTTTGGACAGCAAGTCCCACTTCCAAGAATTTATTCAGCTGTGGACTCGCAGTGGGGAGACAGGGGTGGCCTGTACTGCGGCTGTATCCCCACCTTTTAGCCCCTAGGAAAAACTCAATATTCGTTCCTCAAATGAATGAATTGTTTGACTTCAGGTCAGAACAATTCCATGGACAAGGCAGCCTAAGTTCCTGGTCTCACAGAACTGTTTACTAGTGAGAAAAGAAAATAATGTGCATCAAAAATATCTGGCATAAAAACTGAAACAGCAATGTGTTAAAAACCAGATGTATAGAGCCAGGCGTGGTGGCGCACGCTTGTCATCCCCGCGCTTGGGAGGCGGAGACAGGAGGGTCGCGCAGGTTCGGAGCCAGCCGTGCTGGCTTGAGAGACCCTGTTTCCAAATAAAAAAGATATAAAAAATAGGTCTGGGAGTGTAGCCCGGAAGTAGAATGGCTTCCAGGAACCCCAGTACCATCAAAAATTTTAAAATAAAAAAATAAAAATCCTATGTATAGCCGGGCATGGTGGCACACACTTGTAATCCCCTCCCTTGGGAGGCGGAGACAGGAGGATCGCACAGGTTCGAAGCCAGCCACGCTGGCTTAAGAGACCCTGTTTCCAAATAAAAAAGTATAAAAATAGGTCTGGGAGTGTAGCTCAGAGGTAGAAGGGTCTCCAGGAACCCCAGTACCACCACCAAAAAAAAAATAAAAAGTCCTATGTATAGACTTATGTGTGTGATGTTCCAGAGGGGTGAAGGAGACAGAATTTGGTGGTCAGAGTAGAGTAAGGTAAGGCCGGGATCTAGGTACCAAGAGTGAGAAAGAAGAGAGGACGTCAGAACTCAACTAGCCTTCTTTAATGGACAAACTCGTCAGGAATGAGCCTCATTTCTCACCGTTCTCAGCACAGTTTACATCTGAATTAAGACACTTTAGGGGCTAGATTTGTTTCAAGATAACCTTAGTATTTGGGGGTCACAGCTGGAAGAAAAACACCCAGGCTCCATATGAGATTCTTTTGCAAAAATATTAGCCAAAATATCTGCGTCTGTGTACCCAGAAACCTAGAAAGCGGGAGCTATAAAGAATTGGTTTGCGAGGGGATTCAAAGAAGTAGGGTTTTTTTTAGAGGTTTCAAAAATTAAATTTATTGTTATGGAATTCACATAGGATATTGAGATGATAAAATGCATCTGAAGAGTTTAATGGCCCAACGGAACGGTGAGCCCTGTCTTAGGTAGGAGCTTTGAACTCAGTAATAGTGCTGAGTTAGTCCATTCATGGTGTGAGAATAGTTAGATCTTTTCTATCAATGGAATAGCCTGACTTGTAGAACCGCCATCGTGTAACCTTGTGTGTGCCTGTATTTTTTTTTTTGTAAAAGGTATTTCCTGAAAATTGTGAGTGCCAATCCTACCCCTGGAATCCCCATCAGCCAATGGTGTAAAGATGCTTCTATATCTCCCACAACACCGGAAACCCACACTAAAAATAAAGTACTTGGTCTTCTGCGAAGTTGTTCCTTCTTACCTAACTGTATGGGTGGCAGGATCCCTTTGTGCTGAAATGTACATACAGATGGCCAGTAAGAACATGAAAAGATGCTCAACATCTCCATCCGTGATTAGATCAAAACCTACAGCGAGATGGTACTACAGACCCTTCAGCACGGCTACAATAAAAAACAGTGACCACACCAAACATGGGCGTCACCGAGCCTCAGCGAGGAGGAGAACCGACTTGCTCATACGTTGCCAATGTAAGGGTAAAATGGAAAAAGAGCTTGACGGTTTCTTAAAACAACTAAACCTGCACCTATCTCACAACCCAGCAACTGCAGTCCTGGGCATTCATTAGAGGTATGAAAATGTCCACCCACACACACACCTGTACGCAAATGTCGAAATCAGCCTTCTTCATGATGGCCCAGGGTGGAAACGAGCCAGATGTCTTTGAACAGGTGAATAGCTAAACAATCTGTGGTGTCTCTGTACCATGGAATAGAACTCAGCAGGAAAAAAGAACAGAACGCTGGTACTCGCAAAAACCTCAAAGACTTTCCAGAGAATTATCACGAGTAAAGAAAAACATGGCTGCGTTCCTGCACCATTCCTGAAAATACAAAATTAACAAACTGGGAAACAGATTAGTGGTTGTCAAGGGTTTAGGACTATGAAGGGGGGGGGGGGGGGGCAAGGGCTTCTGTAAAAAAAAAAAAAATCATGAAGGAGCCCTGTGGTAAAGGAAATGTTCTGTGGTTTGGCCGTATCAATGCCCATGCCCTGGCTGTGACACTGGACTACAGGGCCGAAATATTATCCCTGGGGGAAACTGGGTAAAGATTATGGGATCTCTTCTCCCTCCCTCCCTCCTCCTCCTCCTCTTCCTCCTCCTCCTCCTCCTCCTGATCCTCCTCCTGATCCTCCTCTCTCTCTCCCTCTCCCTCTCTGTCTCTGTTATTTCTTACAACTGCATGTGAATCTACACTAATCTAAAAAAAGGTTCAGACAGGCGTGGTGGCGCACGCTTGTAATCCCCGCGCTTGGGAGGCTGAGACAGGAGGATCGCGCAGGTTCAAAGCCAGCCTCAGCTACTGGGTGAGGCTCTCAGCAACTTAGTGAGACCCTGTTTCCAAATACAACATAAAATAGGACTGGGAGTATAGCCCAGAGGTAGAAAGTCCCTGAGTTCCACCCCCAGTACCTCCAGAAAAGTAAATAAATAATAATAATAACAGGTTCAATTTTTTTCCTTTTTTGGTGGTACTGGGGTTCCTGGAAACCCTTCTACCTCCAGGCTACACTCCCAGAACTATTTTTTTTTAAAATTTGGAAACAGGGTCTCTTGGCTTCGAACCTGCGTGATCCTCCTGTCTCCACCTCCCAAGCGGGGATAACAAGCGTGCCCACCGCGCCCGGCTCTAATCTTTTGTTTAAATGCAGGTCCCAAGCCAGGCACGGTGGCGTATGATGGAGATTGGGCCTGTATTGATTGCTAACAAGGACAGAATTAATTGCTGATAAGAACAAGTTTTCATACTGAGGTAAAACAATCAAATTCTTTTTTTCTGTCTCTGAGCTGTCAGCCAAGGCTGCAGCCAGGTTTGACCTTGGTCAGCCTGAAGTTGGCTGTTGGCCCAGCTGAACGCTGAATGCTCAAACACAAACACCTGCACTTAGAAAAGGAATTATATAGATTCTCACAATAGTTTAGACTAATGGTAAAAGATGAAAAAGCAAGCTATATAATCCAAATATTAATTACTAATTATATAACATAGTTATAGCCCCAAACCTCCATACTTTAAAATACTATATTCCTAGCTGGGCGTGGTGGCGCACGCTTATAATCCCTGTGCTTGGGAGGCGGAGACAGGAGGATCGCGGCGCAGGTTCGAAGCCAGCCACGCATGCTGGTTTAGGGGACCCTGTTTCCAAATAAAAATATAAAAATAGGTCTGGGAGTGTAGCCTGGAGGTAGAAGGGCTTCCAGGAACTCCAGTACCACCAAAAAAATAAATAAATAAAAATAAAAATAAAATACTATATTCCTGTAGGTAGGAATAATATAATAAATTATATATATAATAAATTATATATACTATACATATTATATATAATAATATAACAAATTCATTTATTATAAAATAATTTTTCAACATAAGTAACTTCCAGCAGACAGAGATAGGGAAAGGCTGAGAATTCACCAAAGACACAGGTGGACGGCACATGCCTTAAACTTCAAAGCGGGCATATACCACATAGCCCCTGACCTTGATAACCAAGTAACACATTTTGATCAGTGATATCAGACCTGTCTCTATAAGAATGAACAAAGAAGGCTAACATAAAAAAGGTTTGCACAGCAGAGATAACTGGCAGGCCTGTACCTGTTTAGGGGGAAAAAGAGGACTATTGGCTAAACGGGAAGGAGGAAGGAGATAATGAATTCTTATAAAAAAGGTTATGTGAGCCGGGCGTGCTGGCGCACGCTTGTAATCCCCGCGCTTGGGAGGCGGAGACAGGAGGATGGCGCAGGTTCGAAGCCAGCTGCGCACACTGGCTTAAGAGACCCTGTTTCCAAATAAAAATGTAAAAATAGGTCTGGGAGTGTAGCCCGGAGGTAGCAGGGCTTCCAGGAACCCCAGTACCACCAAAAAAAAAAAAAAAAACAAAAAAAAAACAAAAAAAAAAAGGTTATGTGTTCAGAGACATCAGTGTCTTCCTTGTCTTCCTTTCAAAGCACTCCACTGAGTCCTTCTGACGTGGTGCTTAGATTGTTCTGTCCCTTCTTTCTACCTCTGTAATAATAAAACTCTGCTTAAGCTTGTAGCAGTGCAGTTCTGGCTATTTTTTTCAAAACCAGCTAAGAACAAGAACCCACAGCAACATCCCAAACTATTACAGCGCACACCTGTAATCCAGAGGCTGAGGCAGGAGGTCACGGGTTCAAGCCTGGCCTTAGCAACTTGGCGAGACCCTCAAATAAAATAACAAAATAAGACTGGAGGTGTAGCTCAGAGGTGGAACATCCCTAGGTTCAATCCTCAGTACCACAAAACAATTAAAAAAAAAAATCAGGTCCCAAATGCGACTGTTAGTTCCTTGAGAATGATACTACATCTGTCTTATTTTAGGTGCCTAACATATTTAGGTGCCTAACATTCTTCAAATACTAAAGATAAGTGTTTTGTCCCGAAAATTACAAAGCTGCCTAAAACATAGGCATTTCTAGTCACCTAATGAATGAATACAATTCAAAAAATACATTTGCAAATGTCGGGGACATCAGCATCTCAATGATTTGATTGATGTCTCCACACAAAGCCATGAACTCGGCCATTCGTTGTATGAGTTAACTTTGGGGACAATGATTAAAGGCTGAATTTATGCCTAATCCATCAGGTCATCCACGTGGACAATCGGGCAAGGGTGACGAAGATGTCAGCTACAAAGCTTTTCTCGATGTGAACACATCAGGAAACAACCTCCGATAAAGCAAGAACATCAGGGAGCCTTTTTCTCTTCTCTCTCTCTCCCCCACTCTTTCTTTTCTGTGTGTGGTACTGGGGATCAAATCTAGGATTGTTCTACCTCCAAACGCCCCCAGCCCTATTTTACTTTATAGTTTGAAACAGGCTTTCAGAGGGTCTTGCAAGGCGCTGAGGCTGACCTCAAATTTGCAATCCTCCTGTCTTGGTCTCCACTAAGGAGCTTTGAGATCCTGTTTCAATATAAATATATAAATGTGCCCGGGTATAGCTCAGAGATAGGAGTCCCCTGGGTTCAATTCTTAGTACCACACACACACACACACACACACACACACACACACACACACAAAAATACATAGAAAGGACTGGGGTGCATCCCAGTGGGAAAGGTTCAATGCCCAAGATGGGGAGAAAAATCTCAGGAAAGCAAACTTTTTTCTATACCCAGCTTTAGTAGCCAGCAATATTTATGCCTGCCCAGTGATGCCACACATATCAAGTTTGTTTTCCAAGCTAAACAGAAACTTGTTTGAGAGTAAATGTTAATGCAGGAGAGGCTGCGGAAGTTCCCACCGAGGTGCCATTGTCTCCAGCAGCACGAGTAGTTGCAGAGAGAGCAGGAATAAACACTAATTGGATTTTTATTGTGTCTCGCATTGTGTTAAGCCCTTTACAAAGACCATGTATTAAGCAGGTATTAAAAGCCTACCAGCTCTTACAGAGGACTGAGGTTTACAAATATTTACAAACTCAACAGAAGCCACAGGCCCTTTCACCAGTTGGGGATAGAATGCAGCTTGGCATCAGGGCCTATACTAGTAGACACTGTACAGCAATAGGGCCTTCCATCCACCCACCCCACAAATACTGAGCAAGAACCCACACTGTGAAGGGCACTGGAAACCCACCCACAGTTAGAGAGAGACATCAGTCGGGGGTGTTGACACACGCCTGTAATCCCAGTACTTGGGAGGCTGAGACAGGAGGATGCCAGGTCCAAGGACAGCCTCAGTAATGTAGCAAAAACTCCCAGCAGCTTCTCGAAACAAAAAATAAATAAATAAAAAGGGCCGGGGGTGTATCCCAGAGGTAAAATGCCCCATGGATCCAATCTCCAGTACCACAATAAAATAAAAAGAGAGACCATGAGCTCACATGTTCTGTGAATATACAGGCAAAAAAATAGATAAAATATATACTCTAATATGGAAGAGATGGTAAGTCTCGGGTTGGAGGGAGGAAGAAATAATATAGCAGGCATGAAAGACCTCCACGAAGGAGCAGTATTTGAGGGAATGTGGTTAGGGCACAAGCCCAGCGGAGGAGACTACAGAAAGAACAATCCAAGCAGAGGGGCCAGGGAGAGAGAGGCGCGGGGTCAGCATGGCGTCCCGGCGCTTCCGGGTCAGGTCACGTGACCTATCTCTTCCTTTCCCAGGACCACTTCCGGGCTAGACTGAGAATGGACTGGGGAGAATGAGGGTCAGGCAGGGAGACAGATGAATAAAGTTCCTTCAGTATCACAGGAAAGAGAAGATGGGACTTGGAGAAAGGTGGAAGTAGGGGATTATGGGAAAGAGTCCTATTTTAGACACGCTTCCGAGTTTCCAAGATGGATTGGTTGACCTGACAGGAGGTTAGAGCCAAAGAGGAATGACAGCTGGGGGCATCTTTGCTTGGTTGATTGATTGACAGATGACTCGTGTTTACCTGGGCGGGGAATATGTGGAAACCTCTGGTAGCTGAGCTAGAGATGGAACAGTCAAGGGTTGGAATGCATTCAGTTTGAGACATTTGTTTGTGCTGTTGTTATTGCTATTGGTGGGGGGGTACTGGGGATGGACTATTCTGCCTCAGCTACACCCCCCAACCCTATTCTATTTTTCATTTTGAAGCAGGATCTCATTGTTACTGAGGGCCTCGCTAAATTGCTAAGGCTGGCCTTAAACCTGTAATCCTCCTATCTCGGCCTCCCAAGTACTGGGATTACAGGCATGCACCACCACACCCAGCTAGTTTGAGACATCTGTTAGACACCCAAGTGGAGATAGAAAGCAGAAAAGAGAGGCAGAGTTCAAGTGGTCTCTGCTAACAAATTCTAGGGAGACAAGAGCAGAGAAAGTCTATTAAAGGGAGGAACTGAGGGATTGTGTGTAGATGAAGAAAAGGTCTAAGTTGTTTTGTTTTATTTTGTCTTGTTTGGGGATAATGAGGATGGAACCCAGGGGCATTCTACTTCTAAGCTAGACCTCCAGCCTTATTTCATTAATTTATTTTGAACCAGGGTCTCATTAAGTTGCAGAGGGTCTCCACTAAGTTGCGAGGCTGGCTTTGAACCGCAAACCTCCTGTCTCAGCCTCCTCAGTGCTGGGATTACAAGCGCACGCCACCACGCCCAGCGTAGGTCCGACTTTAAGCTCCGAGACGCGCAGGGTGGAAGACGCGGGGCAGTTATTGATCTGAACATTCTCTCCATTGCGAGGAAAGAAACCCAGGTGGGTGAGTCCAGGCGTCTGAGTAACACACTCTGCGGGGTTGATGCACAAAGCACCTGTCTCACTGCTTGGCTGGAGAGAACGCTGCACTGTGTTTTGAGAATGAATCAGATAATGATAGATGGCTGTCCCTCCCTATAGGAGCATCAACATTCCTGAACAAATACTGTAGCCGGGGCACAGCTTGAGACCTCCGTGAGCCAATGCAGAATACACCGGGGAAGGCAGATGGCTCACACTGAGATGCCCCAGTTCAGCGAGCTGAATTTCATTAAGCTGTTTCTCCACGTTCAAAGGAAAGAGTAAGCTCAGACACACAGGACTGCTGGTGGCTTAGAGAGCTCAGGATCCCAACTAAGGTGAGCGCGGACCCTGGGCCCACCCGACTCGAGGCATTAGAATGTTTCTTAGAATGTTGCCTTGCCGGCTAAAAGAACATGTAATTGAGCTAGGCGCGTGGCCCACGCGTGTAATCCTAGTACTCAGGAGGCTGAAAGAGGAGGATTGCAAATTTGAGGATGACCTCAGCAAGTAGTTTGGCTCTCATCAACCTAGCAAGACACTATTTCAAAATAAAAATTAGGTCAACCTAGCAAGACACTATTTCATAATAAAAATTAGGGCTGTGGGTATAGCTCAGAAGTAAATGTCTCTGAGTTTCATCCTCAGTATCAAAAACCCCACTTAATTACATAAATACATACATATGTGTGTGTGTCTTTTTTAAAAGCTTCAGCCAATGAAATTAACTAGAGCTGCATAAACATTTATGCCTTTTGTTGAATGTTTCTATCAGAAAGAAAAGGTACACACTTGAGGAGAGATAGCTGTGCTCACCCTGATACTCATAGCTCACAACTTTACATGTATCAAAACTGAAAACATTATGCCGGGCGTGGTGACGCACGCTTGTCATCCCCGCGCTTGGGAGACAGAGACAGGAGGATCGCGCAGGTTCGAAGCCAGCCGCGCACTGGCTTAGGAGACCCTGTTTCCAAATAAAAATGTAAAAATAGGTCTGGGAGTGTAGCCCGGAGGTAGAAGGGCTTCCAGGAACCCCAGTACCATAAAAAAAAAAAAACCTCAAAATGTTACATAGGGTGTGCATGGTGGTGTACACCTGTCATGCCGGGACTTAGGAGGCTGGGACAGGAGGATCACAGGTTCAAGGCCAGCCTCAGTAACTTAGTGCAGCTCTCATAGAGACCCGTTTCCACATTAAAAAAAAAAAAGAAGAAGAAGAAATAGGGCTGGGGATATAGCTTAGAGGTAGACTGCCCCTGGGATTAATCGCAAGCAACACACACACACACACACACACACACACACACATTAGGTGGCATTCCGTACATATGTACAATCTTTACGTGTTTATGTATTAATTTTAAAAAGTTAAACCATAAACTTGTGCTTTTGGACACGTCTAGAGAGAAAGGTAAGGAAATCAATAATCCCCAACACTGACTCATTCTTATGATTAGACACTGTAGAAGCCATGCCTTCCGCGTCCACAGATACCATCTTACCGAACGCGCCAAAGGCCTTCACCAAGCAGACCAAGAAAAGCAAGGTCGAGAGCCACTGCAGGCCCAGGGCTGCCAAGCGACGCAGCAGAACTTGTCCCTGGCCCCTTTTTCTGTACCCGAGGGAACATTCCTTGACACGACAGCTGCTCACCATGAGATGCTGTTTTCTTGTTTAATTATAAACCCTCCCCAACATGGTCAGAATCCGCAGCCGTTCGTCTGGATTCCGTTGATGAAGTCGCCGGGTCGTGTTAGTGTCCCCGGAGGGTCGCTGCCTCTGTCCCCGAGCGCCCGCCGACTGTGGGCCCACTGTGAGCCGACAGGACACCCTGAGACTCAGCACAAGAGCCCCGATATGCACTCCTCAGGCGCTTCCAGGCTCTTAGCAGCCTAGATTAACGCCATCAGCAGGCCCTGGGCTCCTCGGCCATTTCCACAAAGCATCCTATCGCTTGTGGCCTTCTAAACTCTAGGTCGCACTGTGCGGTGTTCATCTCCCCACAGAATCAGCCTCCTCCATAAATTCTATTACGAGGACTTTTTTTTTTTAAAATATTATTGCTAATACCAATGGTCACAAGAATTTTTTTTTTTTTTTTTTTTTTTTTGGTGGTACTGGGGTTCCTGGAAGCCCTTCTACCTCCAGGCTACACTCCCAGACCTATTTTTACATTTTTATTTGGAAACAGGGTCTCTTATGTCAGCGCGGCTGGCTTCGAACCTGCGCCATCCTCCTGTCTCCGCCTCCCAAGCGCGGGGATTACAAGCGGGCGCCACCACGCCCGGCGTACAAGAACATTTTTTAAAAAAAATTAACTACTGCTAAAAACCAATGTGAATATCTAAGACCATATATATTTGGTCATATTTCTTGACATTTCTTTCCCTGAGTAATAAGCAGAGTTCAAACAATAGCCCCTGATATATGTAAGTATTGGCACAAACAAAATAAATAAGCCTTAAGAACATATACTGCTCACTGGTATCCAAAATACTGTACATTCAGCAACTTAGCAAGACCGTTTCAAAATTAAAAAATTAAAATAAAAAGGGCCAGGGATGTAACACAGGCGTAGAATGTTCCTAGATTCAGTCCTCAGTATGAAATATATGTGTGTGTATCTCTGTGTG
This sequence comes from Muscardinus avellanarius, assembly GCF_963383645.1. Classification (NCBI taxonomy): domain Eukaryota; kingdom Metazoa; phylum Chordata; class Mammalia; order Rodentia; family Gliridae; genus Muscardinus; species Muscardinus avellanarius. The sequence goes on from NC_137805.1 coordinate 27,600,308, forward strand.
TGTGTATCTGTGTGTGTGTGTGTATGTGTGTGTATCTGTGTGTGTGTATCTGTGTGTGTGTGTGTATCTGTGTGTGTGTGTGGATGTGTGTGTGGAGAGACAGAGTAAAAATATATATATTTTACATATGTACATAATATTTATATAAATATTATAAAGTATAAAACAAAAGCAGACTAAACTCTATTTCTCTTATGCTCCCAATGTCTGCCCATAAATGTCGGCACACACAGAGAATGATATTATGTCAATTACAATAATAGAGAAAAAATAAACTCAGTTCCCCCAAATTCAAAAATGATGGCAACCAGTTTTTCAGATAAGTGTCACAATTTGGCAGAAACGCTGGTCCTTATGAATAATTCATATTCCGTGCATTAATAATGCACAGCCTCTTCTGTTGGAATGCTTCCTAACCCGGAATGAATGTCGATGGCTAATTCCCTTAATTGACACGAGGGGATATCTGTAAAGTTAGACCCATATCTTTTAACGCTCCCTTTAACCCTGCAAGACCCAGCCAGCTGAGAAGGTCATGGAGATAATAAAGTTCTATCATCCCTCCCCCTTTACAGGGGCGTCCCGTGGTTAAGCGCCCCAGCGATGGCTGCGATTGTTAAGAAGAACATATGCATAGCAGGAAATAAAACCCAGGGAAACTCCAGCAAAGCTGCCAGGGGCGGCTAGTTCTGTTGCCCACCTCCCCAACTATATATTCATACATCTACAGAAACACGGGACATATTGCTAAAGCACCATAAAAGAGAGGGGAATAAAGGAAAGGCCAAGGGAAGTGGGCAAGAGTTTTACAGTCACTAAGAGGCTTCGCCCCAACAGGCATTCCTACCCGGCTCAGGTTGCTGCTGTGAAATTTCTTTCCAATCCTTGGTAAAATTATCTGACACAGGAAAGACAAAAGGAAAGCAAGGAGCCCATTGACATTTATTTGTAGAGAAAGATATTCAACTCCTTCACACTGGGCAGGACTATTCCACAACACACCGACGACATCATCAGCAGTATTATTAATTATTATTATTATTATTATTATTATTATTATTATTATTATTTTCTGGGGATTGAACCCAGGCGCATACTACCTCCAATCCATACCTCCGGCCCTATTTTATTTTTTATTTTGTTTTGTTGTTGTTGTTTGGTGGTACTGGGGGTAGAACCCAGGGGCTTTCTACCTCCGGGCTATACTCCCAGACCTATTTTATACTTTATTCGGAAACAGGGTCTCACTAAGTTGCTGAGAGCCTCACTAAGTTAGCTGAGGCTGGCTTTGAACCTGCGCAATCCTCCTGTCTCAGCCTCCCAAGCCCGGGGATAACAGGCGTGCACTACTACGCCCGGCTTACTTTTTATTTTGAAACAGGTCTCCTAAGTTGCTGAGGCTGGCCTTGAGCCTACAAGCAATCCTCCTATCTCAGCCCCCCAACACTAGGATTACCAGGCATGCACCACCACACCGGGCTGACACTGACAGTACGATTTCCCTAAAGGCAGCTTGCCTCTCCCACCAACCCTCCTGCACAATCACCCCCTCGCCCAAACCATCAACCAGCCAAGCCCTGACTGGAGGGAAATAGAAATGAGATGGTTTGAATTTTTTTTTTTTAAATCATTCCAATATCTTCCCCACCCTGGAGAATTCCTTTACCATCACTCTTAGCCCAGAGAGGGGAGAAACCTCTCCTAAAGCCCCCTCCCCCAGCTCAGAGCAGAGAGAAAAGGAGCCGAGAGTGTTTAAGCCGCAGGCCGGCGTCGCCCTCCGTCCCCAGGCACCCTCGGATTCATTCATTTTTCGGTGAACTCATTCCGGGGAGCGCTTGCTCGAGCCCAGGTATCAGGTTCCCTGGGTCTCCAACGGGAATCCACCGCCGCCCAGGCTGAGGACCAGGGGAAATTCAGAGCCGGGTACCACCCCGCCGCCCCTGCCAACACCTGGCGGCTCGCCATCCTAAGAGACCCTCCTGGCGTGGCAGCAACCTCGCCCCGGGGTCGGAGGGCCACGGCCTCGCCCCAGGGATGCCCTGGAAGTGAAGTTGGACGAGAGACCTGGGGGCATCCGGCAGGCTGGCCTCCTCCGCCCTCTCCCATGGCTACCGGGAAATATTTATTTCCAGGAGATGGGCTCCAGTGGCCACCCCGGGAAAGCCGAGTCATCCGGGGATAAAGACAGACCATCAGCTACCTGGACCGGCCTGGCCACCGGCGGCGGCTACCCCAGCCTGGCCGGGCAGCCGGGGATGCTGCCGAGGGTGGACACTCGCAGGCAGCCGGGGATGCTGCCGAGGGTGGACACTCGCAGGCAGCCGGGGATGCTGCCGAGGGTGGACACTGGCAGGCGGCCGAGGACCGACACTCACCCCCAGGCGCCGGCTCCGGATCCGCACGTAGCCCTGCTTCACTATGTCGTTAAAATTGGAAGCCATCCCCGGCCGCCGCTGGCGCCCCTCGCCCGGGCGCAGGCACCCGGACAGGCGCTGGGGAGGAGGGATGGGGCCGGGTCCTAGAGAAGAAAAATCGGAGGTGGTGGTGGGGAGGGCGCGCGGAAAGTTGAGCAGGCGACGATGCCGGGGCCGCCGCTCCGCGAGGCGTCAGGAGGCGCGCATCACTTTCTGGATCCTGGCCCCCCCCCCCAAAAAAAAACCCGAAAGTGGGCGGCCGGCTCGCAGCCACTTTGGGGAGCCAGGGTGGAGCGCCGGTCAGCTGACTCCACCCCAGCAAGCCAGGGGGCGGAGCGCGGCGGCCCTGCCAGAGGGAGGAGGGCCAGGCGAGGAGGGGGGAGGAGCAGGAGGTGGGGAGGAGGAGCTGCGGGTCCCCGTGCCCGGCCACCAGCGAGCGGACACACTGGCATGCGGGCGCCACCGCCCACCTTCCGATCGCGCCCTCCCCTTCCCCACCCTGGCCCCGCCCCTGCCCCACCCCCTAGGCCCGCCCTGCCCTTCCCACCCTCTGACTCCGCCCCCTCCCCCACCCCTCCCACCCCGCCCCCTTTTCCAGCCCCTTCTCCCCCCCCCCTGCAGTGCCCAGGCCACCTATGCACCCACGCTCCACCCAGACCACGCGCCCCCTCTCCTCCCTCGGGTGGCTAAGAGAGTATTTGAAATATCCCTGTTCCCCAAGCACCCAGCTCCTTTCCCCCAGTCTCTGATTTGTGCACCGGTGTCCAGGGAGGTGGAGCCCCCCCTTGGCCTTGACCTTGCCACTCGAGGACAGGGCTGTCATCAGGGCTTAAGCCAAGAGCTCCCCCGGGTTTCCTGGGCTTCCAGCATCCCGCCCCTGCGGTTTTCATTTGCCAGGATTTTTTCGTTGTTGGGGCTGGTCTTTCCCTGGGGCCAAGGCTTGTTGTCCAGGCCCCTGCGTGGGTGCCCGGAGTCTGGGCTCAGCGGAGATGTTCAGTTAGGCCTCCGTGGTTTTCAAATAGGCCCCCTGGGTACCAGGTGCCGCGCTGGGCCCTCTGCCTGGATTGACACAAACTCCGCTGCCCCATGGGGGTAAAGACCTCCTTTAGGAAGTATGGGCCTCATAGTTAACCCCTGTCAGGAGAGCGCCCCTCACAGCCAGTGCCAAGGCTGTAAATAGACCTGTTTAATATGATGTAAGGGACCCGGTGGGAGACTCCACAGCTCCTCAGCCCTAATGTGGCGGTGGGAAGAATGAGTCAGGCTCTAGCAGCCAAGGTAACAGACACTCAGCTTCAGAAGAGTTTGGCCCCTGGGACCTGCCTGGGTCCCACGGGCTGGCCACGGCCAGAGCCAGGATTGAAATGGATGGTGCAATTCTGGCCTGGTGGTACAGGCGTGTGATCCCAGCATTTGGGAGGCTGAGATGGGAGGGTCCGGTTCTGGGACAGCCTCGGCTATTTAGTGAGGCCCTCTTGCAACATAGGGAGACCCTGTTTCAAAGTGAAGAATACAAATAGGGCCGAGGGTGTTGCTCAGAGGTAGGATGCCCCCTGGGTTCCATCCCCAGGACCATAAAAGGGTGGGGGTGGCCCAGCTCCGCTTCCACATATCCCCAAAGCTCCTAAAGGGCAGTTGTCAAGAGACAGTGAGGTATTTACTCCTCCGTCTCTAAGGAAGGTCTTTCTAAACACTTGTGTTATCTCCAGGGGCACAAAAGGGTATCAGCAACCAGACCTTTCTGAGACAGGCGTGGCGGTGCAATACATGGGAAGCTGAAACAGGAGGGTCACGGCAATTTAGCAAAGCCCTCAGCAACTTAGTGAGACCCTGTTTCAATTGGGGGGGGGGTTTGCAGGGAATTGAACCTAGAAGCCTTCTACCCTGGAGCTATACCCTCCAGCCCTACTTTATTCTTTATCTTGAAATAGGGTCTCGCCACGTTGGGGAGGGCCTCCCAAGTTGCCGAGGCTGCTGTGAGCCTGCGATTCTCTGGTCTCAGCCTCCCAAGTACTGGGATTACAAGCATGTGCCACCATGCTCTGCTCAAAATTTAAAAGAAGAAGAAGAAGAAGAAGAAGAAGAAGAAGAAGAAGAAGAAGAAGGAGGAGGAGGAGGAGGAGGAGGAGGAGGAGGAGGAGGAGGAGGAGGAGGAGGAGGAGGAAAGAAGAAGGAGGAGGAGGAGGGAAGGGGGAGAATAGGAGGAGGAGGAGAAGAAAAAGAGGAGGAGAGGAGGAGGAGAAGGAAGAAAAAGAAGGAGGAGGATGAGGAGGAAGAGGAGACAATGACGAAGGCTGAGGGTTGTAACTTAGATGTAGAATGCCCATCCCCAGGACCAAGAAAGAGAGAGAGAAAGAGAAAGAAAGAGAGAGGGAGGAAAGGAAAGAGGGGTAAAGGAGGGGGGAAGAAGGAAGGAAGAAAAAAGGGAGGAAAATTAGACCATCCTGATTTACTTCAGGTGACTGGACCAAGCCAGTCGGTCCTGAGCTGCGGGCCGGTCTAACGGGTGGACTGTGCGTCCAGATGGCACCTAAAGCCCTGAACTCCAGGATGACAGGCGTCCTCTTTCCCTCACCAAGAACACCAGCTTCCAGCCACCCTGCCTGGTGGGTGTTAGTCAAGAAGAGAGTCAGCCAAGAAGTGTTGGAGAACTGAGCCTTAAACTAAAACAACTCAAAAGCAGGTTCTCTGGCAGGGAGTACAACTCCTTTTGATGTATAGTAAGCCATCTGCTCTGCTCCGTGTTGCTATTCTACGTTAAGTGATGCTTTAAAGATAAATCTCTCACCAAAAGAGAAGGAGGTGGTACAGGCATTCAGAGCGTTCTTTTGGAAGAGTTAGAACTTTTAGACAAGAGCCAGGCGTGGTGGTGCACGCTTGTAATCCCAGTACTTGGGAGGCTGAGACAGGTGGGTTGCAGGTTCACAGCCAGCCTCAGCTACTTAATGAGGTCCCTTGCAACTTAGCGAGACCCTGTTTCAAAATAAAGAATTAAAAAAAAAATAGGGCTGGAGGTGTGTCTTGGAGGTAAACTGCCCTTGGATTTGATCTTCAATACCACAAAACAAACAAACAAACAATAAATAAGTAAATAACTTTAAAAAAGCAATAGGCCCATGAAATAGAAGTGTTCATGGAAGGCACAGACTTGCAGACCAAATCAATAGCATCAAAGAAATGGAGAAGGAAGAAATTAAGGCATTAGGAGCCGCAATTGAATGGCTTCCAGAAACAAAAATAATAACTGGGGAAAAAAAAAACAGATTGAGCAATCCCTCCCTTGACAGTTAGTGTGGGGCATAATGAGCAGCCATAAATAATTAAACTAGAAGTGAGGAAATTATAATCAAACAAGAAAGAGAAGCAAGAAAACAAATGATTTGTTTTTAATTGCAAAACCGAATCCAGGACAGGGTTTTATTTCTTGGGTAAAATCAAGTTGGATACACAGGCGTAACGTACAGACTTTGAGCCCAGTGTGGTGGCATATACCTGTCATCTCAGTGCTTGGGAGGCTGAGACAGGAGGAGCGCGGGTTCGAGGCCAGCCTCAGCAATTTAGCAAGGCTCTGTTGCAAAATAAAAATAAATAAATAAAAAGGGCCGGGGTAGAGCTTAATGGTAGAGCACCCCTGCGTTTAAGGTTCAATCCCCAGTAATACACACACACACACACACACACACACACACACACTGATACACTATTCACAGGACAGTCATTTACACTTCTCCAAATCATACAATTTACAATGGTGATAGAAAGAAAAAGGGGAAATTCACAGATATTCGCAATCTTATTGTATTTATTGAGTTCCGCAGTACACAACTTGCACAACTATACGCGGCCAGACATAACCATCGCCGACTTAGTCTCACTGGCGAGAAGTCTGGCGTGCAAAAGTGGTTATTTCCATCCTCTGGGTTTTTCTTAATTCAACGCTTGGGTCTTCTTGTTTACAGTACACATGTCTGTTGGTTTTCTTAGCAGGTGGATTCCTTCTCCCAGCTGTGACCTCCCTTTCTGCTCTGAGCAAGCCTGGCCCCGGCTCCCGGTACTGGTGTGTGAAGCTGTCGTTTTTCCGTAGGATGACTGGTGGTTGGCTCAGTCGTGGGCACACGGTCTCGGCCGGATGCTTACGAGTTAGCGGGGTTACCTGCAGTGGGTCCCGGAACACAGACGCCCAATGTTGGCTGGAAGGGCCGCAGATGGACGCAGCCTTGGGGTTGCTGGCGTTGGGCTCGTGGGAGACACAGAAGGCACGCCTTGTGAATTGCACACGAAGCTGGCGTAGCGGTCAGACCCGCGCTGCAGTGCCCAGCTGCAAAGCGCCCCGCTTATCTCTCAAGGATCCGTCGAGGTCGTCTGGGGACCAGGCTCGTGGGTCAGCTCGGCTCAAAGGGACCTGATTTCTGGCCTTCAGTCCAGTGACGACCACGTCGCAAGAAAGGGGGAGAGAGAGTGGCAAGAAAACACCCTCTCCATGATCCAGATGTCGCAGACATCTTCTTCTTGTATCTCAAAGAGTTATGAGAGATGGCTTGCATTTTGCATACATGCTAAACCAAGAGAAAGAGATGTCTTCCTTTTGTATCCCATGGACCTTTTTTGTTGTTGTTGTTGTTGTTACTACCTCTGAGCTACATCCCCCAGCCTTAACTTTTTATTTATTTTTGAAACAGGGTCTCACTAAGTTGCTGGGGGCCTCACTAAATTGTTGAGGCTGGCCTTGAACCTGCGATTCTTCTGTCTCAGCCTCCCAAGTACTAGGATTACAGGCCTATGCCACCATGGCTGGCTTCCGTGGACTAGGATTTTACCTCACAGCCACACCTACCTCCAAGGGGGAATGGAGCGTGTGGCCTCCTTTGGGGATGGTTTTATTACTCCAAAAACAAGATGAATTGTCCATGGTGGGCGGGTTAGCAGAGCCTCTGTTTGCATGACCCAGAGAGTACAGGCATTCTTAAATCTGACTCTCTGAGATCTTCATTCCCCTCCTGCTGGTCCTGGCCCTGATACCACCCTTGTTGCAAAAATGCTAATTAAAGAATAAAGGGTAAATTGGGCTGGTGACACATGCCTGTAGTCCTAGCACTTGGGAGGCTGGGACTGGAGGATCACAGGTTTAAGACCAGCCTCAGCAACTTAGCGAGGCCCTCAGCCACTGAGCGGTTCGCGGACAGCCTCAGCTACTCAGCGAGGCCCTCTGCAACTCGGTGAGACCCTGTTTCAAAATAAAGAATAAAAAATAGGGCTGGGGGTGTGGCACGGAGGTAGAATGGCCCTGGGTTCCATCCCCAGTACCACAAAGAAAAAAGAAAAAAAGAAAAAAAGAACAGAGACAGGATTGGGCCCTTTGGAAGGCAGGAGATAGAGACACCGGAGTCTGTGGTCACAGGCGGGTGGTGCTGTTAACCGGGCGCAGGTAGAGAAGGCAGTCAGGGGATGGAGGGGGCCAGACAAGAGGTGTACAGACCAGTGAGCATCAGGGGCTGGGGTCCAGAGACCCCCAAGAAAAGGGTTGGCTGGTGAGCACAGAAAGAACAAGAGTTTCATAAAGATCTTTCAGTAAGGTATAGATTGTCCAGGAAAGTCCCTTTGTGTGTATGTATGTGGGGGGATGGAGGGCTGGAAATTAAACCTGGGATGTGCTACCTCTGAGCTACATCCCCAGCCCTTTTTAAATTTTTATTTGGGAACAGAGTCTCGCTTTGTTGCTGAGGTTGACCTTGAAACTGATCCTCCGGTCTCAACCTCCCAAGTATGGGGATTACAGGTGTGCACCACCATGCCTGGCTGCAAGGTCCCTTTTTACAAAGAATATATTTTGCCAGGCATGGTGGCACACACCTGTAATCTCTGTACTAGGGAGGCTCAGACAGGAGGATCGCAGATTTAAAGTCAGCTTCCACAGCTTAGCAAGCCCTTGTTTCCAAATAAAAAAAGAAATAGGGCTGAGCGTATAGTCTGGAGATAGTAGTCCCCTGGGTTCCACCCCCAGCAACACACACACACACACACACACACACACACACTCACAAAATATGGTGCTTTTTATGCAGAAGAACAACTAGCTGAATACATCTACGCTAAAATATTAGCAGTGGTAATTATTTGTTGGCAAGCATAGTGGAGATTTTCATTTTCTTCTGTGTGATTAAAATATATATATATATATATATATTTTTTTTTTTTTTTCTAAATACCAGTTTTAAAATCAGAGCGGCAGTTTCTTTCCACATGGGCGGATCTCGCCTCTGAAGTCTTATATCTAAGGACACAAAAGCAAACTCGTGCCTCTAGTGAACTTGTCTGGAACACAATGAAGAGTGCGGTGCTCACTGGGGCTCTCCCAGATCAGACTTCAGAGCGCAGTCCTAGTGAGAAGAGCCCTCGTCTCTGTAATCACCACAAAGCCCATTCAAGAAAATCTAGGCCAGCATACGAGAAAGACACAGAGAACTAACTAGGTGGCAAAGGTCCACACGCTCAGGGGACTTTTCCAAGATGAAGCGAGAAGCCAGCCAGTGGTTTCTGCAAGATTAGAAGTCGATGTCTCAGAGGCTCCTCGGGACCGTCCCCTGGCTAGCCAGGCTGAGCGACCCTGGGCAAGCCGTTCATAACCTCCTCTGGAAAACCAAGAGAAATGGAGCCCAGCCCCCAGGTGCAGTCCGTCGCGGATCCAGGGTGAGGTGTGCAGAGGGTGACGTCTTACACTCAGCGTCTGCTTCCAGTATTAACGCATCTTACAGCACCCAAAGCTCGGTGATGTTGTCCATGTGTCTTGAGTTGTGGACTAGAATATGGTTCACATGTGGTCATACGGTTAATGATTTTTTTTTCTCCTTTATCTGTCAGTTCTTGAGCAGAAAATTTTGAAGCCGCTCACCATTTAATTGTGCAATTTTCTGTTTTTTTTGCTTGGCTATTTTCACTTTACGTCTTTTGAAATGTGTTTTTAGTTGCATAAACATTTAAAGTTCTTTGGTCGCTTGATGAATCAAACTTTTTATTTTTATCCCCGCTAATATTCTCTGCTCTCAAGTCTTTGTTGAATATTAATAAATTCACCCTGACTTTATTTTGACTCTGGTTGGTCTGGTATATGTTTGTCCATCTTTATTTTTAACCTATTTGTGCCCTTTTATTTAAAGTGGGGTTCTGGGTATATTCATTTCGAGTCACCCCCCCCCCATGCCATTTTGGCATGGGGCTGTATTTCTATTTTCTGTATTTCTATCTTTCTAGTAAACTTCTTTAAATATTCAAAAAAATAAAGTGGGGTTCTTTGAAGGTTTTTTTTTTTTTGTAAGAAGCATATACTTGCATTATTCTGTCTGACAACCTCTTCCTCCTAACAGAGATGCTTAGACCACTATAATTTTATAAAATTCCCGATGTGGTTAGCTTCAAGTCCGTCATCTTGCTATTTGCTTTTCTGTTTGTCCCATCTATACTTTTATTCCCTTTTTACCCTTTTTTCTGCCTTTTAAATTACTTTAACATTTTTTACGATTCGTTTTTATTTCCTTTGATGGCTTATTGGCAGTAAATACAGATCTTGTTACTTTCGAGTTTGCCTCTTTACTTTTAGCTGGGAATAAATATCCCCAGAAGTTTTCTAATGTGTCTCTCTCCCATACTTTATAGCCTCACAACTACAAGAAATACTGGGGAAATGGCTGTTGGGCTGTGTTTGATCTCTGCCATGAAACAAAAAAAAAAATTAAAGTTGGTTTTTGGGGGGCCAGCCAATGGTGCCAGGTCCTTCTAAATCACCAACTGCTACCACCATCTTTCTACTTATGTGAACCAGAAAACCTAGGAAACATCTCATCCATCTTCATTTCCTTCCGTCACCAAAATAAAATTTATCATCAGTCGGTGATTTTGACGCCTTGAGCCCTCCTTAGACACCCCCATTCCGCCACGCTTTCCATTTCTGCTCCCCTAGACCATGAAACCACCATCTCTTGGTTAGACTAATAATGGACTCTTACTGAATTTGACGTGTCCAATCCAATCTCCATGGATCAGCCAATGAGTCTCCACATAGCAGGTCTACTCACCTTTCCACACTAAGATACATCCATGCCTGAGACCTATACTCAGAGCCTGGGACACAAAGCTTCTCCCTGGCTGTCCAAGGACGTCTCCCTCTTCTCCCCCCACACACATACTTTCCATACCTCAAGAGACTCTTTGGCATCTGTAATCCTAGTACTCGGCAGGCTGAGACAGGAGGGTCACAGATTTGAGACCAGCCTCAGCAATGTGACAAGGCCCTGACCAACTTAGTGAGACCCTGCTTCAAAATAAAATAGTACTGCCAGGCGTGGTGGCGCACGCTTGTAATCCCCGCGCTTGGGAGGCGGAGACAGGAGGATCGCGCAGGTTCGAAGCCAGCCGCGCTGGCGTAAGAGACCCTGTTTCAAAAATATAAAATAGGTCTGGGAGTGTAGCCCAGAGGAAGAAGGGCTTCCAGGAACCCCAGTACCACCAAATAAATAAATAAATAAATAAATAAATAAATAAAAATTAAAAAAAATAAAATAGTACTGGGGGTTCAGCTCAGAGGTCAAATGTCCCTGGGCTTAATCCCTAATACTGTTAAAAAAAAAAAAAAGAAGAAGAAGAAGAAAAGAAAGAGAATAAATACATATCTTTGGTAATATTCCTCATTTGCTCCATCTCTATTGGGGCAATTCACAAAACACTCTCCGTAGGATTCCTCCAGCCAAAGATAATGAGGCAGAATTGCTCAGATCAGCCCGTTTCTGCTGGATTCAAAACTGTGCGACTCCGCATCAGCGACTTCCCTCATGCTTAGAATTTCTCAGCTCTCTGCTGCAGCCTGAGGCTCGTCCTGCCTGGTCCTTCCTTTCCTCCCTCCCTCCCTTCACACATACCAGGTCAGCGCTCTGCTCCGAGGCTTATCCAGATGTAGTCCAACTTGGTCCCTATGGTTAATTTTTATGCCCACTTGACTAGACTCACAGCTTTTCTGTCCTCTCTCTTTTGTCCCAGGAACAATCACTGTTTTAATTTTTTACCCTAATGGATTGATTGTCCATTCCAGAACTTCTTACCACTGAAGTCAACAGAAATAAAATTCAATACCAGTGAAATCACACAGCAGTTAACGCTTCCTTTTTCCTTCCTGGATTCTTTCTTATAAGCATATTGTCAAGACTCACCTATGCTATTGCATATTTCAATACTGAATGTTGGATAGCATTCCTATGGTAGTTGATTTTTCTGTCGCTACAAGTGCCTGTGATAATCAACTTATAAAGAGAAAAGGTTTGCTGTGGCTCAGAGCTCTGAAGGTTCCCGTCCATGAGCAATTGACCCCACTGCTTTGGACCCGAGGTGATGAAACACGAACATTCATCTCATGGCCAAGAAGCAAAGAGAAGGCTGGGGCCCATAATTTTCTCTAAAGGCATTCTCACAATGACCTGGAGATCCCCAAAGAGGCCGAGATATTAGTTTCTACCACCTCCCAGTGGTCCCAAGGCGGGACCATCCCTTTAACATATGGGTCTTTGGGATACCTCCCAGACTCAAATGACAGCAGGTGCCTTGCATGCAACAATATAATTATTTAAACACTCTCTCATTGATGGGATCTGAGTCGTTTCCAGCTTTGAGCTGTTCGGAACAAAACCACAGCCAGGTGTGGTGGTGCACGCCTCTGATTCCAGTACTTGGGAGGCTGAGACAGGAGTATCGCGGGTTCGAAGCCCGTCTCAGAAATCTAGTGAGGCTCTCAGCAACCCAATGAGACTCTGTTTTCAAATAAGAAATAAAACCAGTCTGAGACTGTATCTTGGAGGTAGAATGCCTCTGGGTTTAATCCCCAGTACCACATACACACATAAAAAAGAACAATACCATTATGAAGATATTTGTTCACGTCTCTGTATGAATAGCTCTTTTCATTTCTATTGGGTAAACATCTAGGTAAGGAACCACTGAGTCATACAGTTGGTTTAATCTGAGGGAACCAATCAAATGAATGAAAAATTTTCCAAAGTGATGACCCCAGGTGAGCATTTCTGTTAATCTACATGCCGGCTGACATGTGTTATCATTGGCCAATAGTAATTTTAGCCCTTCTCAATGTAGCAAGCTATATTTCATACAGGTTTTAATTTTTTATTTCTTGATGTTGAATGACACAGAGCTCATCAGACATTCCTAAACTGGTCTCCTCACAAGGACTCAGAGCGTGTTTTGATGTGGCAAAGCCTCCACGGAGCTTATGCCCTACGGCTGGGCTTACGCCATGACTCCATGACTATACACTGACCTTGGAAAGTGTAAAATCTAAGCAAGTACGGTGAAAGCCATAATAAGCATCTAGTTAGGAAGACCTTAGGATCGCCAAAGTCTAATGTTCTTACATAATGACTTCAGATTTGTTTATTTATTTATTTACTTATTATGGGGTGCAGAGGATTGAACTCAGAGTCTGACACATGCTAAGCAAGTACTTTACCACTGAGCTGAAATCAGCCCCTCGGGTCATTTTTGATATTAAAAAAAATTTAAAAGCTGGTCATAATGGCACACATCTGTAATTCCAGTATTTAGGAGGTTGAGACAGGAGGATCTGAACCTGCTTAAAAAAAATAAAATAGAGATGGGAGTGGATCTCAGAAATAGAATGCCCCAGGATTCAATCCTCAGTACCAACTGCCACCACCCCTTTCCCCAATATATACATATATGTATATATATAATATATATACATATATTATATATACACATATATAATATATACACATATATTATATACACATATATATTATATATGTATATATATTATATATACATATATATGTATATATATACACATACACTAAAGTTGATCATTCTCTTTCTCATTATAACTTTACCTCTTTCCCAAATAGAAGTCATGATAATGATTCCATGTGTATCTTTCCAATGCAATATACAAATAAAAATATACACAATTAAGCCAGGTGTGGTGGTGCACACCTATAATCCCAGTACTTCAAAGGCCGAGAGAGGCCAGCCTCAGCAATTTAGACCCTGGGCAATTTAGCAAGATGCTGTTTCAAAATAAGAAATAAAATAGGGCTTGGACTGTAGTTCAGAAGTAGAACTGCCCTGGGTTCAAGCCTCAGCACCAAAATAGACTTCATGTTCCTAGAGGGTTTTTTCTCCAACTTCTCCCTTCCCTCTTCACATTATTTGGGGACCTGAACCAGCTGATACATACAGATCTAATTTATTAAACTGCGGAAGCATAGTCCATCACAGAAAAACCACACCTTTTATTACTTCCTTCTCCATTGATGGACATTTAAATTATTTCCATTTTATCCCTATTACAAGCAATAGGACATGAACTGTTATGCCTAAAACAAGCAAAAACAAAATCATCAGTGCACTAATAGCCTCCCCCAAAATGCCTAAACTCACTGACAATCATGGGCACTCAATATCAGAATTCTTAAGAAATAGAGCTGCTCCCAGACTGTGTGTGTGTGTGTGTGTGTGTGTGTGTGTGTGTGTGTGTGTGTGTGTAGTGAAATCAAATGCTCGATAGACTTCCTGAGGAACTGGAGCAATAAAAAAGCCTCTTTCGCAGAAACTCTGCAGGGAGACTGTCAGCTGAACTCATATAGTTTAAATATTTCTTTGATTTCCCTTGCAAGTTTCAAGCATTCACTCTTGCATCAGCCTATTCAAACAACTGCAAATGCAGAAGGATGGACAAAAGAGGAGAGACTATCCAGGACCCTGCCTTAGGGTTTTAGCTCAGGGAAAAATACCATCTTGTCTTCCTTTGGAAGATCACGCTTCAGTTCTCAACAAAACCACGTTTCCTTTGCACAAAGAATAAAACTCCCTCCTGCCCGTGGTCCAGGAGGTCAGCGGCACCTAAATCCTCATCTCCCTCCCTCCCTGACTTCACAACATCACTAACGCCTTCTTTCCACTGTGGAAACGCACCATGGTAGAGTGTCCCACAAAGTGGTCCCATCTTGTGAAGACATGCCATTTTGCGGGTCTCTTTGCTGACCACAAAATTCCCAAATCGTACTCAAATACACTCATCCCCCTGCTTTTGTCTAAGATGTGCCTGACACGCCTCTTGCTGAACGCCTCCCTCTGTTTACAGAAAACTCCCACTGCCCTGCTTAACCTAGCTCTAACAACCTGACTCTCCTTAACAGCGCCCTTTAACTGCTCTCCCTTGCCCTAGAGTCGCCCCTTAAACAACCTCTCTAAACTAGTAGTCTGTGAGCGGATGTGGGCGCCAACCTTTCCTGGAGAGCTCCCTCTGCAGGTTTTATCCCAGGAAAGCCCTGTCTCCTTCCTGGGTCTTTCACACCAGACTCACCTCCATCTCAGCATCCCGGTATTTGCTTACTCTGTTTCCATACATCTTCCTTGAGGTTTTCAGCGCCTGGCTCCTTGTCATTGAAGTCCCAGCTTCTATAGCCTACTCTGAGAAGCCTTCCTGGGCCTCTGAATCCAAATCAACCCTCCCACCCTGCACCATTGACTAATTCAAACTCAAACACTACCAAAGAACCCAATGTAGGGTCTCAGAAACTGCCATACAAAAGACACAGGTTCAGATATCCCTGAGTCCGCCTTCCAGAGGAGGCAGGAAAAAAATGGAAGATTACGTATGGAAAAAGCTCTTAAGTCACAAAGTAATTAAAATCATCTAAAGAGAAGTTCCAGTTGAGGCAAGAAGAAGATGCAAAGGTGGTGACCACATAGGTCCAGAAAAGGATGGACATCTACACGTGTCGGTGCACGCCTGGAATATTTGTTTATGAAAATCGTGCGTTTTAAAGAGATTCCATCTTCCCCCATCCCATCCCCTCTGATTGGTCACCTTAATTGCTCCTCCATTGGGCCCTTTCTTCAACTAGATCTCCTCCTATTACCCATTTCTTCCTAGTTTTTGCATATTAGGAAAGCATCTGATTTTTTATTTTCTGTAATATTTTGCTGTGTGTACCACATTGCAAGTTCCGAACCCACTCCTGAATGCCCCAGTGCCAGCCTGGCAACCCGGCAAACTCTGATCCCGGCCTTGCTGGCTCCAGCACCACCCTTGCCCCATTTCAGGTCCCGATCCCGCCCTCACTGGCCCTGGCACCAGCCTCACCCCTCGGCAGGCTCTGCTCCTGGCCCCAGAGGCCCCAGCACTGGCCTTGCCTCAAGGCAGGCTCTGATCCCAGCCTTGCTGGCCCCGGCACCGGCCTAACCCCTTGGCAGGCTCCGATCCCGCCCTCGGATGCCCCAGCACTAGCCTTATCTCACGGGAGGCTCCAATCCTGGCCTCGCTGGCCCCAGCACCAGCCTCACCTCTCAGCAGGCTCCGATCCCAACCTCGGAGGCCCCAGCACCGACCTTGCCTCAAGGCAGGCTCTGATCCCAGCCTCGCTGGCCCTGGCACCAGCCTAACCCCTTGGCAGGCTCCGATCCCGCCCTCGGATGCCCCAGCACCAGCCTTACGTCACAGGAGGCTCCAATCCAGGACTCGCTGGCCCCAGCTCTGGCCTCACCCCTCGAAAGGCTCTGAACCCAACCTCAAAGGCCCCAGCACCAACCTCGCCTCACAGCAGGCTCCAATCCTGGCCACGCTGGCCCCAGCTCTGGCCTCACCCCTTGGCAGGCTCTGATCCGGCTTCGCTGGCCCCGGTACTGGTCTCACCCCTCGGCAGGCTCCTATCATGGCCTCGGAGGCCCCAGGACTGGTCTAAACCCTCTGCAGGCTCTGATCCTGGTCTCGGAGACCCC
Organism: Muscardinus avellanarius; assembly: GCF_963383645.1. Classification (NCBI taxonomy): domain Eukaryota; kingdom Metazoa; phylum Chordata; class Mammalia; order Rodentia; family Gliridae; genus Muscardinus; species Muscardinus avellanarius. Next base: position 27,616,519 of record NC_137805.1, read on the forward strand.
AGAACCGGCCTTGCTTCACAGCAGGTCCTGATCCTGGCCTCACTGGCCCTGGCATCAGCCTCACTCCTTGGCGGTCTCTGATCCCGGCCTTGGACGGAGGCCCCAGCACTGGCCTATTCTCCCAGCAGGCTCCTATCCTGGCCTCAGAGTCTCCAGCACCGGCCTTCCTGTGCATCAGCCTCTGGTCTCTGTCACTATGAGCAGGTCAGCTACAGATGTTCCCTTTTTTTGGTACTGAGGTTCCTGGAAACCCCTCTATCTCCAGGCAACACTCCCGGACACCTATCTCTTTTTTGTGTATTTTTTAAATATATATTTATATTTGGAAGCAGGGTCTCTTAAGCCAGAGAGACTGGCCTCGAGCCAGCATGATCTTCCTGTCTCTGCCTCCCAAGCACGGGGATTACAAACGTCCACCACCACACCCGGCATTCTTCTTTTTTTTTTTAATATGAGAAAGCAGTACATGTCTTTTGCAAAAGCTGGGACCCCCAAATACCTAGTGGCAATAAATTTTGTCTTCCCTCCAAAGGCAGAGGTCCATAGCTTCTCTTCGGAAAGCAGGCTGTGCTGTTCCACGTCCACCCTGGCCTCCCACCCTGCACAGAGGAACGCGGTGGCCATGAGGGCTGATGACTCCCAAAACACGCAACGTGTAGGCCCATCCCAGCTATGCGGGCTCCCTCTGATACCCCCAAACCTTTTTGCCACTTAGCATGTTGTCCAGACTTCTCAAGCATGTGTAGCAGGTGCAGTCAGTCTACTTTTGGGGAGATTTCCTCAGAAGCTCAAGGTGGACTGGACTGGATCTGTCTGCCCCTCCAAATTCTACCTTTGGGGCAATTTCTTCAGAAGATCAAGGTTGATTGAATTAGGTCTCTGCCTCTCCAAAATAATACCCTCCACTTCTGCCACTGCCACTGGCACTAGCGCCCACACCTCTGTGCTGCACCGCCGTCGCTCCACCGGCACCACCTGCTGTTCCGCTGGCGCCACTTTCCTCCCAGTTCTCTGCTGAGCTCCTTCCTTACATGATATGATGTCCAGAATTCTTAAGCATGTGCAGCAGGGGCAGTCCCCCTTCACGGTTTTTTTTTGTTTTTTTTTACTAAAAGTTCCAAGTGAATTGCATAGAGTTTGTCCGCATCTCCTGAATCCTGGCTGCTGCTGCCACTATCTTGGCCCCTCTCCAATATTTTTTTTTTAATAAGAGAAGACAGTATGTGTGTTTTGAAGGGGTTGTGAGATCAAGCACTCAGCAGCAATGAATTTTATCTCCCTTCTAAGAGCGGAGGCCATAGCCTCAACGCGTAGAGCAGGGTCTTCTATTCCGGGTGCACCGCAGCCCCCGGTGCAGCACAAAGGAGCACGGCGGCTAGGCATGCTGAGGTCCTGGGACACGAGGTGAGGCGAGGCTCCAGCCTGGCACTGCTGGGCTCCCTCCACCACGCCCAGCTCAGTTTTCTTACAAGGTATGTTGTTAAGAGTCCACAGCATGCATGTCTGAAGTGGTCTTTTCTCTAATTCCTTCTGGGGCGTTCTTCCAGAAATTGCTTTTCTTGCATGATGGGCGCCTCCTCGTCATCTTGCTTCTAATTCCGCCATTATCCACTCTCTCTCCTGTATTCTAGATCAGAAGTCACGGCTGGAAGTGTCTCCTTAAGTTGTCGCAATCCGATATCAAACCGATATCTGGTGTCCTGGGCTGCCCCAAGCAATGCTTGTCCTGTTCAGCGGCCGTGATCGCCACTGCGACAGCGGCCACCGCCATCTTCTTCTCCAGTCTCCTATAAAAATGATTTTAAAACCAGGTATGGTGGTGTATGCCTGTCATCCCAGTACTTAGGAGGCTGAGACAGGAAAATTGCAGGCTCAAGACCTCCACCATTTAGCAAGACCTGTTTCAAAATAAAAAATAAAAAGGGCTGGGAATATGGCTCAGAGGAGAAAAGCTCCAGGGTTTAATCCCAGAACAATAAAAAATAAATTATTTAAGACAAAGAAATTTGACGGGCGTGGTGGCTCATGCTTGTAATCCCCGCGCTTGGGAGGCTGAGACGGAGGATCGCATAGGTTCGAAACCAGCCTCATCTACTTAGTGAAGCTCTCAGCAACTAGTGAGACCCTGTTTCCAAATAAAATATAAAATAGGTCTGGGAGTATAGCCCGGAGGTAGAAAGCCTCTGGGTTCCACCCCAGTACCACCAAAAAAAAAAAAAAAAAAAAAGACAAAGAAATTTGAGACTCAACAGATACAAGCTGTGTGTGGGGAGATGCAGAGGTGGGTAACCTTTTAAAAGCTTCTCTAAGCTGAATAAAAACAGCAACTTCTAGTAACCAAGGCTATATAAATTCATCTTTATAGCAGATCAATTCCCATAGGGGAGACCCTGAATAAATTCCACACAAAATCCCTGCACCAGGGGAGTTTTATGGTCCTACGGGTTCAGTCATTCCTGTATAAAATAATATTATCACAAACTTCCTTATCTCCTGTTTGTTCCCCCAGAAAACCCAGCTATCTCACAAAGGATTATTTGTCTTCCCACACTGGCCTTTCTTTCCCTTTCCGTAATCTATGAAGATGGTGTCAGTCTGAAATTCTGACAACCCCCTTGAGTTATTTATCAATGACTTTACTTGTGTGCGTGTGTGTTATACACAGAAATAAGCTGTTGCTGTTTTTTTTTTCCTTCCTGTGAATTTGTCTTTTGTTGATTTAATTTATAGTTCCTGGCACCTGAACATAAAAGTGTAGAGGAGAAGGTTCTGTGTCCTTGCCTGTCCTGTACTACTAATTAATTTTGAAATATTATGAATATATTTAAGTTTATTTTTCACATGTATGTCAAACTTTTTTTTTTTTCAGGTCTGGGAATGGAACCCAGAAGCATTCGGCCTCTGAGCTACACCCCCTGCTCCATTCTTTATTCTTTATTTTGAAACAGGGTCTCACTGAATTGGGAAGGGCCTCACTTAGTAGCTGAGTCTGTCCACGAACCGCGAGCCTCCTGTCTCAGCCTCCCAAATGCTGGAATTACAAGCATGCGCCACCACGCCCGGCTCACATTTATGTCAAACATTTTTAAAGTCTATTTTTTCCGCAGGAGATAAAATAATTTCCCTTTAGCCCTGCCCCTTTTCTCTTTTCTGAGTTTTGCTGATATGATACGATAGAATAGGATGACATAATATAAAATATTGATAAGTATGGTGCTGATTTTAAATCGTACTTGCTTTCTCAATCATTCTTTTTAACATCTGTATTAGATTTCATATGTATATAAACATCTGTTATGGGAAACTCCCCATCCTTTCTATCAGACCCATCCTATCTTTTTGAGTACCAAGTGATATAATCCAAGATTTTTTGGAGGGGAGGATCCTGAGAATCAAATCCAGAGGTATTCTACCACTGACCTACTCTCCAAGCCCTTTATTTATTTTTTATTTTAGAATGGGGTCTCGCTAAGTTACAGTGCAGTGATGTCTAACCTGTGATCCTCCTGTCTCAGCCTCCCAAGGGCTAGGATTGCAGGTGTGTGCCGCCACACCCAGCATCATCTTAAGATTTTTGAGCCATAGATCCTGTATTCTCTTTACTATATTTTTTCATTCAAAAAGTTATTTTTTAAAATTTGTGGTATTCACTATTATCATCTACAACTATATCTTTCTTGATTACTACTAGTTTTTTGTTTTGTTTTTGTACCAGGGATTGAAGCTAGGCGCGTTCTACCTCCAAGACACACCATCAGCTCTTTTCATTTTTTACTTTGAAACAGGGTCTCACTAAGTCACTGAGCCTGGCCTCCGACCTGTGATCCTCCTGTTTCAGCTGTCTGTGTACTGGGATTATAGTTGTGCACCACTGTACCTAGCTCACTATTTATTTTTTTAATGTTGTCATTTTTCTTTTCTGAAAGTCTTTACTAGGATGGATTTTTATGAACAGCAGGGGTTTGTCTTCAGAAAATGCACCTATATTTTCCTGCCATTAAAATACTCTCGTAAATTTAAATGCCAATCAGACAAGGGCCATCTAAGGGATGCGCACTGCCAGTAGATAGCCGCATACACGGCTCCATCAGTTCTATGAATTTGAAAATATGTTAGAAATGATCTCATCCAACTGGCAGGTCTTTGTCCTTACGTAGAAATTATATTTGTCTTTAAAATTCTATCAAAATAAACCTGAGTTAGTGTTGGCACCAAGAAAACAATAACCCCAAGGTATGATGCTTTGACAGGCTGAAGTGAATAATACAGAGGGCTCAAGGTCTCTCTGTCCTTCCTCCCAATCCTTTTCCCAGGCACAGGAAGCACAGGAAGCAGTTTTTCTCTCTTTTTCTTTTTCTTTTTTTTTTTTTTTTTTTTTTTTTGCAGGTCTGGGGATGGGACCTAGAGGCATTCGACCTCCGGGCTACACCCCCTGCCCTATTTTTTATTCTTTATTTTGAAACCGGGTCTCACTGAGTTGCAAAGGGCCTCACTAAGTAGCTGAGGCTGTCCCCGAACCTCGATCCTCTGGTCTCAGCCTCCCAAATGCTGGGATTACAAGCATGCACCACCACGCCTGGCTGGCAGGAAGCAGTTTTTCTGATGTGTGTTTATACCAGACCCACCAAGAGGAACACAGTTATCTCAGTCTATTAAATTTTCTTTAATCAAAGAAAATTAAACTCATATCACAGAGAAAAACACTATAAGTCATCTACCATACCTAGAGCCCAGAGAAACTTTGTCCCAGGCCAGCATCTGGTTTTTTGGTCCATCATTGATTACTCAAGTAAATATCCCTACATCCTATGGCCCTCACTTTCTTCTCTCCTATGAAGAAGGCACTTAATGAACTTTCCTAGAGTTTCGTGTTTGGTATGGCTCCCATGCTCAGGCACGTTAATAAACTTGTCATGGCTTTTCTCCTGTTGATCTCTGTCCACTGTTGATTTGTTTGGGCAGACTCAATTACCGAACCGGAGTAAAACCATGACTTCTCCATAGTAGCAGGGACCTGCATAATGAACTTCAAAAGACGGACTGGCAAAATGGGAAAAGAGGCCAACAGAGAGAGGACGAGAGATAGAGAGGTGTCACAGTATAAAAAATATATATGTTTTAGTGGGAGATGAGGCATTGTCTACAATACACGCCCTGTGTTAGAAGAATCTAGCCTTGCTCCTTGACTTTGAACAATGGCATAGCTCTGCAAAGTGTAGGTAACTGGTAAATGGGCAAGGTGTGTCTTATCTGATAGTGGTTATGTTGTCTTCCCTTTTACCCTAAAAGGAAAGGAAAGGAAAATAGTTTTTTACCTCCTTTGCGATTTATCTCCAAATTCTTTTGCTCCAGATAAATTTGGGCTGATCTGAGTTTCCCTTTTGGACTCCTTACAATGTCAATCTGAATCCTTCATAGGAGTGAAATAAAATCATTAGCACACCTTCATTTTGATATCTACCAAGGTGGAAGTCATGTTTTATCTTTTCTCCAAAATCTTACCTCTTCTCCATCTAATAATGGTCAGAGCTGTCTACGTCCCCTCTTTCTCAGAAGGGAAGATTGGACCTAGCTGGATTATTGTTTCCTTATATCTAGATAATTTGAATTTCCTTCCTAGGCACTTACGTTAGCTTTCCTTGTCCTTGAAGATATCAAACACCATCAAAGATAAATATTATTAGCTTTAAGTCATAGAGTGAAATGGAAAGTATAATAGGCAGCCTCTAAGACAAAGCAAAGGTAGTTATTCTGATTATCTTCCAAGTTTAGTGGAATTTGTAAATGATATTGCCTATTGTTAAAACTGCAACAATCTATTGACTATATTTACATTAAAATATTAAACCAGCTCGGCGTAAGGGTGCACAACTGTAATCCCAGTTCTCGGGAGGCTGAAACAGGAGGATCATAGGTAGGAGGTCAGCTTCATCAACATACCGAGACTCTCGGTACTTAGTGAGACCTTGTTTCAAAGCAAACAAAACAAAAAAGTGCCAGAGGTGTAGCTCAGAGGTAGAATGCTTCTGGATTCAATCTCCAGTAACACACACAAAAAAAAAAAAAAAAAAATATTAAGCCATTTTAGAGTCAGGCAGTGCCTGAGAGGACGATGTCTAAGTCCACATTCTTAGCATTCTGATGTGTAATTATCTTACTTCATCCCCACTGGGTCTATTTTGATCTGCTCTAATGGTATTATTATTATCTTAAATTTCAAGGGTAAGTTAAAAAATCCCATGTGTCATAGGTTGTTATTTTCATCTAGCTGCGTTCTTCTGGCAGACTATCTGGGATTGCTGTCCTGTCGTGCACAGAGCCTCCGTGTCTTGTAATGGTGCCGTTTATAGCTTCCGAAGGCTTCGAGTGTCACATATTCAGAGCGCTCAGACTGTAAGTTTAAATAAAGGGGAATGCTTATTTTTAGAAAATACATGTGCTGCTGCAATGACTGTCATTCCAAGTCTGCTCAAGATGTTCTTTTTCGTTTACCACTTAAAATTCCTCTTCGTAAAAAAGGAGCTACAGATTTTAGTTCTGAGAATCACATGAGGAGTTGAAATAAATATACCCAAACGAAATCAGTTCTGCAGCTACCCGTGGTAGGAGTTCATGAGTGTTTGGGCAGAAACTCCTTGATGTCTTCCAAAACCCTGCAACCTCTCCTTGCTACCTGAGTTAAGCATGTCTTTAAAGTGTAGTAATTTATAGCCAGGCATGGGGGTGCATGCCTGTTATCATCGTACTTGGGAGGCTGAGATGGAGGACTGCAGGTGTGAGGACAGCCTCGGCAATGTAGAACACGCTCAGCACCCTAGCAAGGTCTTATTTCAAAACAAAACATAAAAAAAGGCCAGAAAAAAAGGAAAGAGAAGAGATGACAAAAGGAAAAAAAGAAAAGAAAAAAAGAAAAAGAGAGGGCTGAGGATAGTTAGAAGACAGCCCTGGTTCAATCCCCAATACTACTCCCTAGATTTCTTTAGAACAAAATTTAAGTAAAGAGAAAGAGAGAAAATTCTCTCAATAGATAGAGATATCTTAACATTCTAATAAATAAAACACTAAATATATAGAGTTTAATTATGAAAAAAGATTGAAGATTATACTTAAAACTAAAATCTTTATCTCTGGTGTTAAGATGAACGGTGGTTTCAATGCCCTGGTCCTATATGCATGCATGTTTTTATTACACTAAACTTCAATGTGACCTATGGCTACAATGCACTGATAAAAGTATATTCAAAAACATTAAAGGCTATTTAAGCCCTACCCAATTCCCACCCATTCCCTCCCCGTCCCTCCCTCCCTTGCTTGGCTTAGTGGTTGACTTTGATATGTTTCAGTACATTGTGTGTTTTAGAGATTTTCCTCTTTCCCCCCTCCTTTCTCCTCCTTTAGGTTGCCTTGTTTGCTCCTCTATAGGATTTCCTTTTTCATCTAGAGTTCCTCCTATGACCCATTTCTCCCTAACTAACTCTCACATATTAGGGAAAGCATCTGCTTTCTTATTTTTTGTGACTGACTAATCTCACTTAGCATAATGTCCTCACACAAGTTTTTTACCCCAATATGATGTATGAATATAATGCACCAATAAAAATTTTTTAAAAATTAAAAAAAAACATTATGGTACTGCCAGGCATGGGGGAGTAGGCTTATAATTCCAGTACTTGGGAGGCTGAGGCAGGAGGATCACAGGCTCATAGCCAGTCTCAGCAACTTGGTGATCCAAAACTTAGTGGGACCCTGTTTCAAAATAAAGAATAAAAAAGAGCTGGTAGAATTCCCCCAGGCTAAATCTCCAGGATCCCCCCCCACAAAAAAACAATAGTATGATATTGGCCTGAAGACAGACATACAGACCACTGCAACAGAAGAGAGAGCCCTGAAATAAACTTTTGCTCAGTCAAAAAAAAAAAAAAATTAAAGGTGCCAGGCGTGGTGGCACACACTTATAATCCCAGCACTTGGGAGGCCGAGACAGGAGGATCGCACAGGTTCAAAGCCAGCCTCAGCTACTTAGTGAGGCTCTCAGCAACTTAGTGAGACCCTGTTTCCACATAAAGTATAAAATAGGTCTGGGAGTATAGTCCGGAGGTAGAAAAGCCCCTGGGTTCCACTCCCAGTACCACCAAAAAAATAATAATAATAATAAAGGTGGTTTCAATTTTTCCGTTCCAACTTTTTCTACATTTTAAATTCTGCATAACAAGCTCAGCTTCATTTAAAATGGAAAAATTAAGCCGGGCGTGGTGGCGCACGCTTGTAATCCCCGCGCTTGGGAGACGGAGACAGGAGGATCGCGCAGGTTCAAAGCCAGCCGCGCTGGCCTAAGAGACCCTGTTTCAAAAATATAAAATAGGTCTGGGAGTGTAGCCCAGAGGTAGAAGGGCTTCCAGGAACCCCAGTACCACCAAATAAATAAATAAATAAATAAATAAATAAATAAAATATTTTTAAAAATGGAAAAATTAAAACAATATTATTCTACAATGATAAGAGTTCAAAATACTTAGCCCCACACAAAGCAAACATTTGCAAGGTGGCCCAGTTCTTGTCTTTCACGATCCCCTCTCTTCCTGTCTCGCAATCCACAGTCCAGCCACGCAGGTAACGATGTGGAATCGCGCTCTGAGCCTCTGCCGAAGAACAGTCCCTGTTTTCCTTTCAGGGCAGAAGAACATACTGCCCCAAGACAACCTGCCCTGCCCTCCTTCCACAGCCCGTGTTACCTCTGAGCACCGTAGCAGCGACCCTCAGTGAATCTTATCACATCCTGGCTATTTCCTAACAAGTTTTCTCCATTTGCTGGGGGCTCACGGAAGGCAGATAGCAGTTTATATATCTTTACACCCCAGGTCACTATACTGACACTTAGAGTGCTCTCTATAAATGACAGAAGGCGCGGTCAAACCAAACTCAAGACTATAGGAGCTGTTTTTCAGTTTTATGGAAACTTTACTATTTGGGTAACCCAAGAGTAATTTCTTCCATGAAATTCCTGTCTGAATTGATGTTCTTTCCTATAAGTTTAATGAAAAGAAGCCAATTATGGACTGTCTGTGTTGATAAAACCTTTTCTCCCAGAACAAACAGAAGAAACATCCCCATCGCATCTCTGGGGGAAAATTGGTTTTCTCATGAGAAAGGTTTGGTGTATAAATAAAAGAAGTGATTTCTGAAACTTGCTGCAAAGAAATCACTTCTAGGTCCAAAATTGTCATCGTTTTCCGTATATCGGTCTTAGTTTGAAGTAAGAACACACTTGGGAGTGATAGGCCACTGTAAAAAGGAAGATGGCGGAGTCTATAATAAAAGAATTCTAACTTCAGAAATGCTATACAATGAATATGTCCTCATCTTTCAGATGAATCCAGTAGTGATAGGTTTAATAATTATGTAGTACTTTTTTCTCAAAGGATTTGCATCTCATTATCCCCCTCAGCACCCTCTGAAGAAAGCAATCTTAACATCTTAAACAAAGGAGAACATGGAATCCTTGTATTATGTGTTTGATTTGTACTCCCCAAAAGATGTGTTAGAATCCTCAGTATCTCCAAATGGCAGCTGGCTTAGAAATAGGACCATTGCACTGTGATTACCTGAAGATAAGGTCACAGTAGATGGGCTTGGTGCTCAGTCCAACAAAAAATGGTGACTTTACCTGGGCCTGGTGCTGCACACATAAAAAGCCAGTACTTGGGAGGCTGACACAGGTGAATCATAGGTTCAAGGGCAGCATCAGCAACTTAGTGAGGCCCTCTGAAATTTAGTAAAATCCTGTTTCAAAATAAAAGAATAAAATAGGGCTAGGGGTATAGCTTGGAGACAAAAATGCCCTTGGATATGAACCCAAGTTCCGCAAGATGATAGATAGAGTAGATAGATAGATAGATAGATAGATAGATAGATAGATAGATAGATAGATAGGCAGGCACTATAGTAGATATATAGTATATAGGCACTATAGTAGATATATAGTATATAGTAGATAGATAGATAGATAGATAGATAGATAGATAGATAGATAGGGGGTACACTCAGAGGTAGAATGGCCCTGAATTCAATTCCCAGTAACAAATAAAATAAATGGTGGCTTTATAAGAGAAGGAGAAGCTGAAGGAGAAGGAAGCGGAGGAAGAGGAGGAGGAGGAGGAGGAGGAGGAGGAGGAGGAGAGACAGAGGAAAGCAGAGAGTGGAGAGACACCTCTGCCTGCCAGGCAGCACAGAGTATTGCTGACAGACACCAAAAGCTACAAGAGGCCAAGATTCCCTCCTCAAGATTTCAGTCAGAACATGTCTCTGTCCACACCTTGAGCTTATATTTCTGTTCTCCGAAACATGAATTCTGAGAAATGAGTCTTTGGACGTGTTTGTCCTTGGGCAAACATCACAGAGTGGACTTACACAAGTGGCTGACTACACTCCTAAGTTGTAAGCAAGAGCCGCCATCGCCATCCAGCACATGGCCTGTAGAACGTGCACAAACTCTTGTTATATATAGCCCGTGACTACTGTCCTACAGCAGTCTTAGAAGACAGATAGACTTTACCCACTGCCCAGAACTTTACATCTAGTTATTAGTAAAAATAGGACCAAGTTCAAGGCTCCTGTTCTTTGCGTCAGTCAGTAGTTGAGCATGAGATAATTTTTGTGTGTGTGATACTGGGCATTGAACCCAGGGGCATTCCACCGCTGAGTAACACCCACAGCCATCCTCCTCCTCCTCCTCCTCCTCCTCCTCCTCCTCCTCCTCCTCCTCCTCTTCCTCCTCCTCCTCTTCCTCCTCCTCCTCCTCCTCCTCCTCCTCCTCTTCCTCCTCCTCCTCCTCCTCCTCCTCCTCCTCCTCCTCCTCCTCCTGGCCTCCTTTCCTCCTCGTCCTCCTCATCATCCTCCTCCTTCTTTTTTTTTTTTTTGCATTACTGCAGATGAAACCCAGAGGCATTCTACCTCTAAGCTACATCCCCAGCCCTATTTGTTATTCTTTATTTTGAAATAAGGTCTCTCTGAATTGCAAAGGGCCCCACTAAGTAGCCGAGGCTGTTCATGAACCTCTATCCTCCTGTCTCAGCCTCTAAACTACTGGGATGACAAGCATGTGCCACCACACCCGGCCCTCCAGCCCTTCTTATTTATTGCTTTTGAAACAGGACCAAGTTCAAGGCTCCTGTTCTTTGAGTCAGTCAGTAGTTGAGCATGAGACAATGTTTTGCTCACTATGTCATTTAGAGTCTCCCTGTGTTGTCCTCAAACTTGCAATCCTCCTGTCTCAGCCTCCCAAGAACTGGGATCACAGGTGTGTGCCACCATGCCCAGCTGAGCAGAAGACAATTATAATTCTCTATTTATAATTCTACTTCTGCCATAGACATTCACCATGACTGTTCAGTCTTATAAGTTGTAAAACATTGAATATAAATTTTCAGAGAGAGATTTGTAATCTCCCTTATTTTCCACTTAATCTTGTACAAGGTTGAGCGTCGAGTCGAGAACAAAGCCAGCAGGGTTGCACTGGGCTCTTCATCTATACAGTCATTTATCTGTCCTGATGTACTGTGAAGTCAGGATGTCTGCTTATTAACCTTTTAGCAGAAGCAAGCCTGACTTTTTGGTGAAAAGCTAAAGTACTAGGAACAATTACCTCAAATGGCGCCGCATTTGGCATCAAGGAATTTGGCCTCGTGCACATTCTGTTTTAAGTGGCCATTCATTGCCTAAAAGAGAGAGTGGAGCGGAGACGAGGACAGACGAGGAGCTAATATGAACGAAACGTGCAGGCTCAAGCAAGGAGGAAGGAACTTCCATGCTGGGAAGCGATTGGTGGACACTGCTCATCAAATGCAAACACTCGTCCAGGAAGGAGAAGGCCATTCTACTAAGAGGACAGAGCCTGGAGCCAGATATCCAGGCTCAAAACCTTCCTTCTACCTGGACAGCTCATGGAACAGGCCTCTTTTCTCATATGTCCAATGTGATAGTAATAGTATCTCCCTTGGAGGACGTTTCTAAACATCATCAGTTGCCGGGCGTGGTGGCGCACGCCTGTAATCCCTGCGCTTGGGAGGCTGAGACAGGAGGATCGCACAGGTTCGAAGCCAGCCTCAGCTACTTAGTGAGGCTCTCAGCAACTTAGTGAGACCCTGATTCCAAATAAAGTATAAAACAGGTCTGGGAGTGTAGCCCGGAGGTAGAAGGCCCCTGAGTTCCACCACCAGTAACACTAAAAATAAATAAAATAAAATAAACATCATCAGCTGCAAGAATCCAAATTCAAGAGAAAAAAAATACTGATTATACTTTGCTCCTGGTTCATACCAGGACTGGATCTCTTTCAAACTGTTGGTGACGACTCATACAAACCCGCTCTTTTGATGTGTCTGCAGCAGCCTCTTGCTACGGACAATTAACCAGGCCCCAGAGCTAGCAACCAGCAAGCCTTCAACTCTGCCTCTCAAAGCCCACCAGTCCCGCGGTGCTGCGCGTTTTCAAACTCTAAGGAGATCAGACCTCTCTGGGGAGTCCTCGCCCAATGAACGTCCCATGCTTAGCAAGCAGATTTGTTTCAGACTTGGAACAGTATCGTTTTCCCTCAACGCCCTAAGGGATAAATTATTGAATACAAATAGATGCTGGATAGTGGATGTGAAAAAAAACAGATGATGGAGATTGATTGATTGATAGATGATTGAGAGAGAGAGAGAGAGAGAGAGAGAGAGAGAGAGAGAGAGGCAGATCCCTTAGTCAGTGCCTGATATATAGTAAGCATTCAATGAAAATTTTTTGAATCTCACCTACCTTAAAGTATCTTTTTAAATAAGCAAAAAGTTTGCACAGGGCAGAAGCATAATCCATGTGATTTAGCTTAATGTTTTTTTTTGGGGGGGACAGGTCTGGAGATGGCACCCAGAGGCGTTTCACCTTTGAGCTACACCCCAGCCCTATTTTTTATTCTTTACTTTGAAACAGGGTCTCACTGAGTTGCAGAGGGCCTCGCTAAGTAGCTGAGGCTGGCCACGAACCACGATCCTCCTGTCTCAGCCTCCCGAATGCTGGGATGACGAGCGTGTGCCACCACGCCCAGCAGATGTACCTTAATTAATTCCTGGCACTGCTGTAGACACAGGGAGGAGAGAGGGACTCTAAGTGGGTGGTGGGACACCTCTTGAGGAGGAGGTCTGAGCTGAGCCATCCTACAAAAGGCAGTGGAGAGCCAGCCCGGCCAGCCAAGGCCCGGGGGCTGAGTGAGTTTGGTGGCTTCAGTGAAAGTCAGTTCATCAGGTGCAGTTCACACAGAGACAGGGAGCGAGAAGCCGACTGGGCACCAAGCCCGGGGCAGGGGGATCCGCAAGGCCTCGGGCGCTCTCATAGGGCACAGTGTTTTCTTCTAGGTACCGTAAGAAATGCTAAAGCTTTTATTAAAATTTATTTATTGGTTGGTGGCACTGGGGACTGAACCCGGAAGCATTCTCCCTCTGAGCTACACCCCCAGCCCTTTTTGTATTTTATTTTATTTTTTTTAGGTACTAGGGATGGAACCCAGGAGCATTCTACCTCTGAGCTTGTCCCCCAGCTCTATTTTTTTTTTTAAACAGAGTCTCCCTGAGTTCAAAGGGCATCATTAAGTAGCTGAGGCTGTCAGCCAACCCCGATCCTCCTGTCTCAGCCTCCCAAGAACTGGGATTCCAAGCATGCATCTCCAAGCCTGGTTTGTTTGTTTGTTTGTTTGTTTGTTTTTGTTTTAATTTTGAAACGTGGATGTGGCCTCGCTGGGTTGCTGAAAGCCTTGCTACATTGCTGAGGCTGTCCGCCAAACTGCAGTCCTCCCGTTTCAGCCTCCTGTGGGCTGCCATTACAGGTGTGTGCCTCCACACTGGGCAATGCTGAAGCTTTAAACATTTGAGCTCTGAGACCTGATTTACCTTCCTCAGAGGTCCTTCTGGGTGTTCTTTGAACACATGAATGAACGAAAGAACGGTGGTAGCCAGCGTCTGTGTCCATTATTAGAAAGTCAACAGGGAAGGGTTTAGCAACTCCGGTGCACACAGAGCTGGCCGTGGTCCTCTCGCTGCCGCCAGACGCCGAGGAGAGCGAGCCCCGTGGGTGAGGAGCCCGTCTGGAATCGCGGCAGGTGAGGGAGCTCTCCTTCCCAAATCTTCCTGCAAAAATCTGTTATGCAGATATTTAATTAAACTCTCGAGGTTCTAGCTAGAAATAGCCAGATCTACTACACTCGAACGTGGAGAGCTTTGCGGGTCGAGTTTGAAGGAATCTGGACGAGAGGTTCTTCGCGTGTTTCTGTGAGTGCTGGCGGGGTCAGATCGACTTTGGAAGTCCTTCGCCCAGAAGGGCTCGGCTTCGCCTCGAAAATGAAACCACCGATAGGCTCTGGGGCTCGCGGCAGGACCTGGATGCGTGATGGGTCGTCCATTTTCACTTGCTCGCCCAAGCTTTTCATTCCATTAATATTGGTTTGGCTAATGCATTACTTTATTTTTCCCTAGTGGGGTTGAATCCAGGGCCATTCTACCTCCGAACTACACCCCCAGCCCTATTTTTATTTTTTATTTGAAACAGGGTCTCACTAAGTTGCAGAGGGCCTCGCTAAGTAGCTGAGGCTGGCTGCGAACCTGCGATCCTCCTGTCTCAGCCTCCCGAGTACTGGGATTACAAGCGTGCGCCAAGCCCAGCTAAGACATACTTTTAAATATTTACAATGAGTGAAGTATTTCACTAGGAATATAACATTATGCCTTATCCTTAGAAACCATTATGATTATGATTATTACTGGGGGTTCATTCCAGGAACATTCTACCTCTGAGCCATACCCCCAGCCCTTTTTAATTTTATATTATTATTATTATTATTATTATTATTATTATTATTATTATTTTGGTGGTACTGGGGTTCCTGGAAGCCCTTCTACCTCCGGGCTACACTCCCAGACCTATTTTTATATTTTTTTATTTGGAAACAGGGTCTCTTAAGCCAGCGAGACTGGCCTCGAACCTGCGCGATCCTCCTGTCTCTGCCTCCCAAGCGCGGGGATTACAAGTATGCGCCACCACGTCCGGCTCCCAGCCCTTTTTTAATTTTTTGTTTTGAAAAAAAAAAAAAAAACAGGGTCTTACTAGGTAGATGAGAGTCCACTAAGTTGCAAAAGAGGGTCTCGAACATGTGTTCCTCCTGTCTCAGCCTCCAAGTACTGGGATTACGGGCTTGGGCTACCAGCCTGCCTCATTTTTAATAGTATTAAAAGGATGAATTTTTTAAAAAGACGGAATCTCGTCATTCGCAACAATACAGGTGAACTTGGATGGCATAGCACTAAGTAAAATAATCCAGGAACAGAAAGACAGAGATCCATAATTTCATTTATATGAGGAATCTAAAAATGTTAAATGCGGAGACGGGCATGGTGGCGCATGCTTATAATCCCAGCATTCTGGAGGCTGAGGTCGTGGTTCATGGACAGCCCCAGCTACTTACCGAAGCCCTTCACAACTCAGTGAGACCCTGCTTCAAAAATGAATGTTACTGAGAGAGGTGCATTTTTCTTTTCAAAAAAAAAAAGACTAAAAAAAAAAAAAGGCTGGGGGTGTTGCTCAGAGGTAGAATGTACCTGGGTTCCATCCCCAGTACCACAAAAATTAAAAAATTAAAATGTCAAATGTGGAGAAAGAGAGAGGAGAACACTGGTTGCAGAGGAAGAGGGGGAGAGAGAATGGGGAGACAGTCGAGGGTTGCAAAGTTTCAGTTATGCAAAAATAAATAAGTTTTGGGGTTGAATCTATGGCACAATGACTACAGTTAACAGCTCTCTAACTTGAAAGTTGCAATAACATTCCTGGGCGTCTTCCCAAAGGGACTGGAATCAGATGATTATAGGCATACATGCACATCGGTGTTTCCTGCAGCGCAATCACAATAGCCAAATTATGGAACGAGGCCAGCGGTCCATCAGCAGGTGATGGGTTGCGAGATGAGAGGATACACACACAGTGGAATGCTGCTCAGCCATAAAGAGGAACAAAATCATGTCCTTTGCAGAGAAATGAATGTGTCTAGAGAATATTATGTGAGTACGGTAGCCAATCACAGGGAGTGAAGGGTCATATGTTTCTCTCCTGTGTGGGAGCTGGGGACAAACTGAGATACAAAAGGAAGTTGCTAAGATGGTAGACCCTCTTAAAGTGTTTTCACCAAAGGGAATAAAGAAAAAGAAAAGAAGGAGGAAGAGGAGAAGCAAGACAAGAAAATAAAGAAAGAAAGGAAAGGGTGACCATATGAAATGGGGGCTTGTTGTCTTTGTTTGAGCGTGGTCATTTCACAACGGGTACCATATATCAAAGCATCACGCCATACACCCCAAATACATACATCTTGTATTTGTCAATTATTTTTCAGTAAAGCTGAAAAATTATTAAGAGAGCAAATCTGTGGGAAGTATTGACAGCAACACCTCTCTCAGTAACTATTAGCTAGCATCATCTCTATAATAAGTATTATCGCTATTATTATTATTATTATCATTATTATTATTATTAAACTTCATAGAGGAAAAAACAGACTCAGAGAAATTTGTACCAATTGCCTAAGTGAAATCCATCCTTGATGTCCCTTTAAGAATCCCTGTATGCAACACACACACACACACACACACACACACACACACACACACAATCTTCCATTGAAAAACATTCATAGTTCTAGGTACACTTAAGATCTCATAAATCATCGTGATAGACTGTGTAATAAATGTGCTTTGCTGTGTTGGTTGAGAAAAAAGGTTTTTTTCAAATCCTTCCAAAAACCTAGTGTAGACCTAATGGTACAAAATAATTCTCCGTGAAATATATTCTGTGATTACGCTTCCAATTCATAACAATAAATTCTCTAATGCTGCTATTGTCTTTTCAGCAGGGGCAGTCCTTTCTGTGCAGATGCCTGGAGCAATTTCCAAAGAGCTTCTCTGATGAATGTACAATTTCCTCCTTTTATTTTCTTGCTTAGCTCAGGTGGTTTCTTAAACAAGATCTCAGAGAAACAAAAAAGGGGCGTTATTTCAATAGGAACATATCCAGAACTTAAAAAACTACGAATTCCTGTCAATTTGCTGCACAGTATTAAAAGGAAGGAAATAGACTGTAAGAAAATAGACCGGGTGTTGGCCCTCTATCAGAGTGGTGGCTGGTAATGATCTTCTCCCATTCCGTAGGCTTCCTCTTTCGGTTCTTGCTGGTTTCCTCTGATGAGAAGACACTCTTTAGTTTGATAGTTTGATGCCATCCCACTTGTTAATTCTTGCTTTAATTTCCTGTGCTTTGGAGGTCTTGTAGAGAAAGTTACTCCCTGCGCCTGTATGTAGGAGTGTTGAGCCCATGTTCTCCTCTAATAGCTTCACAGTATCTGGTCTAATTTCTAAGTTTTTGATCCATCTTGAATTGATTCCTGTGCACAGTGAGAGGTGAGAATTTAGTTCCATCTTTCTACAAATGGATAGCCCCAGCACCATTTGTTGAAAGGCTGTCTTTTCTCCAGCTCAAAAGACTCTACACTAGCAAAGCGAATAACCCAGTCAAGAAATGGGCAACTGAATTGAATAGACACTTCATAAAAGAAGAGATACAAAGGGCCAATAGATACATGAAAAGATGTTCTTCATCACTGGCCATCAGGGAGATGCAAATCAAAATTACGCTGAGATTCCATCTAACCTCAGAGTGGCAAACATAAAGAAATCAAACAACAACAATTGCTGGCAAGGATGTGGGGAAAGAGAAACTCTTTTACACTGTTGGTGGGAGTGCAAACTAGTTCAGCCGCTATGAAGATCAGAGTGGAGATTCTTTAAAAAACTGGGAATAGATCCACCATATGATCCAGCTATACCACTCCTGGGTATCTTTCCAAAGGGGTTGAAATCAGAGAAATACAGCAACATATGCATACCTATGTTCATAGCAGCACAATTCATAATAGCCAAAATATGGAACCAACCCAGGTCTCCATCAACAGATGAATGGATAGCAAAACTATGGCAA
Organism: Muscardinus avellanarius; assembly: GCF_963383645.1. Taxonomy (NCBI): domain Eukaryota; kingdom Metazoa; phylum Chordata; class Mammalia; order Rodentia; family Gliridae; genus Muscardinus; species Muscardinus avellanarius. Next base: position 27,634,561 of record NC_137805.1, read on the forward strand.
ATACACACAATGGAATTCTATTCAGCTGTAAAGAAAAACAAAATCATGTCATTCACAAGAAGATGGAAAGATCTGGAGAACATTATGTTAAGTGAGATCAACCAAGCAGAGAAAGAGAAAGGACATATGTTTTCTCTAATATGGCCAAAATAGGGAGCACTGGGGATACCAGAGGGACTCCAGATAATGGAGGGGAAACCTCAGCAAAGATAGAATGGAAGGATGGGGAGGAAGAAGGCTGAGGTTTATTAAAAGAGGAGCTATATCCGCCTATGTGTAAAAGTATGAATACAGCATGGTCAACCTGGACACTCATTGTTGGGAGGGGAAGGGGAAGCAGGGGGAGAGGGCACCATGCACAGTCTAAATGTATGCCATTTTCAATATGCTCCATATATAAATAAAATTTAAAAAAATATATTGTGCTTGCCGGGCATGGTGCCGCACACTTGTAATCCCCGCTTGGGAGGCAGAGACAGGAGGATCGCACAGGTTCGATGCCAGCCACGCTGGCTTAAGAGACCGTGTTTCCAAATAAAAATATAAAAAATAGGTGTCTGGGAGTGTAACCCGGAGGTAGAAGGGTTTCCAGGAACCCCAGTACCACCAATATACATACATACATACATACATACATACATACATACATACATATACACACATACACATATATATAGTGCTCAACAATTAAAATAATGTGCAAAATATTTTAAAAAGTAGATTGGGTTGTGCCCTGGGCCGACTCCCTGTGGAGAGACATGCCTTCATTTTGCTCCTGTGGGGCCTTCATGACAGGCTCTGGCACAAGCAAGCTCCTCTCCACAGCCTTCACACTCTGACAGCAGAGCCAAGAGGACCTTCCCCTTCCCTCTCAGTGGCCCGGGACAAGCCAGGTTTGAGTCTGATTATGAAATAATCCCCCTTGTCTGCTATTGTGCCCTTTATTTAATGCTGGCTGAGCTGCCTGCAGCTCTTTGCCAACTTAATTGGCCAGGCTGGATATCCATCACCAAACCAAGCTGGCATCAAGGGCGGAAGCCCTCCCCGCTCTCACCCCAGGTGGCAAGCCGGAGGGCCACTGCCTGCTTGGCGATCACGGTTCCTCCACTGATTCTTCTCCAGGAGGGCCCTCGTTTAAGTGGCCAACAGGGCCTGTGAGCAGAGAAGTGGGCCAGCGGCTTCCTTGTTCCCTGTCACAGAATGGCATGGTCTGAATTCTGGTTCCTCTACAAAATTACTATGTTAAAACCCAATCAGCAAAGAGAGCAGGCGGCGGGGTCTCTGGGAGGTAATGTGGCCGTGAGGGTGGGCCTCCTGAACGGGCCTGGTGCCCCTGTTAAAGAGACCCCAGGCCCCAGTACTTGGGAGACTGAGACAGGAGGATCGCGGGTTGGAGGATAGCCTCGGCAACTTAGGGAGGCCCTCCGTAACTTAGCAATACGCTGTTTCATAATAAAAAATAAAAGTAGGGCTAGGAGTGTAGCTCTGGGGTGGTACATCCCCTGGTTCAATCCCTATTACACACACACAGAGAGACAGAGGAGAGAGAGAGAGATAGAGGGAAAGAGAGGGAGAGAGAGAGAGGGAGAGAGCAGTCAGACAGAGGAGAGAGGGGAGAGAAAGAGAGGAGAAAAGAAGAAAAGAGAAAAGAGGAGGAGAGGCAGAAGAGAGAGAGACGGAGAGCCCGCAGAGACTCCCTTTGGTCTTCCCCTAAGTGAGGACATACCCAGACTGCCATCTATGAACCGGAAACAGGTGCCCACCAGAGGGCAAATCCACTGATGCTTTGATCCTGGGCCCCCAGTGTCTGGCCTGTGAGAAGTGTTTGTGGATTAAAAGCCGAGGGCGGTTTGTTAAAGCCGCCGGGAAGGACTAAGACACAGCACCTCGATTCTATCCCGTGTCTGGTAAAGGGTTCTAGGAAAGAGAGAAGCAAACCCTCCCCTGGGGGTGGGCACATGTGACCAGGCGTGGCCCAGAGGTGAGCGGGAGCTCCCGGGGCCTTGTGGGCACAGAAGTCAAAGGAATGTAGGGGATTCAAATGCCTCCATCTCTAGGGAGGTTATCTTTAAAATGGAAAGGATCCCCTCAGTGCAGAACTTAGTTTGAACACTGCAAAGAAGTTACAATATTGCCCACCAACCATTGGATATGGATTTGGAAAAGACCTGGTGAGTGTTATTTTGTGGCACAGTCTTGCCTGAGACATTTAATAAATATATATATTTTGCTCCTATTATGACCTGATGATACAAGTGTACTGTTCGTTCATTCATTCATTCATTCATTCATTCATTCATTCATTCAGTTCTGTTGCTAGATCCAGGCATCATTTTTAGTGCAAAGATACTGTAATTTCAAAAACAGAGTTCAGCCGGGCGTGGTGGCGCACGCTTGTAATCCCTGCACTAGGGAGGCGGAGACAGGAGGATCGCTCAGGTTCGAACCTGCGTGATCCTCCTGTCTCCGCCTCCCAAGCATGGGGATTACAAGCGTGCACCACCCCGGCTTTTTTTTTTTTTTTTTTTTTTTGCGGGTCTGGGAATGGAACCCGGGGGCACTCCATCTCCGAGATACACCCCAGCCCGATTTTTTATTCTTTATTTTGAAACAGGGTCTCACTGAGTTGCAAAGGGCCTCACTACGTAGCTAAGGCTGTCGGCGAACCCGGATCCTCCTGTCTCAGCCTCCCGAATGCTGGGATTATAAATGTGAACCACCACGCCCGGCTAAGATGTATGATTACAATGCACCAAAAAATATATAAATAAAATAAAAATAAAATGCACTTTTCTTATCATTTTAAAAAGGCCTTTTTCTTTTTTTTTCTTTCCTTTTTTGGAAGAAGAGATGGTTTTTTTGTTTTGTTTTGTTTTTTAAAATCATGGTGCCCTGCAAGAAGCATATTTTAGAACTGATTCTTAGCAAATTATACATATGTACTGATGCTATGGGGATTGAACCAAAAGGCATTCTACCTCTGAGCTTCACTACTAGTCCTATTTTATCTTTTGTTTAATTTTTTTTTTATTTTGAAACAGGATCTCACTAAGTTGTAGATGGCCTCGCTAAGTGCCTAAGGCTGGCTGTGAACCTGTGATCCTCCTGTCTCAGCCTCCCAAGTACTGGAATCACAAGCATGAGCCACCAGAGCTGCCTGATATTTAATATGTTACCAAGGTAACATATTATTTGCACTTAATTAAAATAATATGTTACCTTGGTATCCTAGAGGAAATGTAGGTAAGTCTTTGGTAAGCTTTCCGGGGTATTCAAGCCCTGAAAGCTGCCACATCAATACAATAAATCCTGGCACTAGACTGTAAACGTCTTCCAGTTTATAAGCAATCTGAAAGAATCATTGTATTTCTCACAACATTTATTACAGATCTTGGCAGAGAGTATGTGTTCATTAACACAAATGTATTAGTTTCAGGGTTATAAAAATAAGGAGAATACTTTTGTTACAAAAGAACAAAATGTTAGCATTTACCAATCACATAGAAAAAGAAATGCTTAGCATTTATTTTAACAAGTATATCATATTGGGAAGAGTAAAAAAGAAGTGAGTAATATATGTAGGTTAGAAATATCCATTTATTTTCCCTTTATTTCGCTTGAGGCCTGAAGGTGGACATTTAGGCAACTCTGATGTTTCGCTCTCTGGTTTTTAGTTTTGCTATTCTAGTGCACGGTATCAATCTCAAACAAGCTGCACAGTAGCAAAATGGCTGCTGCTGTTCCAGCCAAATACATCTATATTCCACCCAAGATAAAATGAAAAAGCAGAGTAGATAAAGCGGAGTTCGGTCCGTGCGTGCATCCCAGGAAGCCTAGCAAGGAACTTCCATTTCTATCTCTTGCTGGCCTGAACTTATCTTATGGTAAGTGCCATTTTAGGGGTGAGGGGGTGATATGAAGCACAGACTTTCAGATGACTGTTTTCTTACCCGAATCATAGCTTCTTTCCATTACACACACACACTCTCTCTCTCTCTCTCTCTCTCTCTCTCTCTCTCTCTTTCTTTTTTGTGGTACTGGGGGGAAGGAACCCAAGGGCTTTCTACTACTGGGCTATATTTCCAGACCTAATTTATATTTTATTTGGAAACAGAGTCTCACTAAGTTGCTGAGAGCCTCGTTAAGTAGCTGAGGCTGGCTTTGAACCTGTGTGATCCTCCTGTCTCAGCCTCCCAAGTACTGGGATGACAAGCGTGCGCCACCATGCCCGGGTCATGGCTTCTTTTAGTAAGAAAGAACTGAAGAATTACCAGGCAGGCCACTCCTGTCCCAATCAGGGATGCTAAGCATCCATTCTCCTTAGTAGTGGAAAGACAGACATGAAGACCACACGGGGTCAGAAACAAAAGATAAAATTTTCACATGTTCCCACTTGTAACTTTAAACCCGTATCATTTCATGGGTTTAGTCTCAAATACTCCGAAAAATCGAAACACCTAAATTCAGACTTTTTTTTAAATCTAAAGATGGAAATGAAATAATAGAGCAAGTTAAAAATCAATATTGTCATTTGAGCTATGAGAGATGTCGATCACTGGATGCTAAATGTGTAAAGCAAAGGTATTACGGTACAGAGAATGGCATAAGATCGCTTAGACACTGAACTCAGCTGATGAGGTAAAATCGGACCTCACAAGCGAAGCAAAAAATGGAAACCTCCTTGCCCCCTTTAGTAGGGGATTGACTTCAGAGGCATTCCACCTCTGGGTTACACTCCCAGCCCTTTTTCTTTTGATTTGGAAACAGGGTCCCATTTGGTTGGGAGGGTCTCCTGAAGTTGCTGAGGCTGTCCTCATACTTGCAACTTTTTCGTCTCAGCCTCACAAAGGTTGGGATTCTAGGTGTGCACAACGGTGCCCGGCTAATGAAAACCATTAAGAAGAGACAGTTTTGCCAGGCGTGGTGGATCCAGAGCACCCTAAGTGAAGTCGTGGTGACCTGGGGAAGAACCCAGAGAAGGCACAACTTCTGAAATTATGGGAAAGAGGAACAACAATAGAGCAATGAACGCCTACAACCCCATAATATTAGAGCCTGATAACAAAGAAATTCAGAGATCTCCAGAAGATCAAATCAGGAATATAACTGTAGAAATAATACAGGACCTTCGAAAAGAATTTAGAGAGTCTAAAAGAAATAAAGGATGCAATCACAGAAGTAAAGACCTCAATTCAAACTATAAACAATTGATTAGACCACATGGAGAATAGAATCTCGCACCTAGAAGATGATCACTCCAAAAATGAATGCATAATTTATAACTTAGAAAAAAATCAGACAGCAGGAATCTGACATTGAAGAAATATGGGCCCATTTTAAGAGAGCTAACCTAAGAATAATCAGAATAGAGGAGGGAAAAGAAGGTGAAACCAAAGGGATCAATAATATCTTCAAAGAAATAATAGCAGAAAATTTTCCAAACATAGAGCAAAAGGTCAATACACAGGTCCAGGAAACTTATAGAACTCCCTTTAGACAGGATCGGAGAAGAGGATCCCCACGCCACATAATTGTCAAAATGACCACTGTGGAAGCCAAGCAGAGAATCTTAAAGGCAACAAAAACAAAAGGCCAAGTGACATTCAGAGGCAAACCAATTAGAATCACTCCAGACTTCCCAAACCAAGTCATGAGAGCCAGAAGGGCTTGGAGTAACATATTCCAAACTCCAGCCAAAAAACAACTTCCAGCCAAAAATTTCCTACCCAGCAAAACTATCTATCAAATTTGATGGGGAAATAAGCTTCCATGACAAATGGAAAGAATTTATGTCTTCAAAACCAGTTCTAGAGAAAACACTCAAAGAGATTCACTACAAAGAAGAAATAGGTAACACACACCAGAACGAGAGAAACAAGATTTTCCATCCAGCAGACAACTAAGCAAAGAATAAACAGTATATCAAACAAATAAAATCTTAACTTGTTAGGAATTAAAAGTTATCTCTCAATAATCACACTGAATGTAAATGGCCTCAATTCCCCAATAAAATGACATAAAGTGGCAAAATGGATTAAAAACCAGAATCCATCCATCTGCTGCTTACAAGAAACACACCTTATAAGTAAAGATCATAACAAACTCAAGGTAAAGGGCTGGAGCAAGGTAATTCATGTTAAGTAGCCATCCTAACAAATGTGAAGTAGTATTTCACTATAGTTTTTATTTGTATTTCCTTAATGATTAGTTATATTATGATAATGAGTGATATTTATGTGTTTATTTGTCATATAAAAATCTTAGGAGATTCATTATCTATTTTAGTCTTTTACCTATTTCTAAAATGTATTGTTTGCTTTTATTATTGCTAATTTTTTAGGATTTATATTTGGAATAATAATATACCTTCAGATATAGCATTTGGAAATATTTTAACCCATTCTATCAGTAACTTTTAATTCTGTTTACATTGTATTTGGATGTACAATATTTTTCTATTTTTATAAAGTTTGTTTGTTTATTCTGTTGTTGCCTGTGCCTTTGGAATCATATCCAAGAAATCACTTCCAATTTCAATGTTGTGAAGTTTTATGACCCTGGTTTTCTTGTAAAAGTTTATAGTCTTAAGATTTACATTTAGGTCTCTTATCTATTTTGAGTTTATATTTGTATATGGTGTTAGGTAAGGACCCAATTTTATTCTTTTTCATGTAGTTATTATTTTTCAACAATATTTAGTGAAAAGATTATTATTTCCTTCACCAAATGTTCTTGGAAACCTTGTCAAAAATAACTTGACCATATGTGGAAAAAACATATCAAAGTTAATCAAGAAACCAAGCATGGGAAGGAGGGAGGGGGAGGGAAGGGTTAGGGATTGGGTGATGTGTGCATGTATATCTCCACCAGATTTTTATCCCATTAAGATGTATGACTACAATGCACCAATAAAAATTTATGTAACAACAACAGAAAGAAAGAAAGAAAGAAAGAAAGAAAGAAAGAAAGAAAGAATAAAAATATAGGGCAGAAGATGTAGCTCAGAGGTAGAATGGTTCTGGGTTCAATCCCCAGTTCTGCAAAATAAATAATAATAAAAACAATGTATGACCAATATATTATTAAGAATCATTGTACATATATTCACACATCTTTATGTATAGATGATTGAATAAAGCAACAATTATACATACCTTTTGCCCTCTTGGTCATGCTTAATTTGCAATCAATATTCTTTCTTTCTACATTATAATATAATTATCATATAATTAATCTTTTTTCTTATCTTACAGAATAGACTACTACAAACTTCTTAAAGGCTGGAAGTCAACCTGGCTTTTCTCTGTCACACCCACCCTTAAGGGAAGACCCGATACATGGTAGACAGTTGGGAAAATGTCTGTAGAACTGGATGACGCCCCCTTTAGCCCCTTTTTACCCTCCCTCCTCTCTTATCCCCATTTATCAGATAAGAAACGGAGCCCAGCAGAGTTCAGAGAATCCTCTGGTCCTGACTTCCCATCCGCACTGCCCCGGTACAAGCTCGGTTCTCTGTCTTTTCTTCCATCTCACTTTTTCTCTTCTCATCTTGAACTGACAGATACAGACCTCCTAGCAGTACGCACAGGCTATGAAAAGTTATGTTTGAGACCTTGGGATCCTTAATTTGTCAAGTGTTTGGAAGAAGAATGCACTGCTCTAATTATAGAATGCAGATGGCTCTTTGAAAACTTACAAACTGTGTCATTTAGCAAAGCAGAACGTAACAGGAGCATGCTTTAGAAAGTGGCCTTCTCTTCTTAAAGTGACAGCTTTTGTAAACCTCACTTTGAAAGACATAAATGGGCTGCCGGCGCATCTTTGATTATAAGTGTACCTAAAGTGAGCCCATTAAACACCGGTTACAATGATTGCAACTATCACTTATAAAAGTGGGCCTTTCTAATTATAGGCAATGTTGAACATTTGGGATGGAGTTATATCACTGGATATATAAATTGCAGATCTAACTAAAGCCAAATACACGCTCACTGGATTGTACCCCACATTTCTACATTTCTAATTATATTGTGATGGCCTTGGCACTACCTTCTGCGATAATCTAGGAATTCATGACCAGATTTCTCGTCAGAGAAACTTCCAGAAAGAGGAAGGGTGGGGGAGAGTGTGACTGACAACAGTAGCAAAGTCAAAAATACCAAAGAATGGTGCCTGCTTGTAGTCCTAGGACTTGGGAGGCTGAGGCAGAAGGATTGCAGGTTTGAGGTCAGTCTCAGCAGCTTAGCAAGTCCCTCAGCAACCTGGTGAGACCCTATTTCAAAACAAAAAGTAAAAAAAGGCTGGGAGTGTAGCTCAGAGGCAGAATGTCCCTGGGTTTAAACCCCAGTAACACACACACACACACACACACACACACACACACACACACACACACACACACACCAAGGAACAAGCTCTCCAGAATACAGGTAGCCATAACTGATAGGATTCTATATTTTCTGAAAGTGACCCAAGGTTTTCCCAAAAGAGCCATCGAAGAGCCACTAAGCATAAACCACAGTGGCAGGAATCACTGACAACTGCCACTCCACCCACAGGGGAGAGTATGAAATATAAACAAAATAATAATAATAAGGAACCGAACCACTTAATTAACTGCACCACTACTTAGAGAGTGTGAAAAAGACCGAGCATCCCAACACTGTGTTTATAATTTAGTCGTAATTAGGAGCGATCATAAAATCTGCTCAAGATTTTTTTGTACATAAACTTGCCGACTTTTTGACAGCAAAGAGAGACTTCCCGGGAATCGGAAAAGGGCGAATTGGGTGACGTGCGCCTGTGAGCCTCGACCGTCTCGTGCTCTGTTAAGATGTACGAACACAACGCACCAATAAAAAAGTTAAAAAAAAATAAAAAGCGCATCCACTGATGACCCCCCAAATGCAAAATGAGGGATATAGAGTGACTGCATCTTGTTTTGTTTTGAGATGGGCGCTGTAAGAGTATTGAGAGGGCCATCCCACTCCCCTTATAAAATTAAAATATTAGGATATAAAAGTAAGTTAAAGTGTCTGGAACTTGTTTTTCTGTTAAGAATGTTTCTAAAGTGTCTGGAACTTAACAGAAAAACAAGATGGCTGCACTTGTTTACTTTGTAAACCTATTGGCTGTATCCCAATGTGAACGCCCCTTCTGGGACTATAAATGTAAGGTCTGTTTGGGGCTCGGGGTCGAGCTCTGACCACTTGCCTGCTGTCTAAGAGCTGAATGTTAGACTGGGCAGAAGGAAGCATTCCTCTGGTAGCTGCTGGACAATTCCTCTGAATGACAGCCTTGTGAAGGAGACTTGACCCTGGCTTGCCAGGAAGAGCTGCAGCACAATAAACTCTGCTTGCGATTTACATCCTTGGTGTGTTCTTCGTTACTTGGGTAAGGGGGCGACTCTCGGACCCTATGAGGCGCGAGCTCAGGCGATGTCATTTTGTCTGGCCTCGAACTCCTGGGCTCAAGCAATCCTCCTGCCTCTGCCTCCCGAGGAGCTAGGACTACAGTCATGGGTCAACACGCCTGACTAGTTGTGAGATGCTTTTAAAAAAAAAATTAATAACATCTCAGTGGTAATCTGCATCTGAAAATTTTCTTTCTCTGTTTAACCTAGTGACATATTTCATATGTGTGAGTATTTTCATATGTAGCATTTAATATGCAGGAGTTCTTGCTGTGTCGAAACATTGGCAAGCTTACTTAAAAATATCTCGAGCCAGCCTTACAATTACCCTTATTTTAAAATATATATTTAAAGGAAAGAGGATTTTTTCTATTTAATGCAAAGTATTAAATAAAAGTGGTATGATATATGAATATGATAAAAAATTGTGAAAAAAAATAAATGACCAAATTTTTTCAAACACTGATTTTTTTCAGAATGTGATTTTGTAATGCCCATGTGATTCCAAATTAAAATTGTGCAAATACTTAACAGTAGGAAGAATGGCTGAACTCTAGAGTATTTATTTTATCAAATGCAAACACACGCATATTGTGCAATCATGACGCACTACCAACTAGAGGCTAACATTCCAGGTATTGTTCCAAGCAACTTTACATATTTCATATCACTGAATAGACACAGTAAAATTATGCAGTATGTAAACTTATTGTGTTCAACTTACAGTTTAAAAAACCATGTGATACAATAAACATGAGAATTTTTGAGCCAGGCGTGGTGGCGCACGCTTGTCATCCCAGCACTCGGGAGGCTGAGACCAGAGGATCACGGTTCACAGACAACCTCAGCTACTTAGTGAGGTCCTCTGCAACTCAGTGAGACCCGGGTTCAAAATAAAGAATAAAAAATAGGGCAGAGGGTGTAGCTCGGAGGTCGAATGCCCCGGGTTCCATCCCCAGACCCACAAAAAAAAAAAAAAAAAAAAAAAAAGAATTCTTTTTAAAGAGGCAAAATTTGAGCTGGAGCGGTGGCACCACTTATAATCCCAGTGCTTGGGAGGCTGAGACAGGAGGACTGCAGGTTTGAGGCCAGCCTCAGCAAGTTAGTGGGACTCTGTTTCAAATTTCAAAATAATAAGGACTGGGGGTGTAGAGATAGTATCCCCCACCCCAGTTCAATCCTCAGTACCACAAAAAAAGAATAAAAGAAGCAAAACCCTGCCTATTTTCAGATGACTTATTTATATATCTGCAAAACCTAAATAAATTTTCTACAAACAAAGCTAATCTAATAAAGTAGCAGTTATATAGCCAACACATGAAAATCAATGCCCTTTGCATATGCGGTGTATAAGGCAATAAACCATAGAAGACACGGTGGCAGAGAAGGAAAATAAAAATGAATGAATGAATGAATAATAAAATACCTAGGTAGAAACTTAACAAGCGATGTTCGGGAACTATCAAGAAAACCATAAAGCACTCCCGAGGGACAGGACAATTAACTTCAACCAAAGGAAAGTCAGATACATGTGAAGATATGGCACTAGAAAAAAATCTCTTTCATCTGCAATTTAATTTATAAGTTCAACAACCATCCCAGTCTTTAAAAAAAAAAAAAAGCAATGTTTTTTCTGGAACTAGAAAAATTTATACTACAATTCGTTTTTTAAAATTTTGCATCGGTGCAATGTAGTCATGCATCCTCGTGGGGTACAAGATGGTGGAGGCGCGCATGCGCACGTCACACATTCAGACGCGCATGCGCATCATGGCTCTCATTCAGCTGGTCCCCAGTTCCCGCCCCGCCCCCTCCCTCCTTCTCCTGGTTGGCTTAGTGATCGGCTTTGATTTGTTTCTGAATGCACATCTGGTACATCCCTTCCTCTCATCCCCCTCAGGTAGGTCGCCTTGTTTGCTCACCTCTGGCTTCTCCTTCCTCGTCTAGAGTTCTTCATGACCCTTTTTTCCTCTAACTTCTGAATATTAGGGAAAGCGTCCGATTTTTTACTTTTTGTGACTAATATCGCTTAGCATATTGTTCTCCAGTATGATACAGTTTCTTGAGCAGAGTAAAGAAGCAAAATTAGTTAAGAAAACCTTAAAAAGACAGACTACTAGTGGAGGAGAAAACAACTAGCCCGCCAGATATTAAAACAAATGCAACAATGCTAAGATAATATGTTGTGATATTGGTGCACCTATGGAAATAGAGAACACACATCGGAAGAGAAAGCCCAAAATAGAGACAATCATATAGAAAAAAAATTTTGCATGCAAAGGAAATTTAAAATTTTAACTCCATTGAGTGAAGATGGATATTTTAATAAGTGATGTGAAAATGGTCTGAAATAGTAAAAAAATGCACATGCAAATAAATAAGTAAATAAGACACAGATATTAGAAGAAAATATGAAAAAAATCTCTCTATAATCTGAGTATACAAAAAGGTCTCCTAAATAAAATTTAAAATCCAGATGCAAAAAAGAACAACTGGTGGATTTGACTACTTAAAAATAAATGCTTACACTCTAAGCAAAGTAAAAATATAAATTACAAAACAGGGAAACTATGTGCAAGTCAGACGCATGGATTAACACCTTTAAGACATGATGAAACTCTAAAAATAATTTTTAAAAATAAGCAGTGGAGGTGAACAGATGGTTCGTAGGAGAAAATGCAAATAGACCTTTAGCATCGGATGAGGTGCTCCACCTCAGCTCAGATCTGTGACTCCTTCCCTCTCACCCTGGGAGGATTCCCTCAAACAGACCTTTAAAACAAAACATCCTAATACTTTCACTAAGATACACATACCCAATTTGTCTGGAGTGCTCATCACAAATGAACCTGGGATTTATGAATGTATGGAACAGAGCTAGCTGTAGAATAGAAGTGAGGTCACACACAATACGTCTCTCATCTTCTCTCTCTCTCTCTCTCTCTCTCTCTCTCTCTCTCTCTCTCTCTCACACACACACACACACACACACACACACACACACACCCATTCCTATGAAAATATAAAACTAAGCTGACATGGTGGCACATACCTGTAATCCCAGTACTTGAGAGGCTGGGATAAGAGGATCATAGGTTTGAGGACAGCCTCAGCAATTTAGGGAGGTTCTCAGCAACGAGCAAGACCCTGTTTTAAAGAAAAAAATAAAGGGCTAGGTATGTAGCTTGGGGTGTCCCTGTGTTTAGTCCCCACTACAAGGAATGAAGGAGAAAAGGAGCCGATTTGTGTCACGGCATGGTTATTATTCCTCTTAACCCTATATGAGAAAGGATTATTTTTCGGAAGCTGCATCCGAAGCTGCAGGCCGGGTCTCTCTTGCCAGCTGCTTGGTTTTGAGTCATTAGTACAGTCTGTGTTAGGCAAGATCTCTGGCTTGCTGGAGTCTCTCTGACAATCTGACATTTCCCGGTAAAGTGGACACTACTGCTGACGGATAGGTTGCAGAAAATAATCAGAGGGTGTTGCTGTGGGGAAGGAAGAACGTTTATACGTGGCTGGTTGGAAAACAAAATGGTCCGTGAGATTTAGCGTTGGAGGACACAAGTAGCTATGCGCGTGCCTCTGGACCGAGTTCACCATCCTCTAGCCGTCTATCCTACAGACGTGCCAGAAAAACTAAAAACAAACACATATGCGTAAGACCATTCACTGCAGCCCTACTCAAAACAGAAGACTGGGGAAAACCCAAGTCACGGATCAGTAGGCAGTTAACTTAGTAAATGAGATGTCCATGCCATGGAGTACTATATAACTGGTAAAGGGGATATCTTACCGTGAGCCATGGAGTGATTTCTAGAACATACTGTTAAGTGAAAATGATGTAGAACACTGCATATACTATCTACATTATATCTAAGAAATTTGCATTATATAAATGTAAATATAGATGTGCTTATTTTATAATCAATGAAAAGACAAAACAGAATATTTATTTTTTTTTAATTTTATTTTATTGGTGCACTGTATTCATACATCATAGTGGGATACAAACTTTTGTAGACATACATGCACACATCGCCCAGTCAGCCCCCACCCGATCCCCACCCCATTCTCTCCCCATCCCTCCTTCCCATGCTTGGCTTAGTGGTTGACATCTAGTATTATAGCAATTTATCCAAAATTAAGAATGATAATCTCACATAACAGTTTCATTTGTCTGATACCAAGCGTTTGATGATTTAAAGATAGCATTTCAATATTTCTTTTTGCTTTCTTTCTTACTAGAGCATATTTTTTTCTGTTTTTTTTAGGTGAAACTATCATATATTTATATATTTATTTTTCAGAAAAAAATCTATCCTAATATGGAATATGAATTCTAGATACCCAAAACGATCTTGAAAAAGAACAAAGCTAGCAGATATATATTTTCTGATTTCAAACCATATACAGCTACGATAATTGAAACAGTGTAGTACTATTCTAAAGGCAGATATATAGACCATTGGAGTTAAATACAAGCCTAGAGCTAAATTCTTCCCTATATTGTCAAGTTATTTTTGACAAGGTTTCCACGAACATTTGGTGGTGGAAATAATAATCTTTTAACTAAATATTGTTGAAAAATAATAATTACATAGAAAATAATAAAATTGGACCTTTACCTAATCCCATATACAAGTATTAACTCAAAATAGATAAAAGACCTAAATATAAATCTTAAGACTATAAACTTTTAGGAGAAAATCTGGGTCATAAAACCTCACAACATTGAAATTGGCAGTGATTTCTTGGATATGATTTCAATGGCACAGGCAACAGAAGAATATACAAACTCCCTAAAAAATAAAAGAAAATATTGTATATCCAAAGACAATGTAAACAGAGTTAAAAGTTACTAATAGAATTGGATAAAATATTTCCAAATGCTATATCTGAAGGTATATTAATATTCCAACTAGAAATCCTAAAAATTAACAACAATAAAGGCAAACAATACAACTTAGAGATAGGTAAAAGACTAACATAAATAATGAATCTCCACAGATAACCAATCTTAGTTGTCTGTTGGATGGAAACTCTTGTTTCTCTGGTTCTGGTGAGTGTTACCTATTTCTTCTTTGTAGTTAATCTCTGAGTATTTTCTCTAGCGCTGGTTTTGAAGACATAAATTCCTTCAGTTTCTGTTTGTCATGGAAGCTTCTTATTTCTCCATCTAATTTGATAGAAAGTTTTGCTGGATAGGAAATTTTTGGCTGGAAGTTGTTTTCTTTCAGAGTTTGGAATATGTTACTCCAAGCCCTTCTGGCTCTCATGACTTGGTTTGGGAAGTCTGGAGTGATTCTAATTGGTTTGCCTCTGAATGTCACTTGGCCCTTTGTTTTTGTTGCCTTTAAGATTCTCTGCTTGGCTTCCACATTGGTCATTTTGACAATTATATGGCGTGGGGATCCTCTTCTCCGATCCTGTCTAAAGGGAGTTCTATAAGTTTCCTGGATCTGTGTATCAACCTCTTGCTCTATATTTGGAAAATTTTCTGCTATTACTTCCTTGAAGAGATTGTTGATCCCTTTGCTATCACTTTCTTTTCCCTCCTCTATTCCAATTATTCTTAGGTTAGCTCTCTTAAGATGGGCCCATATTTCTTCAATGTCAGATTCCTGCTGTTGGATATTTTTTTCTAGATTAGAAACTATGCATTCATTTTTGGATTGCTCATCTTCTAAGAGCGAGATTCTGTTCCCCATGTGGTCTAATCGGTTGTTTGTGCTTTGAATTGAGGCCTTTACTTCATTAATTGCATCCTTTATCTCTTTTTGGCTCTCTCTGAGTTCTTTTCGAAGCACCTCTATTATTTCTACAGTTATTTTCCTGATTTGATCTTCTAGAAATCTCTGATTTTCTGTTTTATCAGGTTCTGATGTTGTGGGGTTGTGCACATTCATTACTTCAGTGTTATTCCTCTTTCCCATGATTTCGGAGGTTTGTGCCTTCTCTGGGTTCTTCCCTTGGGTCACTATGGCTTCACTTAAGGTGCTCTGGATCTCGAGTCTGTATTATCTCAGACCCCACTACTCCTTTACTGGGTTGTATCACAGAGTCTCCGACCCAGAGAGTCGATAGAGGCTGCTTTAGACTGTGGGGGGTGCCAGGTTGCACGTTCTCCTATGGTGTGTTATCTCTGCCACCACCACTCCCTCACTGGGTCAAGTCCCAGGAGGCCCAATACTGGGATTTCTCCTCTGTGGCCTGCAATTTGACTCACTGTTCTTGAGTACGCAGATGTAGCTGTACTGGACTCGGTGAATTCACTGCTGCTGCCGCCGCCGGTGGCAATATGGCGCCTCTGCCACGCCCTCGGCCATGAAGCTGGCGTATTTTTTCTTCTCTGGTTTTGATTTCCACTCTGAATCCCTGCAGCGTGTGCTGAGCTCAGCCACTGGGAGCTTTAAATGCTGTCTGCGCCGAAAGATCCCGCCTGGCTGTTCTGCAGCGGCTCTCCTGGCTTGCTGTAGCCGTCCGTTGAGTTCGCCGCTGCCGCCGGCAGTATGGCGCTGCTGCCGCGTCCTCGGGCGCGTGTGTCTCCTCTGTGGCCCTGAGCTCTGTTCTCAGTCCGCTTTCTCTCTGGAGCCTGGTGGTTTTTTTTGTTTTTCTGGTGATGTTGTTTTCTGGCTATGAAAGGCGCTCTTTTTGTGGTAATGGAGATTGGTTGTTAGCGGGACTCTTAAGCCCCGCTTTTCTCGGTCGCCATCTTCCCGGAAGTCCAGAATATTTATTAAAAGGCTATTCATAGAGCAGAGGAGGAGAGAGGCAGGGGTATATGCTAAACTTCCCCTGAGTAGATGAAGTTTCGTGATTATAATAAATTCTTTAAAAAATAAGAGTAAAAACAAGAAATCCAGAAAATAAAAGTACAATAAAACAAATCAACCTAGTGGGTATTGGTCAATTACTTGCCCATACAGGAAGAAATTAAAGTGATTTAAAAATATAAAGTATGCCCTGAATGGGACATATTATACAAGTAAAACTTTTTGGGTATAATAATATTGCACATATTAATCTATATGATTAATCATATATATGCAAATTATAATGAGTATTATTATTCAGACATTTACATATATATAATTAATCATATGCATATATATGTGCAGGTATAATTAAAATTAAAGCATAAGGACCAGGGACCTGCTGTATATATGGTTACTATGGTTAATAATAATGGATTGCATGCCTGAAGTTTGCTAAGAGTTGATCTCAACTGTTCTCACTACACACACACACACACACACACCCCTTTGTGGTATCTATGTGAGGGGATGGATGTGATAATTAGCTTGATTGAGGTAATCATTTCACAGCATATACATATATCAAAGCATCACGTTGTATACTCTAAATACACGCAATTTTTATTTGTCAATCACATCTCAATAAAGCCGGAAAATTAAAGCAAATAAGTAATTATGTTAATACTGTTAAAAATCAAGATTTTTTTAGCATGAAAGTATTTGAACATAAAATTAAATAAAACTCTTGTAACTATAAATTTAAATTGTCAAGAGCAGCATAATGTACTCACAATGTGTATTTTCCATCTCTGTTTGTTGTAAAGGCAAGAGAAAAAGACAGGGCGCCTGTTACTAAGGGACCTGCCCCAGCGTACTCTCTCCAGGTGGGTTTTTTCTTTTGAACCATCTCCCTCTTTAGACCTGACTGAGGTAAGTAAGATGGTTCTTATGGTATTTACAAAAAATTTTGAGTCTGAATGCACTCACACTGCTTTACAAGCTGGACCCTCCTATCTCCTCACAGGGCCCATTTCCTGAACATCAACACTGAATGTACCCATTTCTCCTCTTCTCGATTTGGTAGTCAAAAATGTAAGCACTCTTCTATTCAAGCTGTCTTTTTAAAATCTTTTAAAATGCTTTTGGTGGGCCCAGAATTTCTTTTTTTTCCCCCCTTTCGAATATTAGCATGAGGGCTGGGTAGGTATCTCAGTGGGAAAGTGCTCGCCTAGCATGGGTTTCATTCCCATCAAAAACATACAAACAAAAAACCCACAATGATTAGAATATCGGGATCACTGGTAGTTTTCAGTTTTATCATCAAGAATAAAATGGGCTAGGCATGATGACATACACCTGTAATTCCAGTACTCAGGAGGCTATGACAGGAAGATTGCAAGTTCAAGGACAGCTTCAGCAACGTAACAAAGCCCTTAGCAATTTAGCGAGATACTCTTTCTAAATAAAAACAAAACAGGGCTGGGAGAGTAACTAGGAGGTAGAATGCCCCTGGATTCAATTCCTAGAACTAAAATGAAAGAGAAGAGAAGAGAAGAGAAGAGAAGAGAAGAGAAGAGAAGAGAAGAGAAGAGAGAGAGAAAGAGAGAGAGAGAGAGAGAGAGAGAGAGAGAGAGAGAAGAAGAAGAAGAAGAAGAAGAAGAAGAAGAAGGAGGAGGAGGAGGAGGAGGAGGAGGAGGAGGAGGAGGAGGAGGAGGAGGAGGAGGAGGAAGAGGATAGGATAGGAGAGGAGAGGAGAGGAGAGGAGAGGAGAGGAGAGGAGAGGAGAGGAGAGGAGAGAGGTTTTTGTTATAATTATTTCAAGGCTGTGTCACATTGGTTTGGCTTCTTCACAAACCTGAGCCAGAAGTGGTCTCCAGGTGGGAGAATTCTCTGGCTGGTTGTCCCTACTCCTGGCCACCAGGGAGTAAAGGAGGACATTGAACACTCCAGAAACTTTATGAACTCAACTAAGGAGGATTTCCTTCCAAAAGACAAGAAGTAGATCTCTACTAAAGAACAGAAAATGGATGCTAGGTGGCAGAAATCAACCAACCAACCAACTGAACACATCTTCCCACCTGGCAGGGGGAAAGGTAGACTATTGGTATCAAATGTATCCACATTCTCAGAGTTTTCTTCAACAAGGTTTTTAGGGGAATGATCAAACTCTGACCACTGGGACAGATTATGGTTATAGTGTTCTACCTCTGAGCTACATCCCAACCCTTTTCTCTGAAATAGGGTCTGGCCAAGTTGCTGAGAGTCTAAGTTGATAAGGTTGACCTTCTGCCTGTAGTCCTCCTGCCCCAGCCTCCCAAATTCTGGGATTACAGGTATATGCCACCACACCAGGCCTTAAGAAACCTTATTTACAATGGAGTTGCTCTTCTGTAAGTATCTATGCCATGAACTGCTGGAGGCCCTGTTGCTGCAACTAATCAAAAGCCTGACTAAAGCCAAAAAAGAAGAAATCAAGAACAAGAGGTACAGGTGGCTGACAGACTCTTGGTGCCTTGGTTTTGCCACACCTGAAGGTTACTCTGAATCTTCCTGTTACATTACCCAATAAATCACTTCTTATTGGGGGATAACCTGAGTAGGACTTTTGTCTTCTGGAACTGTCAGCATGCAGACAAATATGTGACATGATTGTCTCCTGATCACTGGACCAAGATTTGGAATTTAGAAATGGGCCGGGCAATTCTCAATTACCTGCTCAAACAAGAATTCTCCTGGTGTTCATCCCCAAACAAGGGATTTTTCAAGAAGATCATTAAGATGTGTGTGTGTGTGTGTGTGTGTGTGTGTGTGTGTGTGTGTGTGTGTGTGTTTTGTTGGGGATTGAAACCAGGGCATTGAACCTGTGAGCTACACCTCAGCCCATTTTTATTTTGCAGGTCTGGGGATGGAATCCAGGGGCATTTGACCTCCAAGGTACATCCCCTGCCCTGTTTTTTATTCTTTATTTTGAAATAGGGTCTCACTAACTTGTGGAGGGCCTAATTAAGCAGCTGAGGCTGTCCGCGAACCGTGATCCTCCAGTCTCAGCCTCCCAAATGCTGGGATTACAAGCGTGTGCCACCACGCCCAGCTCCCATTTTAATTTTACTTGAAAATGGGGTCTCTCTAGGTTGCTCAGGGCCTCACTGAGTTGAGGAGACTGGCTTTGAACCTGTGATCCTCCTATTTCAGCCTCCTAAGTACTGGGATTACAGGAATATACCGCCATGCCTGGCTCCCCTGAGTCTTTTTAGACTCTATGAGATCAAATGAGACATGATCTCTTTTCTTATATGTTACATTATCCATGAACTTCAAAAGGAAAACCTCAGTCTAGATTTAGTTGTGTTTTTTTTTTTTGATGGAACCAGTACACATTCAACTCTATGTTCTTTGCTTTTAAATTTTATTTTTATATTATTTATTTATTTATTCATTTATTCTTTTATTGCTACATTTTCATTGCAAGGTCAGGCCAACTTTGCTGGAAGACCAGACTGGAAGGCCGACATAGCAACACAGTGAGGAAGACCGACTCATTGCCCGCATGGCACAGCAAACAAACGAAATCTGATTGCTCTGCCTGAAGTCCTCTGAATCTCAGTTGCGTCCAAGGCCTGAGAGACCAGCTCACCTCTCCCTCAACCACCCGTGTTCTCGGGGCAATGAGAAAAAGGGAAGAAAAAGTCCACCTAGCAATGACAAATGATCGACAGGGCTTGCTTGCTAAGCGATGCTGAGTCATCTATTACCCCTGAAACGATTTCAAGGTGCGACAGACTGAGCTCGTCCACATTTGCTGGGACAAAAGGTAATAAACCCGGAGCACACTCCATCGCCCTGTAATAAGTTATCCACATCATCTTCACACTGCTTGACTACTGATCAGATCCTCAGGTGACCATAACAGAGACAACAAGCATATTTTTGCCAAAGCATATGCGCCGCGAAATATTCTCCTAATGGGGAGACTTAAGGAGGACCCGGTCGGAAGTTTCTGAACTCTGATTCCGGCAGAACCGCAATAGTCGACATATTCACTGTGCGTTCTTTGCCAGCTCTGGGACTTGTGTGTCTGTCATTTCTAAGGCATTTAAGGACATTTATGTTTTATCTCCTTTTTGCCATAATTTCCCTGGGTGGGAAATGGATGGAACTAATTGGCGATCCAGAGCCAAATTGTCATGCATTGCAAATGAGGACCTCCCAGCAGGATACGGTGGATTCCTTTGCTCCAGGGTACTCACTGCACACAATCTAAATGATGACCATATTGATTTTTTCCCTTCGCCAATGAGTCTCAAAAGAGAACAATCTTGAAGGAGAAAACGGAGAAACATCTATTGGTTGTAGGCGGCCACAGAGGGGTAGACAAATGAGCACCCTGAAGGAGCTTTCACCCGGCTCCATGATTCACCAAGAACGAGGTGTCACTGGTGTGACAGGTGCAGGGACCAGGCACAGACGCTAAGCTTCCAGACACTCTACTGACGCCATGTTTCAGTAAGCAAAGACAAGGTCCAGGGAGCCGGAGGTAGGCACCTTTGACTTCAACTGTCAACTGACTATGCGACCTATTAATCTCATCTCATTGCCTTGAGAAATTTCTTCTCAAATACCTCAGACCTGAACCTGCTCTTTTGTCTTCAAATGGATTAAACCCTCCTGGGAAGGTGGGCAGTGAAGGATGGAGGGTTTGTCGCGGGTCCACAGCACGGGCCAGTCGTGACTCGTTTCTGTCCCCCTCTTCCCCTTACCTGTCCTCTGTGAATCCCTTTCTTCTGTCTTTATGTCTCTGGCCCCTGGTTCAGTGTCTCACATGCAATATGCAAACACCACGTTATTTTTCTTGCCTCTTTCGTTCTTATGATCAAGCTATTACTTTGTCACTGAAAAGACATTTCATAATTGCAGGCTGAACTTGGCAAATCAGGCGTAGCATTCAAATCACTTGGAGGATTAAAAAAAAATACCTATCTCTGTGCAAACCTATAGAAAGGGGTTCATGTCTTACTTCTGGAGGCTGATGGAGAATGATTGGTCTGAACATTAAGAACTTGAAAAATTTAGCTGGGCATGGTGGCACATGCTTGTAATCCCAGAATTTGTGAGGCTGAGACAGGAGGATGTGCCATTCGAGCCTCAGATACTTAGGCCCTTTACAACTCAGTGAGATCCTGTTTCAAAAAAATAAAAATTCAATCTGGGGGTGTAGCTTGGAGGTAGAATGCCCCCGGGTCACATCCCCAGTACCACACACATACAAAACAACTTCCTGGGGGTGACTGTAATGTGTACTTTAAGAACCCCTGGTCTGATAGGAAAGTCTACAGTCTCAGGCATTCTGATTCTGATATATCAATGGCTCTTACAGTTGACTGACATTAGAATTATTAACCTAGCAGGTTTTGGGTTTTTTTTTTTTTTTGCAAGTCTGGGGATGGAACCCAGAGGCATTTGGCCTCCGAGCTACACCCCCTGCCCAATTTTTGATTCTTTGAAACAGGGTCTCACTGAGTTGCGGAGGACCTCACTAAGTAGCTGAAGCTGTCCACGAACCGCAATCCTCCAGTCTCAGCCTCCCAAATGCTGGGATTACAAGCATGCGCCACCACGCCCGGCTTCCTAGAGGGTTTTTAAAACACAGACCAGCCTGGCATGGTGGTGCAGACCTTCAATCCCAATATTTGGAAAGCTGAGAAAGGAGGTTCATAGGTTCAAGGACAGCCTCAGCAACTTAGACTCTCAGCAACCTAGAAAGACCCTGTTTCAAAATTAAAAAATAAAAAATAAAAAGGGCTGGGGATATAACTCAGAGGTAGAATGCCCCTGTGTTCAGTTCTTAATACAAGAGAGAGAATTAACTTGAAGAAGACAAACTGCTAGACCCCAGATCTGGATCTGGTGAGGAGTCCAGGCAGTGCTTAGAGTTCCCAGGACGCACACTTGGAAAGCCATAGTGCTACCTTGTAGTGAGGGCGGAGAGACGATGCTTCTCTACTGAAACTGCACATTGGATTAAGGGCCACTCCTGTTTCCATAGCAACCAGGTCATCCCTAGCCTGTGCGCCCATCATGACACAGAGCATCCCTCTCTGTTTCCCCAACCAGAAAGGATTCTCCTTCATCAGGAACACCATGGTTTTTGCATTCCCCTAACACCTCGAGGTCAGCTCTGTTCCTGACATGCAGGGGCCACTCATAAAATGTCGTATGGATGGGAGCTTTCTACCTAGACATAGAAACTGTCAAGAGACCTCTCGATTCATCACCAAATATGATCTCATCCAAATGCCACGAAACTCGCTGAACTCTCTGGACCCAGTCAGAGAGGCACACAGAGTATGGAGAAGCAAAGCAACCGATATGCCCGCACGCCGGCCCGGTGGCTGGTTTCCTTGGAGTGCGGCGTGGAGCCTTCTTCAGCCTGGATTTTCTTTTGTGCATACTATGTGTGTGGTGCTGGGGAGTGAACCCAGGAGCATTCTGCCTCTGAGCTACATCCTCAGCCCCTTTTTATTTTTATTTTTACTATTTTTTAGTTTGAGACCAAGTCTCACTAAGTTGCTGAGGCTGGCCGCGAGCCTGCAATCCTACAGCCTCCCGAATGCTGGGATTACAAGCGTGCACCACCATGCCCGGCTTTGATGCTACTTTCAAGGATGGCGATGAAAGATAAAAAGATGGCTCAGGCCACTGACCGCATTCCAAGACAAGGGAGACATAGAAGACATACCATTTGGGGATAAAATTAAGCATCTTCTACTATTTTAGGAAAACCTATAATAATTGAGAGAGTCACAATGTCTGGCTGGTAAGGTCCTATCTAGCTTAGCACTTATTTTTGAAAATAAAGTTTTACTGGAACATGGCCAAGCTCCTCCATGGACATGGCTCTTGTCTTCTAACAGCAAAAGAGAGTCGCTGAGACTGAGGACATGTGACCTGCAGACCCTAACGTATTTATTAATCAGCCTTTGCAAAAAAGATTGGCTGACCCCTGAGCTGAATGATTCAGACCCACCCCATCCAGGCTTAGTGACATTTCAGTAGGTGCAAGATTCTATTTCTATGAAATCCTTCAAGCCTTGATTTAAAATGACAGTATTTAGCCGGGCGTCACGATGCACACTTGGCATCCCAGTACTTGGGAGGCTGAGACAGGAGGATCGAGGGTTCGTGGCCAGCCTCAGCTACTTAGTGAGGCCCTCCAGTACTTAGTGAGACCCTGTTTCAAAATAAAGAATAAAAAATAGGCCTGGGAGTGTAGCTCGAAGGTAGAATGCTCCTGGGTTCAATCCCTAGTACCATAAATAAATAAATGCAATAAAATGACTTTGCTATTTCAGCATCTGGATGCAGCCAATCGCAGAACACGCACACACATGGATGCTCACCATGGCCGATCTGCATCTTATATACAGACTTAAAATTCAGTGTCTTGAGCTCCAAGTACTTGCCTGTTTGCGATACCCCATAATATGGCTGGACCAAATAAGTTTACTTGCAAACAGAAATAAGGAGAGAATGCCTTTGGGTTTTGAGGGCTACTCTAGTGGGAATTCTTGGCCAGAGTCATTACACTTATCTAATACAAAGTTCAGAGAGTGGACAAACTCAAATCTCTGAAGAGCTCAGCACATCAGAAAAGCCAATCTCAAAGTCACCTCGGGCTGTGAGCGTGTCAGGGGACTGTGGTTATTTTACAGTAGTTGCAAGCACAGGTCTACTCATGAAAAGGAATTATTTGGAGTCTCATCACAAGGGTGTTACAGGTACAGGGCAGGGGAGGGCTCTGCCCTGTTCTCATACGGAGACCATCAGATTGAACAGGAAGGGCCTTGATGGAGACCAGTCCTAGTAGGAAGAGTGGGCTGGGGTGGCAGGGGAGACCCGGAAGGCCAGGAGGGAGGAGAGGACAGCTACAGGTCAGTCCACCTGAAGAAAGAAATTCAGGTATCATTCAATTTGTTCGATAATTGGTCTACCCCAAATAGGAGATAAAATTGCAAAATAATTTTGGAAGAATTCATGGCAGGCGGTTTGTGTTAACTAGGGTACTGGGGATAGAACCCAGGGACAGTCTACCTATGAGCTCCACCCCCAGCCCTATCTTAGTTTTTATTTTGAAACAGGGTCTCGCTAAGTTGCTGAGGCTGGTCTTGAACCTGTGATCCTCCTGTCTCGACCCCCCAAGTGCTTGGATTACAGGCATGCGCCACCTCGCCTGGCCCTTTGCAGCTATTTTCTCCCTGAGCATTCAGCGAGGAGTCTGCCGCCCTCCTGGCCTGTCTCGGGGAGGGTGCACCTGTTCCCAGAGTGGACAGGGGGCTCCTCAGGCAGCAGAGTCCTCGCCTCTTGGTGCCCCCTGGGCCGTGGCCACGGTGACCACAAAGCACAGGCCCGGGAGTCTGTTCCTTGGTGTTTCTGAGAACTGAAATCCACTGGGGAAACTGGGCCACCAGGGTGGGTGGAGCCTGCCATTGAGAGAGAGCAGCCCACGCCCACCAGGGAAACAGGTGTGATGTGTGCGTGTTAAGATGTGCAACATGGCGGGGAAAACGCCCACCGGGCCCGTTCCGAATGACACAATGTGCCTTGGATGGCTGATCCCAGCAAAGTTGCGCTCACCCAGGGCAGCAGCAGCAGAGCAAGCTCTTGGTGCTGGCTGGGCTCACCGCGGCACCTGGCCCCTGGCGCCGTGCTAGGGACACCTGCCTCCTCAGTCACTTGGCCAAAGGGGAACGAACGCATGCCCGTATCCTGGGGATGGCCATTGTGGCCTGAGAACCAGACCCAAGCCATTTCACACAGCCCAGGTGATAAATATGGCTTTTACAGATTTTATGATTGAAAACAAAATTCAATAAAAGAAGGTGACACATGTAAATTATATGATATTCAAGTGCCAGTCACCCTAAGACAAATTTTATTGCGACATAGTCATTTTTGTTCTTTACTGTAATATTATTATTGGTGGTAGTAGTAGTAGTAATAGTAGTATTTAGTGGAGATTGAAACCAGGAGCATTCTATTTGTGAGCCACATCCCCAGCCTTTTTAAATTTTTTTTTTAAACAGCATCTCTTAGCCTGCTGAGGGTATCATTAAGTTGCTGAGGCTAGCCTCAAACCTACAACCCTCCTGTCTCAGCCTCCTAAGTACTCAGATTACAGATGTGCACCACCACCCCCGGCTTCCTGATTGTCTTTTGCACAGCTGCAGATGTGAAAGGTGGGAGAGACCATGGAGCTGGGAAAACCTAAAATGCGCTGGCTCTCTGAAGGGTTTGCTGGCCCCTGCCCTACCTTAGACCGTGGAATATAGTCAGGTGTCAAACCTCAGTCGATTGTTGACAACAGTTAGGATTTTGTGCGGTGAACTGTCAGGAATGATTAAAAGCGAAGACAGTCCTTCGCTAACCGAGACTGCAACAGCTGGAGGTGCGGCAGCGTGAGTCATCGCAGGACACACCATCTTCTCACATTAGGTTTAAAAATACCTCTTGCTTCTGTTAAGAAGTGAGTTGAGCAGGGAAGCTGCTATTGTGCGGCCCCTCCTCTAAGTAACACGGTCCTATTTCTGCTTAGCGAAGCTTAGTCCCACCAGGCAATGAGGTGAAAGACTTAATGAAACGACACGGTAATGAGACCAACTCATTCTACAGTAACCATAACAAAGCCGCCGTTGCACACGACAGTGATATTCCTATCTGTGGACACAAAAAAAATATATCTCGAGCATCATTTACTTGTAGGCAGAGCTGCTGTTTCTTCATAATTTTTTGCATGTTTCCATGGAAATTTGGGTTATAAAGTCTTAATCCGCAAAGGATGTTATCCCTTTGTGATAGGCTTACGATAAACTTAACATACTTTATAAGTGGCACCCCTGCCAATAACCCCCCGTTTCTCTCCCACCGTGCCGGTGAACACACTTGCTAATGCTCTAGCTCATTCTCTTAGAAACCTGCTCCTCGTATGCCTGTTCCAAGACTAATCAAACTGGAGCTGGGGTTTTAATGAGAAGCAGCTGATGGGCTCTCTCTTTCAGGTAAATATTATCTCATTTTAATTTGCATGAACTCAATAGCCATGACTCTCTATTGTGTCACATTGAAATGTTTTATATTTTTTTAATTTGGCCCTGAATCTTTCCCAAATATATTTTTAGGTACTCATCTTTTCTTTTGTTATTATTACTGTGAATAGGAGCTTATTTTGTGTTATATTCTTAACCAACCATTTTTTCTAGTATGTGCGAAAGTTACCGATTTTTGAAAATTTATTTTATTGGCCATCTTATGGGACTTATTTTAAGTTCAGTTTTCTCTCACTTGAATCTTTAGGAAAAGTAACAGGGAGTCTGAAAATAATTCTAATTTTATCTTCTATATTCTAAGAACTATAAACTGCATTTTCTTTTCTGTCAAATATTGATCTTATTGTATGAACCCTAAAGTCATAGAATTTGGTAGTGAGTTGTGTTCTTTTCTTAAAAACAACTTAAGCCAGACAAAAATAAATGAGACACATTCCAATCTGCAGGTCCTTTCACTAAAGTTGTTTCTGTGTCCCAAATTCTCCACTTGTAAAAGGGCAGTATGAATTTGTCGCATTTTATTTTTGATATTTTACTTCACTATTGGATAAATAAAACAAAATGATAAATAAATAAGTGTGTGGGTGTGTGTGTGGGGGATGTGGTACTTGGGATTGAACCCAGGGGCATTCTACCTCATAGCTGCACCCCCAGCCCTATTTTATCCATTTGTGATAGGCTTTTTATTTGGATCCAGGATCTGGCTAGATTGATGAGAGTCTTATTGTGTGGCTGAGGCTGTCCTCTGATCCTGCGATCCTCCTATTTCAGCCTCCCGGATACTGGGATCACAGGCACGCACCACCACACCTGGCTTAGATACATCTTCACTTAATAAAGCTGCCAGAACTCACAAAGAGAGCACAGTGGCGATGCCCCTCTTCTGAAGCAAAAGCCCCGCGTTCCTAGAGTGTTATCCTGGGGGCATCGCTGTGATTGCGAGCGTGGAATGCTCTCTCACTCAAAAGATCTGAAGCCAATAATATTTTAATTACCTTTACCAGTGCCATCTTTCTAAAAATAAAGGTGAACAAGACATTGGCTTGATGCCCCATATCCAGTGGTTTCTGCAGGACTCATGGAACAGAGTCCCACTTGAAGCCGTGCAAGTCATTCCGCAGGCTCCCTAACACCACCTCCCTCCAGCTCAGACCTCCGGCTCCAGCTCCTCACACATCCCCCTGAAGCACTGGTCACACTGGGAATCTTTAAGATACTTCAAGGGATAAGGCTTCTATGTAACAATGGACCTGCATTCGGTATCCAGGGATAAAGACATTCAATCTGATTTAAAAATGAGAAAAAAAAACACTTCAACAGATCTACAAAGAAACATACTCAAATGGCCAATACGCACATGAGGAAGTGCTCATCATCAATAGTCACCAGGGAAACATAAATTATAGGTACGGTGAGATGCCACCAGAAAGGTGCTGTCATAGCTAGAACCAAAATAATCCCATCAGCGCTGGCAGGAATCTGGGGCATCCAGAATTCTTAGGCATTAGTGGTGTGTTCGGAATGGGAAAGTAGATCATTTTAGAAAACTGCCTGTATATTTCTTATAAATATGTATTTAATTATGGGATCATATATATATATGTATATATATATCATACACATTATAAATTATCATATATATAAATTACCTATATACATAAATTCTCCTATATATTTACCTAATAGAAATGAAAGCATGTATTTAGTAAATGATATGTTCATTAGTGTTCACATAACATCTTTATTGATAGTAACCCTAAACTGGATACAACACAAATATCCATCAGAAGAAAAATAAGCTAATTCCTAAATGGAATATTAACCAGCAATGAAAAAAGAACAATATGTTGTGACATGCAATAAAATGTTCTGCTCCCAAAACAAAAGAAGACGTTGTATGAATGAAAAAAGCCAGGCACAAGAGTATTAATTGTGAGTCCACTGATAGAAAGTTCTAGAATGAGCAGAATTCATCTGTGGTGAAAGGAATCTGTCAAACTCTGTTTTGATGGAAGTAAGAGGGACGGAATTGGCTAAGAAAGGACACAATTTGGGAGAGTGGGGGTGAAAATAATCTATTTCTGGCTACGATGATAGGCTGATGAATTGTATAAATGTATGCATCAGACCATATACTCAATATCTGAGCATTTTATAATAAGCATAGTCCATTAAAAAATTAACAAAACTGGGTGTGGCACACACCTATAATCCCAGGACTTGGGAGGCTGAGATAGGAGGATCATAGGTTTGAGGGCAGTCTTCTTAGACTTAAGCAAGGCCCTCTGCAACTTAGCAGGACCTTGTTTCAAAACAAAAAATAAAATAGGGTTTAGGGTATAACTCAGAGGCAGAAAGTCTCCAGACTCAATCCCCAGCACAACACGCAGAAAATAACAGTCACACAGATACCACAAGTCCCTGCTGTGTGTTGGCTGCTGCTGTCATTATCCTGTAGTCTCTTGCTAATTAATTGTATGTGAATTATGAATTATTTATTTTTTACAGTTCCATATGATAATGTGCAAATAATTATAGATGATCATGATTTAGTCCCATTTTCGTCCTTTAAATATACAGGTGCCAGTAACGTGGCCCAAGGTCAGCTTTAGACACACGGAAGAAAATACCCAATAGATTGTAAAACCCATCAATAGCACAGAAACATAGGTTCTACTCAATACAGTTATCCTCACAATCAATGGAATCTAGTTCAGCTAGTTTTAAATAGACCATTGTTTGTATAGACAAGGAAGAGTTAACTTATTAGCAAATCAGTGCTATTCCATAAGTGGGGGTGGGGGGTTAGCACTAGTGCCCTCGGTTTTTAGTAGTGGATGGAGGAGAGACCAAAGCCAAGACCTCTGTCATCAATTCATAATGGCCAGAGTGTGCCTGGGGCAGGGACAGGGCTGACAGCACGTCTCACGGTAGCATCTGTCATCCCGAACGTGGGCGTTAAAATTTATAAAACAAGTTAAATGCAAGTGAAACTTACTAAAAAACATCCTTGATAGAATTTAATCCTTTTTTTTTTTTTTGGTCGTTCAGAGAAAACTTAATAGATTCCATAAGAGAACAGACATATCATTAGAGACATCACCTGCAGGAATAACTAAAAATAGTTTTGTTGAGGCGGAGCTCTGGACCAGCAAACATTTGCTGTATACACAACGGCTACGTGTTTAAACAAAGTGCCCTTAACCGAGAAAGTGTACAAAGAGGGCTGCCTCCCTGCCGCTCAGCAGCATCTGGTTTTTTCTTTATGAGACTTCGGGAGCATGAGGCAAGACTCCGACACAAAGATAGGAATTCTAACAGTCAAACTGAATCCCTGGACATCACTCGAAGCCTTAATGAGCATGACTTTATCTTCACTGAGCAGCAGAATCACTCTCTCACTCCCCACTTTTGCAACAGTCTGAATTCCAGATGTTGGGCGCTGCCCAGCAGGGTCTTGGCAGCTCCACACCTTTCTTAACAGATAGTTCTGCTTTCACTGCCTTGGAGGAGGAGGGAAAAACAGAGAAAAAAATGAACTGGCACATTTGCAATGCCATCTTGTCAAAGGGAAAATGACCTGTGTATTTACTAAGTCCTTGGTTACAATTTCCTCCATCTTTTCTCTGTTTCCAAGAGCAGGCACCGCTGGGAAGGGGGGCAGAATAAAGGGGCTGAAATCCAAAAAGACGCAACAGAAACAAAATCCCACACTAGGTTTTCCAACTTCAGGTCATCAAGTGCGAATGCTGCTATTGCCCTGCTCTTCAGAGAGAAATCAGAGCCAGGCTGTTTATCTGGGGAAGCCACATGCCAGCCGCAATGGTTCTTGGTTTATCAGAGTGCCATTTTACGTCTCTGCTCAGAAATGTATCCCAGTACAGATTTTGGCAGGAAGTGTTAATAAAATCTCACTTTCTCTCTCTCTCTCTTCTCAGTGTTGGCTTCTTTGGGGGGCTCAAGAGAGAGGAAGAAAACCATCCTCTTTCAAAATTAGCTTTAAGAATGAATAAATGCTGCTGTACCTAAGTCCCAGGATATGGAAGGTCACTGAAGTAACCTTCTTTGTGGGTTTTTGTGGACAAGGCATGCGAATTTGAGAGACAAGACAAGGAGGTGGTTATAGACTTGGTTCTAATGCTGATTAAATAAATGAACAGGATATATTGACGGTTCAGATGGAGGGCTCTGGAATCAGAGACCCCAGAGGCCAGGTGTGGTGGTCTACCTGCAGTCTCAGCTACTTGGGAGGCTGAGGCAGGAAATCACTTGAGCCTGGGCAATATAGCCAGACTCTATGTCCAAAAAGAAGAGAAAGAGAAGGGAAAAGAGGAAGAAGAAGAAGAAGAAGAAGAAGAAGAAGAAGAAGAAGAAGAAGAAGAAGAAGAAGGAGGAGGAGGAGGAGGAGGAGGAGGAGGAGGAGGAGGAGGAGGAGGAGGAGGAGGAGGAATGGAGGGGGAGGAGGAGGAGGAGGAATGGAGGAGGAAGGGAGGGGGAGGAGGAGGAGGAGGAGGAGGAGGAGGAGGAGGAGGAGGAGAAGAAGAAGAAGAAGAAGAAGAAGAAGAAGAAGAAGAAGAAGAAGAAGAAGAAGAAGAACAACAACAACAACAACAACAACAACAACAACAACAACAACAACCCTGGATGGTAGCCCAGCTACTGCTACAACATCTGTATGAGCTAACCAGTAGGGTCTTCCTCTAAGAATTGAGACTGAACTGTGCCCTGCGCAGTCCCATAAGATTCCCAGAAGGGCTAAAGATCCTGCCTGGGAAATGCCTGCACAGTGCATGACAGAGTCAGCACCCAATAAATTATAAAATAATGGCCACAATTTCCAGACTTGAGCAAGTTATTTCTCCTCTTAGGGATTCAGGGGAGGGAGGGAGAGAGGGAGGGAGGGAGGGAGGGAGAAAGAGAGAGAGAGAAAAGGAGAGAAAAGGAGAGAGAGAATAGGAGAGAGAAAAAATACAAATACATGTGTACACAAATGTCCATTTTTGCCACTGAAGTGTTCTTTAAAGATGTCCAGGGACCCTGCGAACCTCCTAATGGCCACTGAGCTACTAAGTTTGGGATGATGGCTCACGGCAGGGATTAAGGTTTCCAAGCCTTTCAACACACACAGCTCCTCTTTTATGTTTCATGAATTAGATTTTTGCTCAGGACTTCTTTTGAAGAGTACTCTACTGTTTTAAGGAAAGAGGAGGAGGGAGTTTGAAAATCAAAGACGGAGGCTGTCTTTCAGTCTTAAAGGTCGAGTGAAGACCTACTGGCGCTCGCCTTTGCAGGAGGCATTCGTGTTTCTGAGATGGCTGGACCCGACCTTGTTCTTAAAGCCTGGATTCCCAAGGAAGGGAACAAAGGCAGAAACAGGGTTTGAGTGTGACTGTGTCATGAAGCCAGGACAAAAAAGGGCTCTTTTGATTGAGAGAATCCAGGACAGGGTCAGAGTGGAGGTGATATTACAATTTCCCCCAGTTGATGATACTAAATAGCAAATAACAATCACTGAGGGTGTTCATGGTGAGATGAAGAACGTCCCCTCAAGAGCTCATCTATGAATGTTCAGAGCTGATATGATGAAGTCCTGAGGGTTGTACGCTCATCGGTGTGTGATGTATTTCCTGTGTGGTCACCTAGGCAGGTGAATGTGGCCAGAGAAGGTGCCTCCCTGGGGGTGTGGCCTTAAGGGCTGTACTTTTTCTCAAAATCCTACTTGTTTGCTCTCTCTTGCATCCTCGATCATATGGGAGCAGCGCCTTGCTCTCCCTTTCTCTGTTTTCTACCACCATGTCCTGAGATTCACAGACCCTGGCTTCACATGGACTGAACCGGAAATGTAGTAACTGTACCCCTTCTATGTCAAGACACCTTAGATGTGATGACATTTTGGTAGGATGCTGAGAAGGCAGGACATCTCAGATAGATGTGACAGAAGCACAGGATGGTATACCATCTTCAGTGAAGAGGGAGTAGGTTAGGGAATGGATGGGTGGGAAACAGCAAGACTAGAGACAAGTGCAGAGTTGAGCTTCTTGAGGATGTTTCTGCTTCCCAGAGGAGGAGTTATGAAAATATATGGGGGGCATTTCTTGTTTGTTCTAGAAATTCGAGTTCTGTAAGCATTTATTGAGGACGTTAAGAGGGGGACCTGAAATGCAAGTATCTTAGAACACATGAGATGGTTGTACCCAAGAAAGAATCAGCTCCCCTGGCCTGACCTTCAAATGCCGCAAACACACGAGAACCAACAGATTTGAATATAAATTTTCTGATCTCTGTTTTAAAAAATCTCTTAACTTTTTCTCATTGTCTCTCAGATTTGAATCCTTGTCAGATGGTCAGATATTGTTCTTAGGCAATGGTTCACAAAAATGGTTCTCCAAAAAGGTAGAAAGGGGTGAGGGTCTGCATGGCTTGATAGCCACTGGATGAGAGTAAGATTTGGACATTTGACAAAGATTCGAATTTGAGATACAATGAGAAGAAATTAAAATATTTTTACCAGAAATTAGAACATTTGAAAAATATAGAAAAACATTATAAATAAACATCCTCTGTAAGCATTGTTAATTTTTTGTCACTGCCATCATGTATTTTCATTTAAAAATAGTTATATTGTTTTTACAAATTTTCTTATATGATGATTTAGATCATTATTTTGATATACTTGGGGGGGGGGTATATGGTACTAGGGATTCAACATCCAAACTATATACCAGCCCTATTTCACTGTTTATTTTGAATCAAGGTCTCACTAGGTTGCCGAGAGCCTTGCTACATTGTTGAGGCTGGCCTCTGAGTCTCTTGTATCATCCTCCCAAATACTGGGATTCCAGGTGTGCACCGACCATGCCTGGCTTTATTCGTTGTTTTTAATGGCCTCATATTAGTCCATCAAAAGTTATTTTATTTTTTTAGGATATATTCAGAAAAGCAAGTTAATCTCTCAATGTGTTTTTTAAAGAGCATATGGTAGCCGCGCATGCGGCACATGCTGATAATCCCACTACTTGAAAGGCTGAGTCAGGGGGATCATGGGTTCACAACCAGCCTAAGTTACTTAGTGAGGCCCTCCGCAACTCAGTGAGTCCTTGTTTCAAAATAAAAATAAAATGGGTCTGGGCATGGTAGAGCACATTTGTAATCCCAACATTCGGGAGGCTGAGACCGGAGGATCACAGTTCTTAGACAGCCTCAGCTACTTATGAGGCTCTTTGCAACCCAGCGAGATCCTGTTTCAAAATAAAGAATAAAAAATAGGGCTGGGGGTGTAGCTTGGAGGTAGAATGCCCCTGGGTTCCATCGCTAGTACCAAAAAATAAATAAAATAGGGCTGAGAGTGTAGCTTGGAGGTAGGATGCCCTTGGGTTCAGCCCCAGTAGAGTTGAGAGAGAGAGAGAGAGAGAGAGAGAGAGAGAGAGAGAGAGAGAATGAATGAATGAATATGAGAATATGGTAACAAAATTTGAATGATTAAAAAAGCTTTAGTGGGTCATGGTGGCGCTCGCTTGTAATCCCCGCGCTTGGGAGGCTGAGACAGGAGGATCGCACAGGTTCAAAGCCAGCCTCAGCTACTTAGTGAGGCTCTCAGCAACTTAGTGAGACCCTGTTTCCAAATAAAAATATAAAATAGGTCTGGGAGTGTAGCCCGGAGGTAGAAAGTCTCTCGGTTCCACTCCCAGTACCACGAAGAAGAAGGAGAAGGAGAAGGAGAAGGAGAAGGAGAAGGAGAAGAAGAAGAAGAAGAAGAAGAAGAAGAAGAAGAAGAAGAAGAAGAAAGAAGAAGCTCCTCTAGAATTTTCCAGATTAATCTCCCACAACACACATGAGAAAATGGAGGGACAAAGAGGTTAAGACACAGGGCCACTTGGCCTCACAGCAAGAACCAATCCTGCTCTCCCTGGGCCCAGACAAATGCTTCTCCGTGCTATCCTATCTCTTCCTTCCCTGCTGTCTCTTTAACAAATTGACCCAGAACTGGCATCTCCGAGCTGTATTTAATCGCCCATTGTAAGCATTGATTTAGCTCTCGACACAAACAAAGGCTGGACATTCCGTGGGGCATGCGGCTAAAAGGCAATGCTTTCTGCTCTGGGAGCAAAATACATAAAGATAAACAAGAAACATCTCTTTGTCTCGGCGCCCAGCAGGCCACAGCAGGAGTTCTCCATGATTGAGGCCAAATTATTGTGCGATTCCAAGAAAGTTTTATTACCAGGAACATATGGGAGCATCGAGTTCATGCCGGATCATTTTGAGCTATAATAAAGATAATAACAGCTTGACTTCAGATGTGATATGTAAACACAAAGCTTTGCAGCGTGCAGTCGGCTCACGCATCCGATGCAACGCGGTCCACTGCGGCCCCCGCTCGTGCTGATTCGTATCGATGACGCTTAGTGTAAATGCAGGGCACGTGCTAACACTCCATCCTGCGGATGCAGAGAAGGACCAGTTCTGAAGATGGCCAGCCTAGACCAAGATGCTTAAGGAATAAAGACACAGCCCAGGTGGTGTGTGGTCACCAAGGGAGAAAAGGGGGCAGAGAATGAGGCCCAGAGATGAGGACAGTTTGTACTACCCCAGGTAGAAGCCAGAATGGTGGCCCTGCTGAGGGAATCCAGCCGACCGAGGGAAAATAGGGCCTGGCTTAGAGACCTTCCCCAGCACCATCTCTGCCTGGGGATGGCAGTAGCTTCCTGGCAGGACCTTACGTCTGTCCTTGTCCTTCACAGCTGGATGTGTGACCTTATTAAGTCCAAAGGCACAACTGAACATTTCTCAATGTTCATTTCTCAATGAACTGGACATTTCTCAAAAAAAAAAAAAGAAATACAAACGTCCAATAAATATATGAAAAAATTGTTCAACATCATGAGTAGTCAGGGAAATGTAAATCAAAATTGCACTGGGATTCCAGCCAACTGCACTTAGAAATATCAAGAATAGGAGCACTGTGAGTGGGGAAATAAGAACTCCGACTCTCTGTTAAGTGGGGTTGCAAATTAGTATAGCGGTTATGGAGATCAGTGTAGAGGTTCCTCGGAAAACTAGGAATTGCCCACCGTATTGACCCAGCTACTCCAGTGCTCATTATAATTCCAAAGGAATTAAAGTCAGAATATTACAGGGATACATGCACATCTGTGTTGATAGCAGCAAAATTCACAATAGCCAAATTCAGGGACCAGCCTAGGTGTCCATCAACAGATGAATGGATCACAGAGTTATGGTATTTGCGTACAGTGGAATTTAACTCAGACATACAGAGGAACAGAATTATGTCGTTTTCAGGAAGATGGATAGAACTAGAAAATAATAAAAGTGAGATCAGCCAGTCTCAGAAAGCGAAGGGTCACATGCCTCATCTGTGAAAATCAGAGAAAAATTGAGAAATAAGAGAGGTTTAAAATAAGTGAGGAGAGCCGGGCGCGGTGGCGCACGCTTGTAATCCCCGCGCTTGGGAGGCGGAGGCAGGAGGATCGCGCGGGTTCGAAG
Source organism: Muscardinus avellanarius (assembly GCF_963383645.1). Lineage (NCBI taxonomy): Eukaryota > Metazoa > Chordata > Mammalia > Rodentia > Gliridae > Muscardinus > Muscardinus avellanarius. The sequence goes on from NC_137805.1 coordinate 27,670,332, forward strand.
CCAGCCGCGCTGGCTTAAGAGACCCTGTTTCCAAATAAAAAATATGAAATAGGTCTGGGAGTGTAGCCCGGAGGTAGAAGGGCTTCCAGGAACCCCAGTGCCACCAAAATAAAATAAAATAAGTGAGGAGAGATCCCACTAAAATAGGAAAATAGAAGGGAATTAAAGGAGGTGGGTGGACGGGGAGGGAGGGATTTGATGAAGACAGCAGGTCAAATAATGCTGTGTCCATATGCAAAATTATCAACACTGATCTCAGTGACACGGAGGGGAGAGCAGAGAGCAGGGCAGGATCTGGAAAGAACACACCCAGCGCCTGTGCACGTGCGTGCGTGTCTGTCTGGACCTCATTTTGATTGCAGTTACGATGCATCAGTAAAGATATATATTTTAAAAATCTAAGACAGGGTCCTTGGAGTTAGGTTAGGACCAAAGGAGAAATCAAAGGTTGGTCCTCAGATCAGGGGATTCAAAGCCAGCATGCCCCCTGCATCTGTTTCTCAGCCTCTTAAACCTTGGACCCCAGGGGAGAAGGGCTGCTTAGGTCCAGTCACTGAAGTCAGGACATACTGTTTGAGTGGTACAGTATTTGTTACTGAAGCGTAACTTAGCTCATCCTGACTAAAGCAACTACTATTTTCATCCAGTCATTGAAAGTCAGATGAAAAATACTTTGCCACTATATCTCATGCCCCACAGTAAAAGCTACATTTATTTTTCAACTGCTATCATCTCCCCAAGAAGTTAAGTGCATTTTATAGAATCCCGGGAGGCGATCTCCACACTTCCCGGACCACATGATTCCTGGAGATCTTGTAGATACACACCTAAATTCCCTTTGCAAGTCAGCTCTGAAGGAGAACCGGCTTTTATTCGACTGTTTCCTTAAATGCTTTCCCCCTCCAGGAATTATAAAGAAAAATCTGAAGATGCAAGCCAGCGCACTATTTCACTTAATTATCGATGGGTGCCACTGAGGCCGTGATCAAACAAATTAGCTCAGCTCTGCTGAGGGAGGAGATAGCTCACCGCGAAACACAACAGAGATCTCTTTACACATCTCACAGAGGACAATTCTGAACATCCTTGGGCCGACCTTGACCACAGTGAAAACAGTGTAAATGTGCTGCTGATGGCTGGAGCCCTGTGGGTGCTAGCTAGAGACTGAGAAATGAATGGGTATCAGGATGATAACGATGTTGATGATGCTGAGGATGCTGGTGGCTTGGCATTCAGGAAGAGCAGATGCAGTAAGCCTAGAGCCACATCAGTGAAAGTTGGGCATCAACGGTAGAAAAAAAGAAAGAGCAGTCAGCCAGGCGTGGTGGCGCATACCTGTGATCCCGGGAGTTGGAATGTTAGGGCAGGAGGGCTGCAGGTTCAAAGCCAGCTTCAGGGACTTAGTGAGACCCTCAAGGACTTAGTGAGACTGAGTTTCAAAATAAAAATAAATAGGGTGAATTTGTTCGAACCCCCCCCCCATGCCACTCTTGAATGGCATGGGGCTGTGACTGTCTTCTGTATTTCTATCTTTTTAATAAACTCCCTTACATCTTCAAAAATAATAAAATAAAAATAAAGAAAGAAAGAAGGGTTGGGAATGTAGCTCAGAGGTGTTCAATCTCCAGCCCCAAGAAAGAAAGAAAAGGAAGGGAAAGAGGAGGAAGGAAGAAACAGGAGGCAGAAAGGGAAGGAGAGGAGGTGGAGAAGGACAAGGAGAACTAGGAGGAAGATGAGGGGGAGAAAAAAGAAAAAGAAAAAGAGGACAGTCTGTCAAGATGGAGCCTGCTCGCCGGGCGTGGTGGCGCACGCTTGTAATCCCCGCGCTTGGGAGGCAGAGACAGGAGCATCGCGCAGGTTCGAAGCCAGCCGCTCTGGCTCAGGAGACCCTGTTTCCAAATAAAAATGTAAAAATAGGTCTGGGAGTGTAGCCCGGAGGTAGAAGGGCTTCCAGGAACCCCAGCACCACCAAAAAAAATAAATAAATAAAAAATAAAAAAAATGGAGCCTGCTCAACAGGATACAGGGGTAGAGGCATCAGGAAAGACTACCTGGAAACCTTGGTAGCTACGATGGAAAACGAAAGGTCAGAACGGGAGAGTTTTCAGTAGATGGAGGCGCTTGTGCACAGACAGCCCTGGGGCAGAGGGGAGCGCACAGCATCTGCGGATCTCAGAGCAAAGCACACGGCAAGCCACGGGCGGTGGTGAAAGGCGGAGCAGGAGGCTGGGGACGGAGACAGGGCAGGACGCACCTGGCCTCAGCCCGTGTCCACACTTCCATAGACCTTAGGTGCGTGCGTGCAATTCAGTACCGTGTGGGGCAGGGGAGGGAGCCGGGAAGCTCACCGAGCGCTGTGGGCATGTATGCTCCTATCGATAACGTACACCAATAAAAGTGTAGTACATTTAAAAAGATACCTGGTCTTTTGTTTTCAGAGTAACAGGATACATGTGAGCACGTCCGAGGCAGCAGGAAGACATGACATGATCGCATCTGCGTTTTGGAAAGATGCCGCACCTTTTAGACCTGAATCTGTCCTGAGTCCACGCATTGCGCCCAGACCCCTCCGCCTGGGGTCCAGGGAGAAGGCTGAGGAAGGAGGGCTGTGCCTGTATCATGCTTCAGGAAGACTTAGTGAGAAAATGACACCAGAATTAAAAGCCTAGAGAAAATTCACGCGGATAGTTGAAAGAAAAAAAACATTTGTGGGGAAGAAATGGCAGACGAGACGTTTCCAGGTGGTTGCTATCGCAGGGTTGGGCCTGGAAATCTTAGTGACTCAAGGAGAGGCCAAGAGGCAGAAAGTGTGCACTGCTAGGGGCGTGCTAGGAGAGGACCCATCCGAGTCACCAGTGGGACGGAGCAGAGAGATGACCAATGTCCTCCGTGGCTGCAGGAGAGGTGGGGCTGCCAGGGACTTACAAACGTGGCTTTAAAAAATCAGCCTCAAGAGTGTGCCACCACCTCAAGCATGGTGGTGCACACTTATAATCCCAGTACTTGGGAGGTTGAGACAGGAGGATAGCAGGTTCAAGGCCAGCCTTAGCAACTTGGTGAAATTCTGTTCTGTTTCAACATAAAAAGGGCTGGGGTAGCCAGGCGTGGTGGCGCACGCTTGTAATCCCCACACTTGGGAGGCGGAGACAGGAGGATCGCGCTGCTTCGAAGCCAGCCGCGCTGGCTTAAGAGACCCTGTTTCCAAATAAAATATAAAATAGGTCTGGGAGTGTAGCCTGGATGTAGAAGGGTTTCCAGGAACCCCAGTACCATCAAAAAAGGGGGGAGGGGCTGGGGTATAGCTTGGAGGTAGAATGCCCCTGGGTTCAATCCCCAGTACCAAAACAGAACGAAATGAGTAACAGAAACTGCAGACCTTTACAGAACAAAACAAAGAAAATCAACTGAGGCCCTAGCAGAGAGTCCACTGTGTTCAAAGAACAGAAATAGGGAGGCTGAGCTGAGCCGAGTGGTGTGGTTGTGGGGTGTGGGGGAGAGGAGGGGGTGAGGCATAGGGTCCCCGGCAGATGCAGGCCAGAGCTGCCGCACTGCTTTCTGCCGTCAGAATGTAAATACTTTTGGCCTCCTGCACTATCGAGTCTCTAGAGAAGTCCCGGAACTCCACCACGGCGCCCAGAAGCAGCCACGGAAAAGACATGACGCATGGGTCATGTGCCAATAAAACTTTATTTATGGACACCGACATTTGGATTTTATATCATTTTTTTACATGCCACAAATATTCTTCTTTTGAGTTTTTTCAACCATTTACAAATGTGAGAAACATTTTTTAGCTAACTGCACTAAAATAAGCGAAGCCAAAGGGCCGGGCTGTAGTGTGCCAGCCTCCCCTCACAGGGCAAAGAGGTGTTTTTTGTTGTGTTTTTTTTTTTTTTTTTTTTTTTTTTTTGCTTATTTGGGGTACTGGCGATTGAATCCAGGGGCATTTTACCTCTGAGCTACACCCCCAACTCTTTTTATGTTTCTATTTCTTTTTTAAATTTTGAAACAAGATCTCACTAGGTTACTGAGAGGCTCACCAAGTTGCTGAGGCTGGCCTCAAACCCGCAATCCTCCTTTCTTAGCTTTCTAATACTGGGACTATAAGTGTGCACCACCATGCCCCACGCCAAGTGTCTGTTAAGAGAACTTTGGCGTTTATTCTTCGTGAGATGGGAGAGGGTAGGAATGCTTCCAGCAAGAGATGTCTGACCATACGTCTCTGCCTTTGTGTGGAGAGCAGGCGAAAGGTCAAAAGAGCGGACTGAGACAGAGACCCATTCAGAGGTTTGCAGGCAAATATTAGCTGTATTTCTAATTAAGGTGGCTGCTGCTGCTGCTGGAATTACCATTTGTGATTCTAAACACACACTTGCAAATTTCCACTAATGGACAACGAGTTGTTCTGATGTTGACCTCGTACACGGCAGCGTTTAAAGGAATCCGCATTCTAAAAAAAACCCATCAAGAGATCAAACAGGAACAATAAGGAGACAAAAATCTCATTTGTATGTCTAAGCCATAGCACCCGAAAGGACGATTATTCAGAAGGACAGCTTATCTCTTATTTTGCATGGGCTTTTAATCTCTGACTTCAAAGGCGACTCTCTTTGGTCATGTTTCTAATATCACTGTTGTTTGCATTTAACTAAAAATCAAAGCTCCGGAGTCCCTGGACATGCAGCGCCCACCACCTCCCTCGCCAGCGCCTTCTTGGTGTTGGGTTCGTGTTGAAAACCGGGAAAGCTGTTGGGAGCCTGGGTGATCTATAACCGAGTGATTTCGGTCTGAAAACAGAATTTAGCACGTAGCTGTAAAAATGGTGCTATTAGGGGCAGGCTGACAAGAAATGATTAATTCTTCTGACTGGCTACCATTTCCTTTAGCCTCCCCACTCCAGGAGGCCATTAATCTCAAACTGTCCCCACCGCTGCAGTATCACTTTGGCGCTCTCTTTCCATGGGGAGCAAGATGTCTTCTTTAGGGAGGGGAAATATTGCCAGATACAGTTACATGCCTTAGTGCACAAGTAATGTGCGTGACGTGATTGTGTGTGTGAGTGTGTGTGTGTGTGTGTGTGTGTGTGTGTGTGATCGTAGGTGAACCTGCGGCTGTCTCTTCGCAATCTGGCAACGTAACATTTTATTAGCACACTGATATGGAAAACGATTTCTATTTCTCCTCCACTGGACCAAGAATTGAAAAGTGCTCATAAAAATTGAGCCTAGAGTCATAAACATCATTTTTCAATCTACTGTGAGTTTAAAAATAAAGTCAGTGCATCGAAAAATTTGATTCTAAATTCTGATGCTAGCTCTCATTAAGAACTTTATTAATTAGGACTCATTATAGACTTTATCCAAATATGAAGTTAGCAAGAATAGGCGTGGGTTTATTGTTCCTGTCTTTCTTTTTTGTGTGTGTGGTACTAGGGATGGAACCCAGGGGCTTTCTACCTCTGGGCTATACTCCCAGACCTATTTTATACTTTATTTGGAAACAGGGTCTCACTAAGTTGCTGAGAGCCTCACTAAGTAGCTGAGGCTGGCTGCGAACCCGTGCGATCCTCCTGTCTCAGCCTCCCAAGCGCGGGGAGTACAAGCGTGCGCCACCACGCCCGGCCCGTGTTTCTGATTTTTTTATTTGCTATGGGGCTCTTTTAGGAGTTGTATGAGCTGAGGGCAATCGCCAGTGTGCTATTAGTAAATGTTACAGATGCATAATCCCTGCAGCAGACGCCATTGGCAATAAATAAATAAACAAACAAGCAAACTGGAATGGACTCCTAGGCACCAGAAGAAATGTCAAACTTAAAAAAAATTGTATTTATTTCTAAATAAAATGAAAAATTCAGGAAGAAAAAAATCAGAAGGAAACCGTTTTCCCTATGAAACTGTGCTGAAAAAAATTAACAAGCATGACAGTAAAACTGCATTTTTTTTTTTCCTCCTCTGCTGACTTTGGCATTTTTGGCATTCCAAAAATGCCATGCATTTTAAAGGCCTCTGAATGAGGCAGAAATGAGTAGGAATGTGAGTTCTGGAATATTTACCAAAAAGAAGGATATTTACCAAAAAGAAGCACTGGGCCATGATCTCTGCCAGGAGAGAGGGAAAAAAAAAAAAAAAAAAAAAAAAAAACCCTGACCCAAAATAAAATAAGCAAAATGATGATTCTCATGGGAGTTGGATTTGGGTCAGGTTTTTCTTTGTGATAACCTTTCATGTTTTTTAATATGCTTAATAAAACATTAAAATAAGCAAGTTTTTCTAGTATACTTTGGCTAGCTACTTGGAGAAAACATGGTAAAGAATATTCTGGTAGAAAAAGATCCCAGGTCGCTGGGGGTTGGGGGAGGCAGTGCATATGCCTGTCACCCCAGTACTTGGGAGGCTGAGACAGGAGGATGGCGGGTTTGAGGCCAGCCTCAGAAACATGATGAGGTCCCTCGGCAACCTAGTGACATCCTGTTTCAAACTAAAAAACAAAATAGGGCTGAGGAGATGTAAGTAGAATGTCTCTAGGTTCGGCCTCCAGTACCGATAAGTAAGTAAATGTAAAATTCAAGAGTTTCTGTGCAGCCAGGGGACAGCAGGTCAGCGGAGGAGAAAGAAATCTATGGAGTAAGAGAAAAGGTTTGCAAACCAGAGGAGAACTAAATATCCAAAATGTCTAAGAACTAAGTATAAAACAGGTCTGGGAGCACAGCCCGGAGGTAGAAGGGTTTCTAGGAACCCGAGTACCACCAAAAAGGAACTAAAATTAAAAAAGGGCTGGCAGTGTAGCACAGAGGTAAAATGTCCCTGGGTCCCATCCCCAGTACTGCAAAAAAGAAAACAAAAAAAACCTTATATCAACCACAATTATGTACACTGCATTTTTCTGACATAGGTTAATTTGTAAACTATAAATATTTAAAACATGCCTCACTTGACATAGCTGTCTTAGTAAATTTTGGTTTTAATATATTAGATTCCCCCAGTATACTAACATATATTCCATAATATTTCATGTATGAAATCCCCCCACTATCTGGCTGGTCCAGAGCTTCCTTCTGCTTCTGTGGAGTCCCCTACCCAGTTCTGTAATAGCCCACACGTGTGTGTGAGTACAAGACAGAACGGTGCTCTCTACGTGTATATTAAGTTGAGTTATTTAAATCCTGCTCCAATGGGAAGAAGAGATTCTTTTTTCCAATCACATATGTCCCACCTGAGGTGTTATAACTCTTTTCAGCACAGGAACAGTTGACTGTTTTTTATGATAAATGTCGATATAACTCATTTTCAAGTTGAGGAAGAAAGCAAGCCTCCTCCAAGGTAGGGAGAGTTTTAAAACATTCCCAGCTTCTGGGCCAGCGAGGCCGGCATCGGAGCCTGCCGTGAGGCAAGGCTGGTGCTGGGGCCTCCGAGGCCGGGATCGGAACCTGCCGAGGGGTTAGGCCAGTGCTGGGGCCAGCGAGGCCGGCATCGGAGTCTGCCGTGAGGTAAGGCCAGTACTGGGGCCTCCGAGGCTGGGATTGGAGCCTGCCGAGGTATTAGGCCGGTGCTGGGGCTTCCGAGGCTGGGATCGGAGCCTGCCGTGAGGCTAGGCTGGTGCTGGGGCCTCTGAGGCCGGGATCGAAGCCAGCTGAGGGGTTAGGCTGGTGCCGGGGCCAATGGCCAGCATCGGAGCCTGCCGTGAGGCTAGGCCACTCCTGCGGCCTCCAAGGCTGGGATTGAAGCCAGCTGAGGGGTTAGACCGGTGTGGGGGCCAGCGAGACCAGAACCGGGGCCTCCCATGAGGCAAGGCTGCTGCTTGAGCCAGCGAGGTCTGGATCAGTCCACTGAGTAGCCAGGCCACTACTGGGGCCATCAAGAGTGGGATCAGTACTTGCAATGCAGCATGCACAGAGAAATATCGCAGAAAATATAAATCAGACGCTTCCCCTAATCAGCAATAACTAGGAGGAAAGGGGCAACAGGAAGAGGTCGAGCTATAGAAAGGGCCCTATAGTGAAGCAGCTAAGGTGACCAATCAGAGGGTATGGAATAGTGGAGGACGGAGCCTCTTTAAAACGCAGGAGGTACATAAACAAATGTATCAAAGTTAATCACCAAAGAAGCGTGGGATGGAGGGAGGGGGAGGGAATGGGATGGGGCTGGAGGAGGGCTAATTGGATGATGTGTGCTTGTATATCCTCTCAAGTCTTGTACTCCAATGTGATTGATATATGACTACAATGCACCAATTTAAAAAATAAATTAATTAATTAAAAAAAAAACATTCCCAGCTTCTCAACCCTTTTTATTTCCACACCATTTGTGACTGACCTGGCAAGAGACAGGGTCTCCTTCTTTATCCCTGGAAGCCGAGCTAATTATGAGTCGTGTTGGCCAAAAGGATACAGCAGAAACCGTCACCCGTGAGTCCTGAGACGAGGCCCCGAGGCGCCCTGGGTACTTTTACTGTCACCACCAGGAGAGGATGAAAATAAGTCGATGTTTATCATAAACAATATTAACTGTTCCTTTGCTGTAACGCAGCAGACTGGAAATATGTTATTCAAAAAAATAATACCACCACCATGTGAATCAGCTTGGAGTAGAGGTGGGTAGATGAGACACTGTGGGGAAGGAAGTCCTGTTGTTCAAAGCCATTCTGAACCACTTAAAACCAAATGACTCCTAAACATTGGAAGGAACTCATCTGGTCAGGCAGAGTCACCCACCACCCACTGGACACGCGCTCACCTGAGGACATCGAGTCCTACACAATCAGCAGCACGTGGCTGACCCGGATGGCCGTAATAATGAATGCTGCTTGAACCACTGAGTCTGGGCAGGGCTGTTACACAGCAATCACTAGCTGATACATTTATATTTGTATAAGCTGAAAATATTACATTATATAGCTGAAAAGACTGAGTACTTTTTTTTTTTTTTTTTTTTGGTGGTACTGCGGGTGGAATCCAGGGACTTTCTACCTCCAGGCTATACTCGCAGAACTATTTTATACTTTATTTGGAAACAGGGTCTCACTAAGTTGCTGAGAGCCTCACTAAGTAGCTGAGGCTGGCTTCGAACCTGCACGATCCTCCTGTCTCAGCCTCCCAAGCGCTGGGGTTACAAGCGTGCGCCACCACGCCCGGCCTGAGTACATTATAATGAAATCACTATTATTATTGGCACTGAGGATGGAGCCCGGGTGCATTCTATCTCTGAGCTCTACCTCCAGCTCTATTTTATTATTTTTATTTTAAAACAGGCCTAAGTTGCTGAGTGTAGCCTCCAACCCTCAATCTTCCTATCTCAGCCTCTCAAAGTAAGATTATTGTTTGCTATGACACATTTAATGTTTCCTTAGCAACTCAAAGGAAATTAGAGAAGCTATATATGGCTATCAGAAAGTATCTTTCCAATTATTTTCTTTTCAATGACAATAACAAATGAGGCTTGGAAATTATCTTGGAGTTTTGCTCCCTCCTGGCTCTCTTTTGCATAACCACAAGCAATCTTCCCTATGTCTGGGGATTAATATGACTGTCGTGGGATAAATACTTTCAAATCTTCCCAGTTTAGAGTTGAAAATTTGGTGTATCTAAGCAACACTCCCTGGGCCAAGAGGAGTGTCGTTGTTGTTGTTGTTGTTGTTGTTGTGAATTTTTGTGTGTGTCTGAATAGCAACTCCCAGAAATGCTTTCTTACTTGGATTGTGTTACCACGACAACAGTCCCACAAGGCCCTTCAACCCAGGTTCCTTCTTTTAATTAGCAGACTGAGGCTCCTCCCCCCACCACAACCATCTTCCCCTAGGAAATTTTTCCAAACATCTCTGGCTCTTCCCTTGCCTCTGGGTGTTTTCAGGATGCCAAGAGGAATTTGCTAATGAGACCATCTCATGGTTTGGTGATGGCTTTTGTAATTATCAGAGAGCAGATTTTTCCTATGAGGACTTTTTTCCCAAAGGAGCAATCTCCTCGCATATGCCTTTGCAACAATTCTCGTCTTGACGATAAGGTATCATGAGTGGGCCTCAGAGAGGGAACCCGGTATTCATGTTGAAAAGAAACAGTTAAGAATGTGCATCAAACCGAATTCGGATTTCTCCTGAACTCTGATGACTCTGTGACCTTTACTGATCAGCCAAAAAATATTTTTTAACCAGATACAATGAAGAACTGAAGACTGAGATGAACAAAGCCCTATTTTTATGGAGTGTAAACTGTAAACTACAGAATGTGATACATGCAAGGAAGACAGGAAAAGACCTGCCTGGGCCTCTTTCATTGACCTTTTAAGTGACGGTGGCCATCTCTGAGTTAAGCAGGGTTTCAGAGAGGGAATTCATGGAAATGTTTATTGGGATTTTATTCAGCAATGAAAAGAAGAAGTTCTCAAGAGGCAGGCAGTCTAAAAGTAGGCAAAGGCTGGTGATGTTTCAGAGGCTCCACAACTGGGGAAATTGCTCATCTTTTCCCTCAGTGTGAAAACACGGCTGCTGCAGGTCCTGTGATCACACCTGAGTTCCCAGCAAGACAAAGTGGGCAACAGGCTAAGCAATCTCTCCTTTCGTATAGTAAAGTAAAAGGTGGTCCAGAGCCCACCTGGTGACTTCAGATTAGGTCTTAAGGGACAGACTTCAACACGGGGTCATTGCTAGTTGTCAGGGAAGCTGTGAATCATGTTACTTGCCTTAGCTTTCCCAGCTTTAAAAGAACAGTCACAGGTGCTGAGCCCGCCAACCTACTAGACTGACTACAAACATTCCCTGCAGTGAAGGACCAAATACAATAAGCATCCAGTGTACCAGTGAGTTACCAATTTCTTCATATTCTCCTGAAGTTCTAAACATTAAAGGCTCTTCTCGATGAAATAGGCTGATGCGGCCAGCCAGGAAATTAGATTTTCATTGACCCAATCAACTTAGGGTCAGCCAGCAATTTCCTGGGCCCCATCATAACTGCTCAGAGAATTTTAAACAAAAAAGTGACTGTATACAGGTGGTAACCATAAATATCATTTATAAGCTATGTAGCAATACTATATAGAGATGAATGTTTGCAAATTGTGGGATAGACTCTGTAGATGATTCGAGAACATCCTGGGACAATTTACAATAGCTAAACTATTGAACCAGCCTCGGTGTCCATCAAGATGAACGGATCACAAAACTTTGGTATATATACACAATGGAATTTTATCCAGCCAGAAAGAAGAACAAAACTATGACTTCTGCAGGAAAATGGATGGAACTCAAGAATATCATATTAAGTGAAAACAGTGAGTCTCAAAAAAAAAAAAAGGTAGATGGCTGTTTTTTTCTTCTATATGGAAGCTAGAGAAATATTCAAAAAATAAATGTGGCATCTGATAGATGATCACAGAATACGGGGGAGTCAAGAGATGGAGTCATAAAGAGTGAATAGTATAAACAAAGCTATGAATGCATACGAAACTACTAATTCAAATCTGTAAGACGTGCTCAGGAAGAGGGAGGGAAGAGGAACCCTTGGGGAAAGGCACCAAGAACTATATGCATGCGTCTGTCTGACACTCAATACCCCAATATGATGTCAAGTTACAATACACAAATTTTATATTTAAAAAAAAGTGCTTGGGGATACTGAGAATATTCCAATGTGACCTTTTTAATTGTGCGTTTTCATTTAGCTAACAACCTTTCCAGACTAGAAAACCGGATATTCTGGATTATAAGGATGATGTCTGCATTAGTCAGATTAGGCTAAGTTCTGCTGGTATAACAACCAAAGCTGCATAGTCAGCACCATCAAGAGTGACTCCTCACTGCAGGGCTCTGAGTCGACTCAGTCACGGAAGCTCCTTCATTTCTATGGAAATGTTTTCAAAACACGTTTTCCCCCATCGCCGTAGCTGAGAAAGGACATGCATGTGCTGTGTGGTGGTTTTTACTGCTACCGCTCACATTTCATGGCACAAAATGTGTCCGTTGCTACATTTAACTTTATGAAGAGGGTGACCTGTGATCTTCCTGTCTGCCTCAGAATGAAGGCAGGAGGAACTGAAAATGGGGTTACTGTGTATATGCACACTATCACCCGTGCGTGTGTGTGTGTGTGTGTGTGTGTGTGTGTGTGTGTGTGTGTGTGTGTGTGTTTACTGGGGATTGAACTCAGGGATGTCCTATACTGAGCTACTTTTCGGTTTCTACTTAGAGACAAGGTGTTGTTAAGTTTCTCAGACTGGATTTAAACTTGTGATCCTCCTGGTCCAGCCTCCCAAGGACTGAAATGACAATCATGTGATTACAGCCACTGCACTTGGCTGGACTATCAGTCCTTTTCAGTACCAAAGTACGAATTGACAGCTGAGTTGAGGTCAAGTGATGAGACTTTAATTCTTTACAGAAAGAAGCGGGCATACCTGTAAACGTTCCTCTCATACCACTGGATAGTATAAAATGCCACAATACACCGAAGAAACAAATATTTCAGATAGAAAAATAAAATGGTGGGAAAATGGATTCATCCCCTGGCATGCTGAATTCATAAAACAGCCTTGGTTCTTCTGTGACTACATTTACCTGTTGAGCAAACATTTAGATTCAGGAATATGGCATCATCTGTTATATTAAGTTAACGGTTCCAACTTTAGCTTTATCTATTTTTTTTTGTTTCATTTGACATTAACTTGTAAACTTACTGCAGCTTTATATAGTTGTAGATAAGAAATAAAAATTAGAAGATTGTAATAGCTTTACTTGTTTATTAAGTAATGCTGTAATATAGGTAATTTCAGCCACAGAAGGAGGTTTGTAAGAACATTCGCCCTTTACGTGGCACATGAAGTTTCTAAAAGTTGGAGATATACTGCACAAATTCTTAGAATACCACTTAAAAGCATCTGACCCAAATCCTCTACACATGATGAAGTCCCTGTTTTACCACAAGACGTAAGACATCTTACTTCGCAGTCTGTGCAGCACAGATCCTTGCTACACACAGTCTGTGTAGCATGGATCCTTGCTCTAAGTTAAAACCTATGTTTAAATCCTGGCATCCCATCTTCTCAGCTATGAAACTAGAGCAAGTTGGGCAAGTTTTAAAATCTGAACCCAGATTTTTTCACACGCCTAAAATGAGGCTATGAACACGGTACGTATCATTCTTGCTGTTATCCGTGAAAGTCTCAAAGGCTGGAGCCTCCCAGAGCAATTTCTCAGACGAACAGACCCTCAACCTTCTTGTGGATGGTCCCCTGTCCTCCCTCAGCCTGAGAAACACATCCCTGTACTCGCTCTAAATGGGTCTTGTTAGGCTCACACAGAAGTGGGAATCTGGCAATTTTCTAAGGTAATTCATTAAAGGAGTGAGTTAGATCATTAACATGCAACTTTCATGAGCAATAATCATTACCAAGTGAAAATGCTAGCCTGAAGAATGATACAGGAAGCTTACCAGTCCTTTGAAAAATGTTATGGTTAGATACAGAAGAACTCATGTATTAATGCTCAGAATTGAAATAATTAAGCCATGAGGGTTATGTCGGATTTACTGAGTGGTAACCTAGGCTGATGGGGTGTGACTAGACGAGGGTCCACGGGGTTTAGTCTTGGGGGCTGTGCTTTGGTCTTTGAATCCCCTTGTTTGTTCTCCATGTTGTGAGAGCAGAGTCCTCTCTCTCTCTCTCCATCCATCCATCCATCTATCTATCTATCTATCTATCTATCTATCTATCTATCTATCTATCTCCTTCCCGCCACTATGCTCTGAGCTCTGCAGTCCCAGCCTGACATGGACTGAACCTCTGAAATCTCCAAAACTGTGAGCAAATAAATTCTCCTTTCTTTCTTTAAGTTGTGTGGTGTGGTTGTTTTGGATGACAACAGTAAGAATGCTGACAGAGCCAGGGCGTTTCTGGAAAAGTTGGTTTTCAGATCAGATCTCCGCAACATTACACACAATTTATTACTGAGCGGAGCCAAGCTTGTTGCAGTCTCTGATTTCACAGCTTTTTCAAAAATTGCTTTATCCTTCACTTCTGAAGGTCTCATGGAGATTTGAAAGGAAAAATGTTACAAAGCAGAAACCATCCCTCAAAGGACTTATTTGAAAGAACTCCTTGGTGGTGGATTCTGTTGCTGCTGTTGCCTTTATCTGGCTGGAAACATCTTTATTTTCCTCATCCCTCCCTCATGGAGCCACTACGAGATATAATTCCACTTAGGTATATAAATACTTATGGTCCCTGTACAGAATAGCACAATAATAAAATGTAGGAACATTTTTTTAAAAAATAGATGAATTTAATTTGATGTTGGCAATTAGAATTTCCAAAACACAGAGCCTGTGAATATATGTGTGCTTAAATTGATCTCCAACGAACCATCTTTTATCAGCATATGCGTTGTTTATGCTTTGTGAACACCAAAGGCCTTGAAAGGCAATTATTTGCTCAACAAATTATTTTTTTAATGCCACTTTCTCATTACAACAGGCCTGAATCATAAGGTAATAGACAACTAATGGATTTCTTCCTCAGGTTAGAATTTTCAATAAAACTTCCCATGCCAAGAATTTTGCTCCTGGTTTTGAAATTCGGATAATTTATGCATAAGCACACCCTTCGACAAGTAATTCATAAAAAGAAAATGTAGCCAATGCCTGGCATCCTGCCCGTTTTCAAATTTGATTTTTCCAATGTAAAACTAAAGACAAAAAAATAACCAATCATCCAATTAATTGCTGTGACATACTAAAGCACCCTTCCACTAATTCATTTGAGGACACGGTTCAGTTTTATTTACCTCCAGTATTCCCAAAACATTTCAACTTGCTTGTTTTCTGAAAATTAATGGTAGATAGGGTCTTAATATGGTGACTGGAGAATCAGATTTCTCTCTTTTCCATTTAATTGATGCATTATAATCATACATCACGATCAAGTTCAAAGTGATAGAGACATACACACACACAGAATTTGGTGAGCTTCTCCCAGGCTCTGACTCTGCTCTTCCCTTTTCCCCATACCCAGTATTGAGATTGGCACTGAAAATTTTGTCTATCTATGAACATTATGTCAATTAAAATGTTTCTTTCATCAACTTCCTTCTCCAACCTGCTTCCTTCCTTCTAGAACATTTTCCTCACTCCATGGGGGCTTCTCCTCCTTTTCTTCTCTTCCTTTTGTACCCCGTTTCTCCCTACCTTCCACACATGAGGAAAAACATACGAGCCTTCGTTTTTCTGTGTGATTGGCTGATCACATTTAGCGCGATAGTCTCTCGTTCCACCCATTCCCCTGAAAATGACATAATTTTGTTCTTCTTTATGGCTGAGTAGAATTCCACTGTGTGTCTATGCCATAATTTCCACCAAACCCCAATTAGAACGGCACTCGTCAGAAATACAAGCTATACTAAATTCTAGTGAGGAGGTGGGGAAACAGTAACTCTGGTAGCGTGAGTGAGACTGCACATTAGTTCAGCTGCTTTGGAGATCAGTATGGAGACTCCTCAGAAGACCAGGGATGGACGCACCATATGACCCAGATATACCACTCCTGGTTACCTTTCTACAGGGATTGAAACTTAGGGAGGCCCTCCGCAACTTAGTGAAACCCCGTTTTCAAATTAAAAAATATAAAGGGCTGAGAGCACAGCTCAGAGTTAGAATGTCCCTGGAGATTTGTGTTCAGTCTTTAGTACCAAAATAAAAATTAAAAAGAAGAGAAAATATGTATTATCTAAGTGATCCAGAT
This sequence comes from Muscardinus avellanarius, assembly GCF_963383645.1. Taxonomy (NCBI): domain Eukaryota; kingdom Metazoa; phylum Chordata; class Mammalia; order Rodentia; family Gliridae; genus Muscardinus; species Muscardinus avellanarius. Next base: position 27,686,051 of record NC_137805.1, read on the forward strand.
AGCCAATTTTGAATCAAATTTATTATCCTCCCTTGAAATTGATCAAATTTAACCAATTAGTTATTGTGTCTAAAAAAAAAAATCTTTTTTTTTTTTTTTTTTTTTTGGTCCTGGGGAATTCTACTACACCTCCAGCTAAACCTCCAGATCTATTTTATTTTTTATTTTAGAACAGGGTCTCACTAGGTTTCTGAGGCTATCCTCAAATCTATGATCCTCCTATCTCAGCCTCCCACATATTGGAATTACAGGCACATACTATGGTACCCATCTTTACTTAGGGTTTTTTTTTTAATTAATTTGAAAAAATCTATTGCCAAAAATAACAACAAAAAAGCACACTTGAGATCCTCTTTCTGCCAGGTTCTGTAAATACAAATGAGAGGGGGAAAAGTTTAGCTATATTTCCATCTTAAGTCATTTTAAAATAGCAAATTCTTACTGAGTGGAGAGGCTGCCAATCAAGTGAGTTTTCCATGTTTCCCAGGCATCAAGGCCATGTTTACATCCAGAGGCTCATGTAACTTTCAGAGGTTTTGCCACCAAATCAGGACATGCTTTCCCTAAACTCACCGTACTCACCCCAAAGACAGCAAACCCTCCTTCAATCAGCGTCTCCGTGCTGTGAGAGGACAGTGGAATTTTAAGACCACTACTCAAACTATACTAAGGATGGTAAACATGTAATAAGTGTCATGCAGAGAATTAAAATAGGATAATATACTGGGAGGTGTGTGCCTGGGCAGGCTCTGAGACCTACAAGGAAGGATCATGCTTGTTCAGGCTTATTTATTAATTTTTTATTTTTGTTGTACTGGGGATTGAATCCAGGGGTATTCAACCTCTGAATTGTGGAAACTGAGTCTCACTACATTGCAGAGGGTCTTAGTAAGTTGCTGAGATTGGCCTTGAACCTGTGATCCTCCTATCTCAGCCTCCCAGTACTCAGTGCTAGAAGTACTGAGATCACATGTGTGCACCACCATGCCTGGCTAGGACCATGCTTATGAATCCTGCCCCCTGGCCCTTCACACAGCACCTGAGACAGAATGGGCCTGAAGAAGGGTATTTTATTTTGTAGTGCTGGATGTGGAACCCTGGGGCTTTTCTACCTCCAGGCTATACTCCCAAACCTATTTTATACTTTATTTGGAAACAGGGTCTCACTAAGTTGCTGAGAGCCTCACTAAGTAGCTGAGGCTGGCTTCGAACCTGTGCGATCCTCCTGTCTGAGCCTCCCTAGTAATGGGATTACAAGCGCACGCCACCACACCCGGCAAGAAGGGTATCTTGAAGAATAAGTTCAAAAATATTGCTTGAGAGCTCAAGATAGGCTGAATGTCATGCTAAGTACTCAGGGTGCAGTCACAAACAAGAGAAACAAAACGGGCTTCTTGATCTCATAGAGACTAAATTCTAGTTGGGTCGACAAACCCTAAAGATAAAAAATATGCCAAGTCATAATAAATGTCATGCAGAGAATTAAAACAGGATAATGTACCAGGTATGGTGGCGCACGCTTGTCATCCCAGGACTTGGGAGGCTGAGACAGGGAATTGCAGGTTCAATGCCCACCTCAGAAACTTAGTGAGACTCTCAGGAACATAGCAAGGCCCTGTTTTAAAATAAAAAAATAAAATAGGCCTGGGGTTGTAGCTTAGAGATAGGACACCCCCCCCTTGAGTTCAACCCCCAGTAACAAGAGAAATAGAGAGAGACCGAAACAAAGACATGGAGGAGGAGGAGGAGGAGGAGGAGGAGGAGGAGGAGGAGGAGGAGGAGGAGGAGGAGGAGGAGGAGGAGGAATATTAGGAGAGAAGAGGGAGGAAGGGAGGAAGAGAGGGAAGGAAGGAAGGAAGGAAGGAAGGAAGGAAGGAAGGAAGAAGGAAGGAAGGATAAAGAAGGAGGATAATGTAGTACAGAGGTGGCTCTCAAAGAATGATTTTCAGACCAGCAGCAGCAGCAGCAGCAGAAACACCCAGGACTCTGTTATAAAGGCTTGTTCTCAGACCTCCCCACTTGCAGAATCAGAAGCCCATAGCAGGAGCCCTGCAGACACAGCCCTCACAAGCCCTTTAGATAATGGTGACACATGCTCAGGTGTGAGGACCTGAGACAGAGTCCCAAGATGGCTCCTCTGCAGAAACCAAAGGCGTCTCAGGAGAAGTGATAGTTAAAAGTGTGAGCTGGATTCTAAAGAAAAGGAGGAGGGGCCGTGGAAAGAGAAGGAAGCAGAAGAATCCAACTGGCAAATCCTAAAATAGGAGCACAGGTGAGTTCAAAGAAAACCAGAAAAAGCCACTGTGGCCAGAGTAGGGCAGATGAAAGCTGAGATGGCTCACTGGATTTGAGAGACACGGAGGTAAGCCTCTTTTCTAACCTAACAGACCACAGTGGGCACTTTGGATTGATTCGCAACGGGGATGAGACGCTATGAAGAGCCCTAAGTCGGAGAATATCAGAAGCGAAATAGTGGACAAAGAGACTCATGCATGTAATATATATAGCATGTGCATAATTATGCATATATATATATTGCATACATTGCATGTATAATGCATGCACATGTAAGTAATATTAGACATACATATATAATTGTACATGTACACACATACATATACAATTCTTAAGCTTCCTTTTCCCAAATAAATATTTTTATAGCTCCCCCCCAAAGCAAACTGATTTGTTACTTTGAGAAACTCAGTTTAGAACAGGGTCTGGCATTTCACAGCTTGAGGAAGGAGTGAGAGGTTTTCAGAAGTTTTCTTCTGAGTTGGGTCCTGATTCCTTAGTTTTGCAGCCTTTCATAGATCCTGCTTGTTGACGTGCTCTTTGCTTAATCAGCAGGGGAAAAAAAAAAGAAGTCATGGATGGTTGTCTGGTTTCATTTCTTTTGGGAGCTACCCAGGAGTGGTATAGCTGGGTCACATGATAGGTTTGTTTCCATTCTTCTAAGAACCCTCCACACTGTTTTCCAAAGCGGTTGCACTAATTTGCAATTCTGCTAACAATGTACCAGAGTTTACTTCTCCCATCCTCGTCGGCATTTATTATTTGTGTTTTTAATGATTATCATAGTAATGCATGCATAGCTTATGTTTATAGCTGCACAATTTGTAATTGTCAAACTATGGAACCATCGGAGATGTCCATCAACAGATGAATGGATTGTAAAATTATGGGATAGATACACAAGGGAATTCTACTCAGCCATAAAGAACAAAATTATGTCATTCTCAGGAAAATGGATGGAACTGGAGACTCTTATGCTAAGTGAGGCTAGTGAGTCACAGAAAGTGAAAGGTGGGGTGTTCTCCTTCGTCTGTGGAAGCTCAGGAGAAATTGGGACACAGGAGGGCTCCAGACAGAGGAGACAAAACCTCAGTGGAGTAAAGGAGGGGACCAGTTAACTGAGGGAGACGGGGGGGAGAGGAAGACTTGAAGAGGGAACACCTCAGTGGACACGGTGCACACACACAAACTCATCAAAGCCGATCACTGTGCTGAGCACAGGAAGGAAGAGAGGGAGACGGAGTTGGGTGGGAACTGGAGGAGGGCCATTCAGTGCTGTTTGCGTGCCTGCCTCTGTTGCCCTGAACTTCACCAAGATGTATGATTACAGTGCACCAATAAAAGAAAAAAAAGAGTTGGGGATGGATCAAGAGGAAGGGGAAGAAGAAAGTAAGAAACTTCTGTTAGCCTCCATGGGGCATTGCCTGGTTGCCAAAGGGATGCTGGCTTGTGAGTTCTGGAGAGAAAAGGGGTTCAGTGTCATTTGTGGCAAAGAAAAAAAAAAACATTCTCAATCAGCCTGACCCCAAATGAATGCCCAAATAACCACCATATTTGTTTTCTAAGAGCTAATTTAGCATAGCACTCCATTCCCCCATTCCCTACACCATCTGTAATTATATTTCATTAAAGTAGTTGCTATTCTTCCAAAATACGGCACCTCCCGCACCATAGAAGGCAGAAGCAGAAGCCATTTATGAACCCAGAAATTCTCATTTCATTCTGATAGTTGCGCTAATGAATAATTTACATACTAATGTTAATTAGATGAATTAATAATTCTTCTTCTCCCGTGGCAATATTATTAAAATGGTTCATCCAAAGGATTGGCCCACTTCTCTGCCGTTCTAACCAGCAGTGTGTTTGAGATGCCATCAATTTGCACCTCTTGTCTCCTTCCCGGATCTGTCCTCCATTAAAAATAAATTCCAGCATACATTTTTTTCTTCTCCACATTTGCATGTAAATTAGAGCTCTCCTTTAGTAGTAGGAAATTTCTTTCTTTATATTCTAATTGACTGGCCTGTTAATGGGTTCCTGGGTATTTGCTTTCCAATTCACAGCTCCACTCGTTAAAAATAGAACCCTTTGAATGTTATTTGGTTAGAGATAACTTGAAAGAAATTTGCGAAAGTAGTGTAAGTTTTTAAAAGATCGTTTACTCAGATTGGAAGAAACACAGAGAAGCATTTTGGAATTTCCTGCTTTTAAATCAAAAGTCAGAAATGAAAACCTATTGGCATGCAAATGAGTTCAATTATTATTTTTATGTACTTTTTGCTTAGAATTTCATTAAGTTTTCATTGGTATTTTATGCTGTTTCAGTGTTATCCTAAAAAAGAGTTCAGTGTGTGAAGGCTCATGAATCTAGCAATTCTTGCTTTAATTTAATTCTATTTTTATTACTGGAGATTGAATCCAGGGGTATCTACCTCCAAGCTGCACCCCCAGCCCTATTTAATATTTTTGTTTTGAAACGAGGTCTTACTAAATTGAAGAGGGCCTAAGTTGATGAGGCTGGTCCTCCTATATGAGCCTCCCAAGTAAGTACTGAGATTACAAGCATGTACCACCACACCCAGCAATCATTGTTTTATGATGAATATATAATTTCTTGGTTACCTAGTATGGTAAAAAAAATAATAATTCCTGGTTCTCAGTTAATTACAAGCTAACTAGACAAATGCAGCGGTTTCTAAAAAGATAACACCAAGAGGAAGAGGGTGTGCTAGCAAATCAAGAGTCCATGGGTGTTGAATTTTTAGCATGTCTGGTTACTGGAATCAGCTGAGAGCTTCCAGAAATACAGAAATACAGATTTCTAAGTAAGCTTGCTAAACCTATTAAATCAGACTCTCTGGAAAAAGTCTGGAAATGTGTGTGTGTGTGTGTGTGTGTGTGTGTGTGTGTGTGTGTGTGTCGGACAGATAGACAGACTGATAGACTGAGGATTGAACCCAAAATTGTGTTACCTCCAAGCTATATCTCCAGCCCTTTTTAAAATATTTTTTGTTAGCCGGGCGTGGTGGCGCACGCTTGTAATCCCAGCATTCGGGAGGCTGAGACCTGGAGGATCGCGGTTTGCGGACAGCCTCAGCTACTTAGTGAGGCCCTCTGCAACTCAGTGAGACCCGGTTTCAAAATAAAAGAATAAAAAATAGGGCAGGGGGTGTAGCCCGGAGGTCAAATGCCCCTGGGTTCCATCCCCAGACCCACAAAAAAAAAAAAAAAAAAAAAAAAATTTTTTGTTGAGAAACAGTCTTGCTAGGTTGCTAGAAATCTTTCTATATTGCAGAGGCTGTCCTTGAACCTTTGATCCTCCTGTCTCAGTCTCCAAAAATACTGGGATTATAGCCATGGACCACCATAGCCGGCTGGGAATTCATTTTATTTATTTATTTATTTATTTATTTATTTATTTATTTAGGTGGTACTGGGGTTCCTGGAAGTCCTTCTACCTCCGGGCTACACTCCCAGACCTATTTTATATTTTTGAAACAGGGTCTCTTATGCCAGCGCGGCCGGCTTCGAACCTGCGCGATCCTCCTGTCTCCGCCTCCCAAGTGCGGGGATGACAAGCGTGTGCCACCGCGCCTGGCTTGGAATTCATATTTTTAAAAAGTGATCAAGCGGGCATGGTGGCGCATGCTTGTAATCCCTGTGCTTGGGAGGCTGAGACAGAAGGATCACACAGGTCGAAGCCAGTCTCGCTGGCTTGAGAGACCCTGTTTCCAAATAAAATTATAAAATAGGTCTGGGAGTATAGCCCAGAGGTAGAAGGGTTCCATCCCCAGTACCACCTAAAAAAAAAAAAAAAAAGATCAGATCACTATAAGACACCCAGCCCTCCCCTGGGAGCTCTTGATTATCAATTCAGAGAAGGGAGCATCTCACTTCCATCAGAAATGGTCGAGGAGAGCCAGGCGTGGTGGCGCACACTCGTAATCCCAGCATTTGGGAGGCTGAGACAGGAGGATCGCTGGTTCACAGTCAGCTTCTGCAACTTGGTGAGACCCTGCTTCAAAATAAAGAATAAAATAGGACTGGGGTTTAGCTCAGAGGTAGAATGCCACTGGGTTCTATCTCCGCAAAAAATAAAATTAAATTAAAATAAATGGTCAAGGAGATCTTTGTAGGGAAGGAGCAGGGGCTCAAAGGAGAGTCTTGAGAAACAGGAGGCACAGAAAAGCACTCAGGGGCAGTGTGAGTGTTGCGACTGTCTGGGCACACAGTGTGTCCAGGCAGAAGGGGAGGCACACACAATCCGCGACGCCTCTGTCTACCTACTGGTGGGAACTAGTAAGCTGGTAAGGTCAGGGTATGGCTTGGAGTTTGTGACTCTTTCAAGGGCAAATATTGCATCTGAGTGGCTAGAAATCATTTTCGAAATAATAGACGCTATCTTCTCCACCCTAAAAGAATTTTTCCCTTCGCGCTTCATCCTTGAGTTGCAAATTTAATTTACAAATTTAATTACCATCATTGATCACCAAGTCCAACCGTCATTAAAAAATAAAATCATGCACTTCTCTCAAAACATTTCGAGTTGGGTACTTCTTTGAGTGGTGTTACATACCTGTAATCCCAGTACTTAGGAGGTTGAGATAGGAGACTTGAAGATTTGAGGACAGCCTCAGGAACTTAGTGAAGTCTGCAACAACTTAGTGAGACCCTGTTTCAAAATAAATAATAGAAAGGGTTGGGATGTAGCTTGGGGGGTAGAATGCCCTTGAGTTCAAGCTCCAGCACCAAAAGAAAAAGAAAAAAACAAACAAACAAACAAACATTTTGATTGGTAGTAGGAATGTAGCTCAGTGGTAAAAGTGCTTGCCTAGCATGTGGGAAGCCCTGGGTTTATTCAGTAGAGATTAAAAAGAATTGTTTAATTCTTATTTTTTATCAAAAACTCAAAACACCATTTTAAGCACATGTTTGAATACATGTAATATTATGTTATATATACTGATTGCATTGAAAATAGAACTTCTAAAATCATTTGGTAGACTGAAGTAACAAATATCTTAATAGCTATAATTTTTCATATATTCATGGTAAAATAGTTTTTATTTCAGGTAAAAGCTAATATTGTTAATATTTTAATATTTTTACAGCGAATAACATGATTAAACATGCCTTTCACTTTTTGGGGACTGAACCTAGGAACATTCTACCTCTGAGTTGTACCCCTAGATTATTATTTTTTTATCTTAAAATAGGTCTTGCTAAGGCCGGTAATGGGGCCTCCGAGGCCGGGATCGGAGCCTGCCGAGGGTTTAGGCCGATGCTGGGGCCAACGGCCAGCATCGGAGCCTGACAGGAGGCAAGGCCACTACTGGGGCCTCCGAGGCTGGGACTGGAGCCAGCTGAGGGGTTAGGCTGGTGTCGGGACCAGCGACACCAGAATCGGGGCCTCCCATGAGGCAAGGCCGCTGCTGAAGCCAGCGAGGTCTGGATCAGTCTACTGGGTAGCCAGGCCACTACTGGAGCTGTCAAGAGTGGGATCAGTACTTGCAATGCGGCATGCACAGAAAAATATCGCAGAAAACAAAAACCAGATGCTTCCCCTAATCAGCAAAAACTAGGAGGAAAGGGGCAACAGGAAGAGGTCGAGCTATAGAAAGGGCCCTATAGTGAAGCAACTAAGGTGACCAATCAGAGGGTCTGGAATAGGGGAGGATGGAGCCTCTTTAAAATGCAGGAGGTACATAAACAAATGTATCAAAGTTAATCACCAAACAAGCATGGGATCGAGGGAGGGGGAGGGAATGGGATGGGGGCTGGAGGAGGGCTAATTGGATGATGTGTGCTTGTATATCCTCTCAAGTCTTGTACTCCAATGTGATATACGATTACAATGCACCAATTTTTAAAAAATGAATAAAATGTGATTGTAACAAAAAATAAAAAAGAAAAGAAAAAATAAAAATTAATTAATTAATTAAATTTTTAAAAATAGGTCTTGCTAGGTTGATGAAAATATTCCTAAATTGATGAGGCTGGCTTTGAACCTGGGATCTTCCTATTTCAGCCTGCCTGGTACTAAATTTAAAATAAAAATGGAAGGTAACTGAGGTTGGACTGAGGTCTTTACTACAGAGTCTTTGTGTGTGTGTGTGTGGGGGGGGTACTGAGGATGGAACCCAGGGGCATTCTACCTCCAAGCTCTACCCACCCCCCAGCCCTATTTCTTATTCTTTATTTTGAACCAAGGTCTCACTAAGTTGCAAAAGGCCTCACTAAGTAGCCGAGGCTGTCTACAAACTGAGATTCTCCTGTCTCAGTCTTTCAAATGCTGAGATTACAAGAGTGCCTCACCACGCCTGGCTAAGTTTGGGAAACTGACAATGTCGACATGGGACCCCTGTATCCTGGTTCCTTAGGAAGCTTTGAAAGAGCTATTTGCCTTGGAACTCAGCTTACTGTACTATCTAGCCTAGTGTGATCAGCCACATAACTAAGTTGCCTGGGGACGTATGGAATCGCCAGGCTCACCTGGACCACTGGCAGGTTAACCGGGCTCTGTCTTCTGCATGAGCAGCTCCTCAAATGTGGAAGGATGTGGGTGCAAAATTACAAGCATCTGACGCAAGTAAAAGGAACAGATGAGACCACGAACTCTTTTGGACAAATGCATCCTGTATCGCGAAAACAGATGGTGGGATACTAAGAAACTCTGAAAATATCTTGTACTTTCTTAGGAGATCATCCGAATGACCTGGCTACTGAGCTGGCTTGAAATTACTGCTACTGAGTAGGCTCTGAGAAGTCAAGTAATACCCTCTTAGAGCTCAGCAGAGAGGGAGGAGGAACACCATCTGGCCTGTTTTCCAAAGCAGTTGGTGGTCACAGCTGAGGTGATGCTAACCTTTATTTTTTTTTTCAAATGAGGTGGGGCTGTATTCAATTGACTCCAGCAGTGTCCTGAAGCTGTAGAATTTGACTCAAGCAAGGAGCCTTTTGTTGGTGCTAATGTTTGCTTAAACACGGATTTAACTTGGGAATATTTCTCATCCCAAAGTAATTCATGCTCATAATAACAACAACAACAGTCTCAGATAATAAAGGAAAACATAAAGAAAAGAGAAAATAGCTCCTATTATCTCAACACTCAAGAATAACCGTCGTTAACCAGGAGCTGTGGTGGGTGCATGCCTGCAATCCTAGTACTTGGGAGGCTGAGACAAGAGGATCGTAGGCTCAAGACCATACTCAGCAACTAAGCGAGACTTTGTTTTGAAATAAAACACAAAAAGGGGTGGGTGTGCAACTTGGAGGTAGAGCACCCCTATGTTCAATCCCCAGTGCTAAAAAAATACCAAATTGTTAATGTTCTGTTTTATGCACATCTATAGCCCTACGTTTATCTTTCTAATTTTTGTCAAATGTAAATAAAAATGAAATCATATTTTTATTTACTTTTACATAAGGCTAAAGATTAAGGCTATTTTTCTATAGATAAAATATCACAGGAATTGCTGCGGTTGTATATTGGCCCAGAATGTATTTACTAATCTCATATGGATGAGTATTAGGCTACTGTTAATATTTTGCCATATTAGCCTTTTAAAAAATCAGCACAGCTGAGGTATATTTTACATGTGATAACAGTCACCCATTTTAAGTATCAAAATGAGGAGTTTGGGAAATATAAGCAGTTTTTATATATACATATTTGTGCATGTTTAAAAAAAAACCATTTCCCTAGCATAAGCTCCTAAAGATTATTGGCCTGTAATGAATCTGTGTTAAAGGTTTTTTTTTTTTGTACAAAGTACCAATCTTCTGGCTAGAAATACGCATCAAGAAATACCTTCTGACTTCTATGGTCAAAAAATAAAAAATAAATGGATTCGTCGCTCCAGCCGTTTAAGAATGTTGTCCAGAATGAGTCTACAAATCCCTGCCTCCTCAAGCCACTCCAAACTTCATCCCGATCACATGTGCCTTGAACATTATGTGCCACAAATACTGGCAGACTCTCCTCATTCAATACACCAGCTCATGAAGTTTTCTGTTAGGTAAGAATACCTCAGTTTCGAGAGGAGGAGCTGCTGTCCGATATATTGTAGGGTTCCTGTAACATCGCATCTCTGGTCTCTAACCACTAGATTTCAGGAGTGGCTCCCATTTTCCCAAGGTGATGGTCAAAATGTCTCCAGAAAGCTCCCTCTGGGTGGGCCAGATTGGGCTCAGTTGATAACCACCATGTCAACCAACATTCTCACAACTGTGACCCAATATGCCTGACTCCGCATAACTTAGAGGAAGAAAGATGTATTTGCTCACTCTTTTTGGAGATTTCAGGGTTCAGTTCATGTCAAGCTGGGTCTGCAGGGTTGAGAGGAGCGAGACAGAGACCGAGACAGAGACAGACAGGGACAGGCAGGCAAGGACTCTGCTCTCGCATTACAGAGGCAATACACAAGAGCACCAGCAAGGAGACTCAAAGACCCAAGCACAGACCCAAAGTCATACTCCCAGGGACACACCCCCTTCACGCACACTCCCCAGAGAATCCATTACAACTCTCATGACTCAATAATATTAACTCTGAACATAAATACATGAGCTCTTCAGGGGACATGCTATAGCTAACCATAGCAACCAACAACCTATACTCTTCCTGGGCACCTCTCATCGTGGGGAACAGCAGCCCGGTTCATGTCTTCTTGGAATTAACTCATGCCGTTTGATGTATCAGCCTGAAAAAATCTGTAAACGCCTCAAAAAGAATCAAAGCAAGTGATGGCACCCTGACAAGCCCTAGCAGTCACCATTTCAAGAGAAGGTAATATCAGTGTTCCTTGTGATTCAGTCTCCTGTGTTTGATGCCACAAATCTATGAGTATTCCCTTGGTTGGTGGCACGCATCCAGAGAAAGGTACGTGTCGCTGGTGTGCCAAGTGGCCTCGAGAAAAAGAAGAATCTAGAATGGTGGCATTTCATGACAGTCTCTAGAATGTTGGATTTCATGTTTTTCTTTTTAACTAATTCAGTGGCACGCTGGTGTGCCAAGTGGCCTCGAGAAAAAGAAAAATCTAGATTGGTGGCATTTCATGACAGTCTCTAGAATGTCTGATTTCATGTATTTCTTTTTAAATAATTCAGTCAAAGCAGGCTGAAAAGTCAGCAAATAATTATACGGGAACTGCGGCTACTCTCCCAAAAATGTAAGTACTTCTATTCTATGTGTTATCACTGGCTACTTTACAAAGGACCTATCATGGTATTGTAGCTACTTTTATCAGTTTTGCTTTGAGAAATAACTCAAACACAAAGCCCCAAGGTGCAGATGGACATTAGAGATTTCCCTGAAAATTTTTAATTCTCTTCTATCACAATCCATCTTTGTGATGCAGACATGAGTTAACTCGAGACTGGATCCATTAGATGAAGTGAGGTCTCCGGTGAAGCCATCTATCCTTGGTCACACTCCACTGTGATTCTTTCAATGAAGATTTTCCTTGGAAAACTGGAAGATCACACCTAAAAACCCCCTCGGTGTCATCTTACACAGCCTCCAACACTCACCAGATGCTCAATCTCTGAATTTGAGAGCAGCATAAGTTCTAAAAAGTATTCATCTTCCACTTTCATTCTGGCCACCAGCAAGCTGATGAGTTATTAGGATCGGATCCCCCTGTGGGACTAGACTCTAATCACAAGGCAGCAACACCCGATTTTGTACTCAGTGGCCACAGAGAGATTGTAAGGGGAACTTTCTCTATCGAATATACAGATAAAATATTAGTTTCCCAAACATTTTAGAATTGATAATGATAGACCTCCAAGTTTTGACAATGACCCTTCTAAAATTAGTTTTTCCAGAGAGTATGGAGTATTTTTTCCAGAGGGCCTTCTTAAAAATATTTTTATGAGCTTTAGAAGATAATATTTCCCTTTTCTCTTAAAAAAATGCAATGAATATAACTTGGTAGGGGAGGGGTAATCTGCAAAACAAGTCTCTCTATATATCCATTATCTCTCTCTCTGTTTGTATATAGATAGATAGATAGATATAGATATAGATATATATATTATATATAGATATAGAGATATAGAGAGATATAGAGAGACTTGTTTTGCCGATTTCCCCTCCCCCACCAAGTTATATTCATTGCGTTTTCTATAGAAATTTATATGTAAATTTACCTCCCCTGAGCATCCTACCCATCGTCCCAGTCTACCTCCCCTGGAAGCTCAAAACTCTTTTCTCTGTCTCGTCCTTGGTCCACAAATGTAGAGTCCTTTGTCAAAATGGTGCCTAAGCCTCCTGGTCTGCCTGCCTCTTTGGGGTTACTATTTAATTTCTCTGAGGCCCCTGGGATGCTTATAAAATAAGCTTTGCACCCCAAAAGCTGTTTCTATCTCTTTAATTTCTAGGGCCCCAGCCCTGAACCTAAGAGCAGGGCCCCCTTTGGGTTTAACTCATTTTTTAATTTTTTATTGGTACACTGCAGTCATACATCTTCATGGGGTACAAGATGGTGGAGGCGTACATGCACACATCAACCAGTGAGCCCTTGCCCAATTCTCGCTTCTTTCCCTCCCTCCCTCCTTCTCATGTTTGACTTAGTGATTTTCCTCTTCTACAATGAATATGTGTCAGGTCCTGATGCCTGCCAAGTGAACTACGAGTCTCAAGGCCACCAAATGGGTTCAGAATCCAACCCAGTGTGGATGCTCACTGTGGGAGGGGACATGGGGCCCTAATACTTGCTGTCCTCATTTTCTCATCTCTAAATGTTTCTGTCATTTTTTTTTTGTACTGAGGACTGAACCTAGGATCATCCTACCTCCAAGCTATACCCCTGACTCCTCCTTTATTTTTATTTTTATTTTTATTTTTATTTTTATTTTTATTTTGTAGTACTAAGGATGGAACCCAGGGGCATTCTACCTCCAAGCTATACCCTCAGCCCCATTTTTTTATTCTTTATTTTGAAACAAGGTCTCACTGAGTTGCAAAGGGCCTCACTAAGTAGTAGCTGAGGACGTCCTCAAACCAAGATCCTCCTCTCTCAGCCTCCTAAATGCTGGGGTTACAAGCATGTGCAACCACACCTGGCTTATTTTTTATTTTGAAATAGGATCTCGCTAATTTGTTGAGTGTGGCCTCAAACCTGTAGTCCTCTGTTTCAACTCAATTTCAACTCAATTTCAAACTCAAATTCAACTCAATTTCAACGTTACATCTGATGCCAAACCTGGAAGGGTTTTTTCACCCCTCCCTGAGCCCCTGTGACTCCCTGGTGGTTCCACCAGGACCCTAAGGGAACTCCTCCTCTTTATGCCCAGGAACCTGGGATTCTAGGCCTGGACCACCACGCCTGGCTCATGTCCTTGTCTTTGACCATTTTCTTTCTACTTTTTCAATTTTTGGGAAAGTTACTCTAATTTAATGATGAAGTAGCATTTTTTTAAAAATGCATTTGCCACTGTGCTTATTAGAGCCCAAAGTTCATGAAGATATATGCTAACGACTGTTTATATATTTTACAGGTTAAAATATATGATGCAAGCCAGGTACAGTGGCACACGCCGTAATGCCAGTACTTGGGAGGATGACAATAGGTCGGGTCCCTCCTCTTCCCCTCAGCTGTGATGGGAGGTGGAACCCCAGGAGCCAGAAGCAAAGATGGGGCAGACTCCAGATATTGCAAGAGGGCCAGCTCTCTCACCTTGCTGGCCCCACCCCAAGATCCCAGCTACATAAATACCCCCACTTCCTCTCTGCAGTACAACTCTGCTAACCAATAGGCCCCTCCCAATATCAGTCTGCAGACCTCAACCATGAGTGCCAGACAATTTAATAAAAAGGGGCCTGGTATCACGCTTCTTTGCCGTATTTTGCCTCCTTTGCAACCCCCAACTCAATTTCAATGTTACATCTGATGCCAAACCTGGAAGGGTTTTTTCACCCCTCCCTGAGCCCCTGTGACTCCCTGGTGGTTCCACCAGGCCCCTAAGGGAACTCCTCCTCTTTATGCCCAGGAACCTGGATTCTCCAACCCTTAATTGGACTGACCACTCTTAGACAGGGTGAGTTCCCTTTCCTTCCTCTGGTCAGCGGATCATCGTCTCCAGCTTTTAGCCTCTGGCTTCTCTGTTTGTCCAAATGAGCAGCTGCATCAGAGTTGCCTCCAGACAACCAGGTTGTCTTCCAGCCTTGAGAAGGGAGTAGAGACATCCCTCCTTTCCCCTTGGTTCCTCCAGCCCTGGAAAGGGTGTGGAGACATCCCTCCCATCCTCTTGGCCCCATTCCCGGATGTTGATCAGGATAAAGGGGACGCCCGTCTCCTGTTATTCATTCTCCCCCATGGACCAGAGACATGGGAAGCCAAAATTCCAAAATAGATCCCCAGACCCCACTGTGTTATCTCCTTGCTAATCTCTGGACCCTAGGGCTATCAGAGGATTTGTGCCCTGAGCGCCTCTGTTTCTATTGTTACATGACTTGGCCTCAGTACAAATTGGACAATGGGTCTCGGTGGCCCCAAAATGGAACTCTGGGTTTTAATATCCTGACTGATCTCAGCAACTGGTAAATGGTCGGAGGTCCTATATGTCCAGGCCTTCTTTTTCCTGCACTCCTGTCCCTCCCTTTATTCCCACTGTTCCACTGCCCAGCTGGCCAGGGACACCTCCCTAACTCTGACCCTTTTCCCCATCAGCTGCCATTTTCTAGTTCTGCTGAGTCACAGCCACCATCTTTGCTGAGTTACAGCCGCCATCTTTGCTGAGTCACAGCCGCCATCTTTGCTGAGTCACAGCCGCCATCTTTGCTGAGTCACAGCCGCCATCTTTGCTGAGTCACAGCCGCCATCTTTGCTGAGTCACCGCCGCCATCTTTGCTGAGTCACAGCCGCCATCTTTGCTGAGTCACAGCCGCCATCTTTGCTGAGTCACAGCCGCCATCTTTGCTGAGTCACAGCCGCCATCTTTGCTGAGTCACAGCCGCCATCCTCTGATTCCAGCCCTGAATCCCAGGATCTCTCCTCACCTCCCTGACCACCACCTTATCCTAAGATGACCTCTCACTTTAACCCGCTCCCCCCACATCGTCCTCCCTTAAGGGACAAACTCTTACCTCCCATTTTGCCTTCCCCCACAAGTCACCACACCTGCCCCAAGGACCCCTTGTCTCTCCTGGCCCCGCTCTGCCAGGTAGCCAGTGCAGAGGGCATGGTCCATGTTCATGTCCCTTTCTCCCTCACAGACCTTGCTTAAATTGAAAGAAAACTGGGTGGTTTTTTTTTGTCGCCAATCCATCGGTTTTATTAAGGAATTCCAATATATTATTCAAACATACAATCTCACAAGGCAGGATCTTCATGTTATTTTAACCTCTGCCTTAACTCCTGATGACCAGGGTCATATCTTAAAGGCTACTCAAGAACAGGTCCACCAGGTCCATTTGACCTTTCTACTGAAGCTTCTGCAGTACCTTTTGAAGATCTCCACTGGGATTACCAGCCAGCCTTAAATGGTGGGGATTAAGAATTAAAAAGAGAGAGACCTTATGATCCTATGCTTCCTTACAGCATACAGGCTGCTTCTCATAAGATGATTAACTATGATAAACTTAAAGAAATCACCAAGGTCCAGATGAAAACCCAGCCGTCTTTCTTAATCAGCTTCAGGAGGCTTTCTCCCTCTATACTTACTGAGATCCATTGACTGAGGTGGAATCTGTAGTGTTGGCAACCCATTTTATTGGGCAATCAGCCCCTGACATTCAAAAAAAAATTTAAGAAAGAGAGAGGATGGCCCTCAGATCCCTATTCAAGATTCAGTGAACATGGCATTTAAAGTTTTTAATTCCCAAGATGAACAGGCTGAAGGGGAGTACACAATCTGGCTCCACCAAAAGGCAGATTTTCAAGCCTGTGCCTTAGTATGAGCCCTGCACCTGGCAGTGGCAGCTTGGCCCTCTGAATGACGATAGCTACCTAGGGGTGGAGGACAGCAATGACAAGTACCTCCTGGAGCCTTTTTCAAATGCAGCAAGGAAGGACACTGGGATAAGCACAGCCCCTCAGCCATGGCCACCAACCAGACCGTGCCCAGCATGTGGCCAGGAGGGCCACTGAAAAAGTGATTTCCCTTGGAAAAGTGGTGAGCCCCAGGTGCCTCAATACAAGGGAACCACCCTTCCAGACCAGACCCAACTGCTGGTCCTACTCGGCCTGGCTGAAGACTGACGGTTCCTGGACTTGTCCCAATCACCACTGCCGAGCCCAGGGTAACTCTCAAGGTAGTGGGTAAGCCAATCTCCTTTTGGATTGACACAGAAGCTACCTACTCAGTCCTTCAATCCTTTTCAGGTCCCAATTTTCCTTCTCCAATCTCAGTATAGGGAATTGATGGTAAACCCTCCTGCCCAAGCACTATAGGCTGCCTTTTTTGCCCTTTGGAAAACCTTACAGTTGCTGATCCATTTTGGATTGTCCTTCCTGCTGTACCCCCCTTTTAGATAGAGACTTTTAACAAAACTTATCATACAGAACAAAATTTCCCTGCCTAAGGCTCAGGTTGAAATGGTCACTAATACATAATTCCCTACAGGTTGGGCCCATGGCACTTAAACATTTCCTAAGCCCCTTGTTTTATTCTCCCCCTCCTGCAACAGCTGATTAGTAAAGTCGGTGCCTCCTGTTCTACTTGTGCTGCCATTTCTCCCCAAGGAGACCTACATCCCTCTCTTCCTACCCACCAAATGAGAGGACATTTGCCAAGACAGGACTAGCAAATTTATTTCACTCATATGCCCTCTCACAAAAAAACTAAAATATCTTCTTACCATGGTCGACACCCTAACAGGTTGGGTAGAGGCTTTTTCCTCAAAGGACGAGAGAGCCAGCATGGTGGCCAATGTTTTATGCTTGAATATTATCCCTTGGTTTGGACTCCCTAATTCCTTATAGTATGATAATAGACCAGCTTTTATTTCCAAGGTTACTCAACAGGTGGCATAGGCCCTTGGCATTTTGTGGAAGCTCCATATCCCATATTGACCATAGTCATAAGGAAAGGTAGAAAAAATGAATGGGATTCTTAAAAACCATCTAACAAAACTCTCCCTGGAGCTGCAGGTGTCAAGGGCCGAACACCTGCCACTGACTCTGGGCCGCATATGGGCTACACCTCGAAGCCCCACCTTCATGAGCCCCTTTGAATTGCTGTATGGTTGCCCTTTTATGCTTAATCACACTTTTCCTTCAGACCCCCCTCCCTTGGCTTCCTATCTCCCTTACTTTTCTCAGGCATCTCTTTTGGGAACAGGTTGACCAATATCCTTCCCCAACCTGGGACCAAAGAAGCAGCTTCACACTCAGCAGCGAAGGCCCTTAAGCTAGGAGACCAAGTCCTCCTCAAGTTGGTTCAACCAAAACATCTCCAACCACGGTGGACTGGGCCCTTCACAGAGATCCTCACCACACCTACTGCAGCCGAACTGCTGGGGGACCCCAACTGGCATCACCTTAGTTGGCTAAAACGGCTCCGTTACAACAGTCCCATGACAAATTCTCCTTTACAATGTCGAGGCCCACTAAGCTCCATTTTTCTCCACATAATTCTCCTTAGTGCTTTTATTTTAGCAGATCCACCTATTTATGTCTGGAGATTCACCACACAGGAAACCTATTTGCCCCCCTCCAAAAATCACTGGACCAACCACAAGATGGGATCAGTGCAGTTCTCTTCCCTTCTCTCCTTTCTTCTCCTTCTCCCTCTCCCTCTCCCTCTCCCTCTCCCTCTCCCTCTCCCTCTCCCCCTCCTCTCTCTCTCTCTCTCTCTCTCTCTCTCTCTCTGGAAGCCAGACAGCCATAAGTATTGAATTATCTCTCTAAAACCTGTTACTGATGCTCCTGACCCAATAGCATGGTTTCCATTTGACTAGACTGACCCATATTGCCTGACCCAAGTAGAGGTGACTTCAAAGTGGCCTCTTGAATCTACAGTCTCCTCTTTGGCCTCCCATCAGTGATAAATTACCTCCCTTGCTAGGGTAGCCCTCCAGAATAGACGGGCTTTCCATTTACTCACTGCTGAAAAGGGTGGTGTTCGTCTCTTTCTCAGGGAAAAATGCTGCTATTACACTAATGAATCTGGTCTAGTGGAGGAAAATGTCCAAACTCTGACCAGGATAAGCGAGGATCTAAAAACACAATATAGACAATCTACCTCATATCTGAAATGGTTGGTTCCTAAGGCTAGTAGCTGCTTGGCTCCTTCCCCTCCTGGGACCCTATGTCATGATTTGTCTTTTCTTTTTAATAGCCCCTTGTCTGCTAAAAAGTTCATTCAAACATGCATTACTGAGCTGTCCAGGGTAACCTTCATTTAACTCCTACTGCAGCCATACTCCCACCTGCCCACTTCCAAATGACCTGACCTCTCCTGGCCAAGGGGCACCAATAATGACGTCCCCTCTAACAGCAGAAAGCAGTTATTAACTCCGTCATTAACCAATATCACCAAAAGGCCAGGATGAGAGGTTGGGTCCCTCCCCCTCCGCTCAGCTGGGACAGAAGGTGGAACCCTTGACCTTGACTGGGAGCAATAATTTAATCAAAAGGGGCCTGGTATCACACTGCTTTGCCGTATTTTGCCTCCTTTGCGACCCCTGACTCAATTTCAATGTTAGAGCTGAGAAAGGGAGATAGATCACAAGTTAGAGACCAGTCTCAGCAACTTAGACTCTCAGAAACTTAGTGAAACTCTGTTTCAAAATAAAAAATAAGCTGGGCATTGTGGTGCATGTTTATAATCCCAGGACTTGGGAGACCGAGACAGGGGGATCGCAGTTCACAGACAGCCTCAGCTACTTGGGCCCTTCGCAACTTAGTGAGAACCTGTCATATTAAAGAATTAAAAAATAGGGATGGGAGTGTAGATCAGAGGTAGAATGCCCCTGGGTTCCATTCTCAATATTGCAAAAAAGAAAAAAAGTGAAAAATAAAATACAGCTGGGGGTGTAGCTCAAAGGTAGAATGCCCCTAGGAGTTCAATTCCTAGTGGTATATATACATTATGCATTTGTATACATTGTATACATTTTATACCCATATATTTTGTGTATACATAAAGGTATTTGATGTATAGTGTGTGAAATATATATGTTGCAAAAGAAAAGAAAGAAGTTGCCCTTGCTTTTACAGCTGGCAGGTGACCCTGGCGGAGAGGGACTCCTCTTCCCATCTTGTTCTACTATTATTTCATGCAAAGTCCACACAATAAATAATAGCTCTCATTAGCATCATTCCCTGCAATTGATTTTTCTTTGCCTTCCTCACAAACGGTCTTAACTGATTTACTGCATAAATGCAAGGGTCTGTTTCTATTTTTACTAAAATCTGGGTTCATTAGGATCTTTGTCATGAGTCAATGTATATGAATTTATGAAAAGAACTCATTAAAAGCATTCCTAAGCAGGATACACGCCCAGGGCAGTTTCATCTGACTGCAAGTCTCTGCCTGGTCCTGTAGCCTGGCGAATGCATTGCAGGACAAGGATCAGGTTCTTGGCTCCCCAACACGAACCTGCCGTCCAGGTCTCTCAGCCTAAAAAAACTACCTAGCTGGGCATGACGGCACACACTTGTAATCTCAGGACTTAAGAGGCTGAGACAAGAGGATTGCACGTTCGAGGCCAGCCTCAACTACTCAACAAAGCCTCTGCAACTTAGTGAGACCCCGTTTCCAAATTAGAAAATAAAATAAGTCTGGGTTATAGCTTAATGGTAGAATACCCAGTGTGCATGCACACACACACACACACACACACACACACACACACACACACTAACCTAACCCTTTTATTTGCTGTACTGGGGATGAAACCCAGAAGCATTCTACCTCCAAGCTATACCCACAACCCTATTTTTTATGCTTTATTTTTGAAACAAGGTCTCAGTTGCAGAAGGCCTCACTAAGTAGCTGAGGCTGTCCTCGAACTGCAATCCCCCTGTCTCAGCCACTCAAATCCTGGGGTTACAAGTGTGCGCCACCATGCCCAGGTGTAACCCTTTTTCAAACACTAAAAATAACTTTATAAATAATTTATTTTCAAGATCTGTTGATTCTGATAGACTCTGAAATAAACCACATTTTTAAAACCGGGGTGGGGCATCCTGTGCCACGCAAGGGGCTTAGCAGTACACCTACTCTCTTATCATAGAAATGAGCAGCACACCCCCGGTCCTAGTGGCGACAACTAAAAATGTTCCCAGGCATTACAGGGTCTCCTCAAGGAACAATATCACCCTCAGTTGAAAGCCATTCTTCTAGAATAATTTTGGGAGGGGGAATACTAGGGATTGACCCCAGGGGCATTCTACCTCTGAGCTACACCCCAGCCCTATTTTTTATTCTTTATTTCAAAACAGGGTGTCGCTGAATTGCAAAGGGCCTCACTAAGTAGCTAAGGCTAACAGCAAAACTGAATCCTCCTTCTCAGCCTCCCAAGTACTGGGATTACAAGTGTGCACCACCATGCCTAGCCCTAGAATGGCATTTTAATATAATTATTTCTAAGGCTGTCTATGGGATTGGGTCGGCTACTGCTCTGATGTTGCTTGGTGGGGGTGGGGCTGGATCGGTCATTTGTTCACACCGTAAAGCCTGGCTGCACTTTCACTCTGGGCCGAATGGTACATTTCTAAGTTATTATACAACATTTGCACTACAAAGTATTACTGTCATCACACGTTAATCTCCCTGAGGTTTATTATCTACAGAGCCAATTCGATGACACGGTCTATAATGATAAGATTAAATGCTTATTCTATGCAAAGGCGTTTTATGCACACTGTCTTAACCAAGACTTCCATTAAATCTAGTAACTCTTGCTGTCTCTGTTTGAGAGCAGAGCGGGCCTTAGACAGGTCCAGGCAATTTCACAAACCCACACGGATGGTGAAGGGCCGTGGCTAGGCTTGACACCCAAGGCATTCTGACTCCAAAGCTCGTATGAGCTGTTAAGCTATGGTACTATGTCGCAGCATGACTTAGCCATGACACGTGACCCCGGAATAAATACAAAGTCCAAATGTCTGAAGCTGAGAGAGCTTTTTATTCCCTTCGGTATTGGGGATTGAACCCTAGGGCCTTCTACCAGATAACTACACCCGAGCACTTTTTTATTTCTTATTTTGCAGCAGAGCCGCAGAGTTTCACTAAGTTGCCAAGGCTGGCCTCAAACCTGTGATCCTCCAAGTTCTGGGATTATAGGCATGTGCCACCCAGCTTGCAGCAGCCTCTTTAAAGGTATCTGTTTGTTCTTACACGATGAGTTAAAGAGGACTTACCATTTACAACTGTCCTCCCAGGCCCGGGAGACCCAGATGAGCCATGCAGGAACGAGCTCCTGGCACCATGTAGAATCTCCCTCACTACCGTCTACAGTCTCTATGCTGTACCACTCTCTTCTTCAATTTGGCAAAGCTCTACTCTTTCCCATAGAAAGACAGAACTCTATCTCACCTTCATACCCACTGCTATCAAGGTCCTGACGAGGTAGCTGGGTATGTTGGCACAACAGTACTTGGGAGGCTGAGACAGGAGGATCACAAGGTCGAGGCCAGCCTTGGCAACTTAGAGATGCCCCCAGCAACTTAGAGCCTCTTTCAGAATAAAACAGAGCTGGTGCTGTAGCTCAGAGGTAGAATGCCCCGTGGGTTCAATCCCCAGTACTAGAGAAAAAAATAAATCCTGAAGATGCGCGTATTATCATTTGGTGTAATGAGCGTACAGACGTTTCTAGACAACTTTGGTCGACCAGAAATCGTGCAGAACCAGTCCTCTATAATCTTAAACGCAACTAGTTTGATTCCACTGCTAGGATTTTCTCTTTCTATTGATTTGCCAGCTTGACCTTTGGATAGAAACAGCATTATCTTACTCATCTAAAATTTGGAGGATGAAGGAAACATTTTCCTTCTCTTTCTCGCTCTCTCTTTCTTTCTTTCTTTTCCTGAGATTCACTGAGGCACAGAAGTTAGGAGAAACCCAGGGCATTTAACATGCAAAGAGCAGGATCCCAAGCTCCCGCGGGCAAAACCCGGCTGACGTCAGTGAAGGTGGGAACAAAGGATTCAACCGTGGATAACAAATTTCAAGTAATTGCCTGGCCAATGGCATAGAAAGCGATTAACAGAGCCCTTGCGCTTGGCATGCAGCTGATTAAATGAGTTTTAATGTGTCCATCCAGGGGCAAGACGGCTCAGGAATGAGAAAGCGGAGGAAGAGAAGGAAGGATGCAGAGGGGGGCAAACAGGACCTCTCCTTCCATGCTCTCCGGGAATATGGCTCACAGATTGCAAGCTACAGCCCGAAGTCAGCTAGGCGGCTGCAGAAAGCTTTGTCAACAAATTCAAACCTGTTTAGGGACGCTGAGGCGGGGAAATGGTACTGGAGCCCTATCTGGAGAGAAAGGCATATTTGCATATTGATTACCACAGGAATTCAACTTTCTTTTTATGGTATTTCCTAACATTTACAGATGGAGCAGAAGGGTGAGCAGTGGGGAAGCAGAGCAATCTGTTTCTTCCTTGTAGGTTGCAGCTCAATTGAAGGAGAGGGAGGGAGAGAGAGAAGGGGAGGGGAGGGAAAGAGAGAAGGGGAGGGGAGGGGAGGGGAGAGGAGAAAGGAGAGAAAGGAGAGACAGAAAGAGAAAAAGAGAGAAGAGAGGATAGAGACAGGGAGAAAGGAGGAGAGAGATAGGAGAGGGAAGGAGAGAAATAAAGGGAAGGAGAGAGAGATGGAGGGGAAAAAGGAGAGAAAGAGAGAAGAGGGAAGAGGAAAAGGAGGAGAGTATGAGAAAGAGAGAGAGGAGAGGGAAAGGAGAGAAGAGAAGAGAGAAGAGAGGAGAGAGGAGAGAGGAGAGAGAGGGAGAGAGAGGGAGAGAGAGGGAGAGAGAGGGAGGGAGGAAGGGAGAGAGAGAGAGGGAGAGAGAGAGAGAGAGGATTCCCAGCTTTTAAGAATAATTAGATCAGGTAGTTTGGTCCTCTGCTGTGATGGTTAAAAAAAAAAAAAAAAAAACAGCAACATCATGGCTTCACCACAGGGATTTTTGAATAGCCCTAATAGCCCTATCCCCGTGGTAATGTGTTTATTGATCAAATAAGTCTGAAAATTCTGCCTATGCTATTTGCCTCTGGAAAATCTCAACACAGCCTTTGATGTTAAGGGCTCTGGAGAGTCCTAACATGTAAGACAAGTTGATTTGGGTGAATCAAGAGTTTTTTGTTTTTTTTTTAAGTCCTACATGAACACAAAATGTTCCTCTGATAACCCATTTTGTTCAGTCTGATGGTCAGGGGTCAGGGTGGTGAAGATTTTGGGAAATTGTGGATTATATGATTTGCTCCAATTTTTTTATCACAACTTTGATAGTCACAGGAGTGAAAAGTTCAATCCATCGCGACGAAACAAGTAAGTAATTTAATTAAGTTGCTCCAAATGTATTATGGGGAATTTGCTCTCGTAAATGAGTCAGATAATTCCTCGTGTAATTATCTTAGTTGTCAGTCAGAATGGTTACCATTTGCTGGGCGTGGAGGCGCACACTTGTAATCCCAGTGTCTGGGAGGCTGAGACAAGAGGATCCCAGTTCACAGATAGCCTCAGCTATTTAGTGAGGCCCTTGGAAACGTAGTGAGACCTTGTTTCAAAATTTTAAAAGATAGTAAAAAAAAAATAGGGCTGAGGCTGTAGCTCGGAGGTAGAATGCCCCTGGGTTCAATCCCCAGGACCACACACAAAAAAAGAAGAGTTACCATCTGTTGAGGACTTGCTTGATGATGGAAAATTGACAGGAACATCACACTTCATCCTAAGAATAATGGTAACAAACAGACATTTCTTCCTTGCTTGCTAAAAAGTCAATATTCTAGTATGGAGAGAGTTTGGATGGCCCAATTGGACGAAGTGCCTGGATAAGGGCTCCTGGCAGGACCAGTGTGGTTCTGACCACTGGGGTAAGAACTGTACCCAACCAGGGAGTCCTAAAACCCAGAAGGAAGTCAAGATGCTTATAAAGAAGGCACTGATTCTGGGAGGCGAAGGTGGCAAATGTCTAGTGTAAGGTACTAGTTCCGAAAGAGAACTTAAAAAGTATCTGTTAGAATAAATGAATGAATGAATGAACGAACGAACGAACGAACGAACGGTAGACACAGCACAGTGACAAGGACTTTCCCTCTTCACTTGGCTCCTCTTTGTCAGGGCCCACGTCCACCCTGGACCTGGAAGCATCACATTTCAGAGGTCAGTAACTCCCACACCCTGGCTTTCTGAATTTCCTCTTCAGCACCACTCCTCTGAGCCGTCGCCCTGTGGGGGCGTGAGCGATGGCTGGTGTGACTCACTCTCCCTATTCACCCACTCAGTTCTCTCTCATCAAGCCGGCAGAGCCGGTCACAGTCCCTCTGCAGACCTCTTCTGTCATCTACCTACACAAATGACGTGCGGGGCCTCATCCGGATTCACAGTTTTCAATCCCACGTGTCAGGTAACATCTAGCTTTAAATACCACATTAATCAGGAACTCCCCAATTCATATCTCTAAACTAGCTTTATCTCCCAGATTCTAGACTCATTCAAATACCTAATTGCCCACCTGATATCTCTCTCTCTCTCTCTCCCTCTCTCTCTCTCTCTCTCTCTCTCTCTCTCTCTCTCTCTCTCTCTGTGTGTGTGTGTGTGTGTGTGTGTGTGTGTGTGTGTGTGTGTGGTACTGGGGCTGGAACCCAGGGGCATTCTACCTCCAAGCAACATCCCCAGCCCTATTTTTTATTCTTTATTTTGAAACAGGGTCTCACTGAGTTGCAAAGGGCCTCACTAAGTAGCTGAGGCTGGCTGTGAACTGTGATCCTCCTGTCTCAGGCTCCCGAATGCTGGGATCACAAGCGTGTGCCACCACGCCCGGCCTGATCTCTCTTCTTCAATGACTAGTTGAGGTCGCAACTTCAAGTTGTCCTGAGCAGAGGAGACCAAACTCTTCCCACCTACGGTCTTCTCATGTCTGGAGATAGGATGCCATCCCTTCAGTTAGCTCCCAAACATCAAGGCCATCCCTGTCTCCTCTCTTTCTGTCATGATGCACGTAATATCTATGTGAAATCCTGTTGACTTTACAGTTCAACATATCTAAAGTCGCCCTGCCAATTGAACTAAATAGACACTTCACCAAAGAAGAGATACAAAGGGCCAATAGATACATGAAAAGATGTTCTTCATCACTGGCCATCAGGGAGATGCAAATCAAAACTACACTGAGATTCCATCTAACCCCAGTCAGAGTGGCAAGCAAACAGAAATCAAACAACAACAAATGCTGGCGAGGATGTGGGGAAAGAGGAACTCTTTTACACTGTTGGTGGGAATGCAAACTAGTTCAGCCACTATGGAGATCTGTGTGGAGATTCCTAAGAAAGGTGGGAATAGATCTACCATATGATCCAGCTATACCACTCCTGGGTATCTTTCCAAAGGGGATGAAATCAGAGAACTACAGCAACATATGCATACCTATGTTCATAGCAGCACAATTCATAATAGCCAAAATATGGAACCAACCCAGGTGTCCATCAACAGATGAATGGATTGCAAAACTTTGGGAAATACACACAATGAAATTCTACTCAGCCATAAAGAAGAACAAAATTATATCATTTGCAAGAAGATGGAACGCCCTGGAGAACATTATGTTAAGTGAGATCAGCCAAGCACAGAAGGAGAAGGTACATATGTTTCCTCTAATATGCCCAAACTAGGAAACACAGAGGATACCAGTGGGACTCCAGATAATGGAGGGGAAATACCAGCAAAGCTTGAATGGAAAGATAGGGGAGGAGGAAGACTGAACTTGATTAATGAGGGACTACATCCGAATATGTGTAAAATTATGAATATGGCATGGTTACCCTGGACAATCATTGGTGGGAGGGGGGAGGGAAAATGGGGGCAGGGGGGAGAGGGCACCAAGTATAGTTTAAATGTATACCATTTATGTTCAATAAAAATTAAAAAAAAATAAATAAATAAAGTTGCCCTGCTTCTCACTGGGTGCCCAACTCTTGGCTGAGCATCCCCCATTTCTCCAGAATTCTCTTCATTTCTTTTTTTGTGTGTACGTATGATAATATGGATTGAGCCCAGGGCTGATCTATCTCTGAGCTATATACCCCCAGCACCATTTTTTAATTTTTCTTTTGCCACAGGGTCTTCCTAGGTTGATGAGAGTCTCACTACTTGCTGAGGCTGTCCACGAACCTGTGATCCTCCTGTCTCAACCTCCCAAGTACTGGGATCATAGGCACGCACCACCATGCCTGGTGTCTAGGATTACTTCCTCACTGGTCTTTCTGCAGCAGCCCTTGACTGTTAACAATGTATTTTCAACCAGCTTCTAGAGCATTCCTTTTACATAAGTCGTGTCATGTCTCTTGTCTACTGAAAGCCCTCCAAGGCACCCTGTGTCTCTTGAAATAAAACCCACAGCTCTAACAATGGCCTCCCACGCTCTAAACGACACAGCACCCCTACTCCTCTGATCCTCTCCATTCTCCTCTCCATCTCCTCCTCTCTTGCCCAGGCAGCTCACTCACAGTGGCCCCTTTGCTTCACCTCAAATGCACCAGCTCTGTGTCTTTGGCCCAGCCCTTCCTGCCCCTGGAATTCCTTCATCCAGCTGCACCAGGCTGTTGTCCACCCTACACGTGTCAGCGCCCAAACACTGCTAATCAGATTAACTTGCCTTTTTTTCTTGTATTTTCCACCCTTAAGCACTATTTTGCTATATTAATCTAACATACTAATTGACTTGTCTCTCTTATTGTTTTCTGCCTCACTTCTACGACAAAGTACATTCTTAAAAATAAATGAACTTCTATTGGTTTATCAGTAGATCCTATATGTCTAGAAAATGCCCAGCACATTATCTGGGAAAAAGAATGGATAACCCTGAAATAAAAGAACAAGAATCTGCCCTGGAGAAATTTGCAGCTTGATATATTCATCTTTCCAGAAACTGATGTCCCTACAGAATTGCCCTTTGCAAATAATGAATTTCCATTCTTACCTCAAGCGAACTATGTGTTACTTGTCTTAAGAAAATGGCCGTCCTGCCTAGCTTGAGCTAGTCAAGGTCATTTGAAGAAGAAAACGGGAAGCATTGCTCCCACTTATCTAAAGGAGATCTGTCTTAGCCTCTTTTCTAAAACTAGAAGCCTCCACCTCTCCTCTGTTTATATTGGTATGAAGAAGCATCTGATCTTCACCGAGACTCGATATGATACAGAGCTTTATGTTTTCTGGACAGTACTGCTGTACCCTTAACCTGGAGAAATGCGTTAGCATTTTATAATGCTGAGTCCTCACCCATTTCATGACCCTGCCATCTGCTCCCATCTGTGGAATATTTCAAACGACCAAATAACATTAAAACCACCTAAAAGAGTTTCTTTATTAGTTATAAACTTTTACAATTCAATTTAAAAAGTTTATGGTCCCTATCACTGGGAGAACTGTCATTTTTCCCAAGTACCAACCTGCTCTTTATCACTGAGGTCCGACAGCAGCTCTGACCTTTTCTAACATCTTTATGGAAAGAAGAAGATCTGGAGAAAACAGATAATAAAGGACCAAGATTTTATCGATATTATAATGTAATATTTAAAACCGGTTACGGTTATTACACCGAGGAAATTGATGTCCTATTATGCAATTAACGGTTCCCTGTAGGCCGACTTCTTTTACCGACAAAACATTTTTGGTGAGCTTTAAAACTTGCAGACCAAATAAAACTAGAGCTACAAACTGGATTATGCTCTGCCCCATACGTCAGTATCAGAAATGTGATCCCGATTCAAACACGAGACCTGGGGGCCTATGGCTGAGCCCAGAAAAGGAGAGAGGGGGCTTTAGCTGCTGGAATCCGTCAGGGGAGAGAAAAACAGCCCAAGATGCCACAGGAGACACATTTTCTAATGATGGTGAGAAAGGAGAACCTGCAGGATTTGCCTGAGAGCATCCTCGTGTGTTTAAAATCAAGAATCATAGCTAATGGTAGAAGTAGCATCTTTCCCTCCCAGCCCAACTCACTGAAACCCACTGGGTACCAGCACCATTCTTGAGCCTGATAAGTTTATCTCAATCTTAGACATCTGGGAACTAGTGTCAGATATAAGGGAGGTAAATGAAGCATCTACATCCGCTGCCTCCATGTACCGCCCTGCTCTATCCATCCTTGGAATCCTGAGGCATTTCTCCACTCCTGCCTGCATCGAAGCCGCAAATTAGACAAAGAACTATTTTGGAAAATATAGCCACTAAGTTATTAGTGGAGTGTGTGTGTGTGTGTGTGTGTGTGTGTGTGTGTGTGTGTGTGTTATTAGGAATTGAACCCAGGGGCATTCTACCTCTGAGCTATATCACCAGCCTTATTTTAATTTTGAAATGGTCTAAGAGGACCTTGATAAACTGCTGAGGCTGGCCGTGAATCTGTGATCCTCCTGTCTCAGCCTTCCAAGTACCATGATTACTGGCATGTGCTGCCACACCTGGCTCAAGTGATTAGACTCAACCATCTAATTAATATACATTATAGCCGGGCGTGGTGGCGCACGCTTGTCATCCCCGCTCCTGGGAGGGGGAGACAGGAGGATCGCGCAGGTTTGAAGCCAGCCACGCTGGCTTAAGAGACCCTGTTTCCAAATAAAAATATAAAATAGGTCTGGGAGTGTAGCCCGGAGGTAGAGGGGCTCCCAGGAACCCCAGGACCACCTATATATATATATATACATTATAATAAGAAGTGATAAAAGGTAAGAGAATTATTCCCTTACCTGTGTAGTTCTGTCAAAATTATTTTAGATCTCTTTATTCTTCCAAGTAAATGTTATAATACATGTTTTAAAGTTCTCATAAAAATCTTTTTTGATGTAATTTTAAGTGAATTTTTTATTGACAGATTCAATCGGGGAAGAATTAGCTTCTTACAGTGGTGATTTTTCTCATCTACAAATGCGCTCTGTCTCTGTTAAATTCAGGTTAAAATAGCCACTAAATTTGACAGCTGGGCATGGTAGGACATACCTGTAATCTTAGCATTTGGAAGGCTGAGACAGAAAGATCCAGGTTCAAGGACAGCCTCAGCAAGTTAGTGAGCCTCTCAGCAACCAAGTGAGAGCCTGTTGCAAAGCAAAAAATAGAAAGGACGGGGTATAGCATGGAGGCAGAATACCCCTGGGTTCAAACCGCAATACTGTCACAAAAAAATAAAAACTTATGACACCTTGTAATTAAATCTTATTATCACAGATAACAAGAAATATTATCCATCAACTTTAACTCTAGACTCTAGAATGTAGCAATAAAATTAATCCAGGAATCGTCAGAGACCTTTTTGCTAAACACTGATCTTTCAATGCCAGTGACTTTCAGAATGAGATGAGGGATCTGTGTCATATTAACAACTTCCCCTCAAACAAAAGTTTATTAGACTTTAGCAGTAAACATAAAAAGAAGTAAATATAATGTTTGGCAACTGTCCCTTGAAAAGAAAAGAAAATGTGTGTCCCAGGGATGGCGTTTTATCACCTCCCCTTGGAAAGGAGTCTACATGCTACAAACGGCAAGGCTCTGTGTGGTACTGCAGAGCCATCCTGGTTAATGTTCTGGGGAGATTACTGCAAACCCACCTGTTAATCTTACTGACTGTGGGGGTCCTATCTGATTTTTCAAATGGCCTGTGTATTTCTCGGAGCCATGAATGCTTTGCATCTGAGGCCATGAGAAATTTACATCCAGTATCTCGAGAGAAAGTTGATTAGAGTAAAAAAAATCTCTGGCATGGATCTCCAGGTCTCTGCTCTCATGAGAGCTGAGATTTCTATCTTCTGGTTCAATAAGCAATGGCATTTTCATTCTGTTTATCAGCCCTGTCAAGTCAAAGGGAGGAAATCTAAGATTCAATATTGAGCCTGGTCCAACATCTTTTAATAAATAACATCTTTCAACCCCTAAGGTCAAAGATTTAAAAAAAGTGCACCAAATAAATCAACATCTGAAGAAATGTACAGATATATTCATATATATTTATTTTTAAATGTATCGTATAAAATTATAAAACTCTGTAACACAAATGTCTTGATTTTAAAATGAGCTCTATGCTTTTCTGAATTTATACCCTATTATGGTCTGTAGTATACTCTATTATAAATGGTGAGTGATACATTTTGGATAGATATTTAAACTTATAGGTATGGAGGTGATAAGATACATACATACGTGTGTAAATAAGATAAGATATAGAGATGAAAAGACAGGTATATACATAGATATATACATAGAATAGATACATACATACACACACAGTTAAGGAGATTTGGGAAATATCCTACCTAGCACACACTGGTTGAGGTGAGAATAGTCCACTGGTTTCTTTCTTTGGAGAACTCTGACTTGCAGAGGTACTGAAAGCCAAGTGGACCTGCTGGGGATGTTGGTGGGAAGAAAGAACCAGGTACACAGTGAACTAGCACACAGACCCCTCTTGTCCTGCGGAGAGCCGAGGAAACCTCCCCAGAATGCAGAGTTGAACCACAAGGAACTTGTGTGCAAATATTTGCCATATTATTGCTTTTAATGATCTGGGCATAGATTACACGGCTGTCAAACACGTCTGGTGCCCAGGTTTTATGACCCTCTTAACAACCACAGGCAATCCAACCAGTCATAAAACAACCCAAAGCAGCGTAGAATTGCCATAGTAAGAAAGCGGAGGCCAATATTTATGTGATTTTCTCCATAACGAATTCATTAACAGTATCTTAAGCTATTTTACTGACTTTTAAAATTCTGTGGCTACTGGCATCCATTCAAACAAGGGAGATTGCATTTAAATTTTTTAAGCTGTTTTTTGTTCAATTTATATAAAGCATGTGCTCATCCTGTAGGGTAGAGGTAAAGAAGCATTATCTAAAATAGTCAAGACATAGAGACGCCAAAGGTAACAATGGTCCACTCAGTAAACAAAAACTAAAGCTAGCTCACTTGAATTTCAGGTGCATAATTCTTAGTATAACTATGTTGCAAGTTATTTGAGAACATTAAATTGGGCATTCTGAATGTAAACTGGCAACCATATCCAAATGTCCTTTGACTGATGAGTGGATACACAGACTGTGGTATGTCCATTCAATGGAAAACTCTATAGCCATGCAAAGGAGTGAAGTACAGATACCAGCCTCTGGGGGAAGAACCTGAAGGCATGAAGCTGAGTAACGGAAACCGGACACAAAGAACACATCTTGTATAATCCCATGCACACAGAAGACCTCAGTAGGTGAATCTGTAGAGGCAGAAGATAGATCAGCGGTTGCCTGGGGCTTTTCACCGAGATGATTAGATGTTCTAAAACTAGATTACAGTGATGGTTAGAAATTTTTGTAAATTCAATCAAAATGATTGAATTATACATTTCAATGACTAAACTCCATGATAAATTATACTACAATGAAGTGTGTGTGTGTGTGTGTGTGTGTGTGTGTGTGTGTGTGTTATTGAGGGTAGAACCCAGGGGCTTTTCTACCTCTGAGCTATATTCCCAGACCTATTTTATACTTGATTTGGAAACAGGGTCTCACTAAGTTGCCGAGAGCCTCACTAAGTAGCTGAGGCTGGCTTTGAACCTGTGCGATCCTCCTGTCTCAGCCTCCCAAGTGCTGGGATTACAAGTGTGCACCATCACGCCTGGCTACAATGAAGTTTTTTTTAAAAAAAAAAAATGCATGCTCATTTTAACAAGTTAAATATTGCAGAAGTAGTAAAAACATTAAATATTTCTGCCCAAATTCCTATGGTAGCCAATATTACCACAAAGCTCGGTGTCTCTTCTTTCATACATTTATAGTTTTAGCTCATACAAATAAAAATAAATATAAATGCAGATCCTAAAATATTTCTCTGCAGCTGGCATTTGTTATTTAAGATGTCATGATGTACCTTCAGGTGAATATACAGAGATCTATACAATTCTTTTAAATATCTGCGTAATATTTTGTGGGAAGAGTTCTGGAGGTGGAACCCGGGGGCATTCTACATCAAAGCCATACCCTCAGCTATATTTTATTTTTTATTTTGAAACAAGATCTCACTAAGTTGCAGAAGGCCTTGCTAAGTTGCTGAAGCTGAGCATGAGCCTGCAATCCCCACCTCAGCCTCTAAAGTACTGGGATGAGAGATGTGCACCACCACATCCAGCCCTATTTGTATAATATTTCATATAAGGAAATCTTTCCATTTAGTCAAGCATCCTTTCACTTATTAATGACAACTTAGGTTTCCTCCTTCCTCCCTCTCTCTCTTCTTTCTGCCCCCTCTGTACCCCTTTCTTCAAACTATGCTTCTCTAAACCCTCTTGAACCTACATTAAAGGGGCTCACTTAAATCAGCAGGAGGTTCCGGGACAAGTAGAGAATGTCAAGGCACTGCAGTGTCATTAAAGGGCAGATTCCTTTCCTTGTGCTAATACCATCCTCGTAGACTAATTTAGGCTTCATATCAAATGACGAAAAGGTTAAATTATGCACCCATCAAGACACATAGCTGTTCCTTATTTTAAACACCAATGTGCTTTTGTGACCTAGTTACCAGACGGGGCATATTTCTCAAATAGAGCAGGCATGTGCTGAGCAGAGCTTGAAATTCTAAAATACCATGAGTAGGCTCTGGAATTCTCATTCTTGCATCAAGCACTAGATACAGAAACCAATCAAAAATCATTTATTTAAGATGTAGCATTGTTGCTGGGCATGGTGGCGCGCACTTAGAATCCCCACGCTCGGGAGGCTGAGACAGGGGGATCGCACAGGTTCGAAGCCAGCCTCAGCTACTTAGTGAGGCTCTCAGCAACTTAGTGAGACTCTGTTTCCAAAGAAAATAGAAAATAGGTCTGGGAGTATAGCCCGGAGGTAGAAAGACCCTGGGTTCCACCCCCAGTACCACCAAAAAAAAAAAAAAAGTAGCACAGTTTATAACATCTCTCAGACACACATTTCTTCACATGGATTGTAGGGAGCCATTAAGTACTTCCCCATGTCCTTGGCCATTGTGGGGAACCACTAAGGTCTTCCCCTTATCTTTTTTAAAAGAGTCCTTCCACCCAGAGTCAACAAGGTTTGGAGTCCTGGGGGTTTCAAAGTAATTAAGACTCTCTCAGAACAATCGATGCTACTGTTCTGTCTGCTAGGTAAGATTAGGTTTGTGTTGCACCAGGGTATTGTTTGACTTGCCTGTGACGTATGTACTTTGGACTTGTTTTTCTTGCATTCCTGGGCAACCTGAAGCTAGAAACTGTATAAAAGGGTGAGGAGAAGTGACTAGCAGCCCTCCCGTGCTTGAATTCTTTAATCCTCGCTCCTCTCTTTGGAACCCGTACTTTTGCAGGCTGGCTCCAGCAATGGATGAAGCTACTAAAATACAAATGAAGACAGAATTGATCACAAATAAGCAATGTATCTTCAATTGTTTTTGAAACCGATTTTCATTAGGTTGCTGAGAGTCCCACCAAGTTGCTGAAGCTGGCCTCAAAACTGTGATCCTCCTGTCTCAGCCTCGAGTACTTGGATTACAGGCACGTGCCACCACGCCCACCTCACGCTAAGCAATTTCCAGGTGCCACTATATCATCTGAATATGCAGTACACAAACACCCGGGTCAGTTTTTTCAGCTCAGGAAATTAATATCTGTGGTGCTTTCTCCAGTAGAACTGGGGTTGGAACCCAGGCTTCAAAGAGCCACCTTCCAGCGATGATTTACCACTGCTCCATGAAGAACTCTTTTGAATAAATATTTCTAGTGATCTGCACCACCCAAAGGTATAACGAGAATTTGGAGGTTTTAAGTAAAAGAGCTCATCCCTGCGCTAGTGAGAAGGTACACATCAGAAAGTCACAGCCATTATGGGAAGGAAGCATTGGGCCCTAAGAGCTCAGGGCAGAGGCACCAGGACTCAAACCATGAAGGGCTCTGAGCCGCCTTCCCAGTGAGATTTCCAAGACCAAGTATGCGCAGCAGGAGGAGGGGAGCGCAGGCCGGGTGAGCCTCCAAGAGAAGGCGCCGAAGCCAAAACTTTCTGAAGGGCTGAGGTGAAGAGGGGATTCCATGGGGCAAGAAGAGGCCGGGATCAGGGGATTGTTCAGGATACTAAGAGAGAAATCTAAGTAAGGGGCTGACACATCAGGGGCTTGTTATCTCATTGAATGACAAGTCTGGAGATAGGGCAGGTGCCTGGCTGGTACTGTGACGTTTCAAAACTCACTAAACCTTTCATATCTCCTCCTCCTCCTCCTCCTCCTCCTCCTCCTCCTCCTCCT
Organism: Muscardinus avellanarius; assembly: GCF_963383645.1. Taxonomy (NCBI): domain Eukaryota; kingdom Metazoa; phylum Chordata; class Mammalia; order Rodentia; family Gliridae; genus Muscardinus; species Muscardinus avellanarius. The sequence continues at coordinate 27,720,728 of NC_137805.1, forward strand.
CCTCTTCCTCCTCCTCCTTTCTATCTCCTTTTCTCCCTCTCTCCTCTCCCTTCCTCTTTTCTCTCTTCCTTTTCTTCTCCACTCTTTTCTTTCTCCCCCCCTCCTCCCCTCCCCTCCTCCCTCTTTTTCCCTTCCTTCATTTTCTCCTCTTTCTCTTTCATTCTTTCTTTCTTCCTCTCTTTCCTTCCTCCTTCCTTTCTTCCTTTTTATTTTGTACCAAAGAATGGATCCAGGGGGCATTTTACCTCTGAGCTACCCACCCCCCAGCCCTATTTTATTGTTTTTGAAACAAGGTCTGAGTGTTTCCTTATATTGCCAAGATTGACCTAAAACCTGCAATCCTCCTGTCTCAGCCTCCCAAGAACTGGGCTTCTAGGCGTATACCACCACACCCACCTAAGAGCTCTTCCTTCCCATCCCTCCATATTGCCACCCTCGGATGCAGGCTTTAGTCTTCTCTGGCTTTGGCCTTCTGGAACTCAGAGGCCTCTGGATTCAATCCCCAGTACTACAAAAAAAAAAACAATAATAATGCTATTAAACTCTAGCTAAAAACTATGGCTTCATAATGACTGTAAGTGTGGGCACTGCTCCTATTTAGTTAAAAAGGGAGATAGGTAGACACAGAGAGATCTGGGGGAATATTAGCACCAGGCTAAGACTTTCAGCCCATATGGTAGCTTCATGGGGACAATCCCACAAAGGGAGCCATTTTTTCATCCTGAAACATGCTGATAGCTAATGCTGTGTCCACCGGAAGGACTGTCCTGTGCATCTCCCGTACTCACAAGCCCACGCGGCATGACGGGGTTCCTGCTGGGGCGTGAATGGGCGACATGGCCAGACTTGGATCATAGGGGTTTTTGCTTGGTTGCAGGGTAGAAGAGAGATGTGTGAGAACCAAGACTGGAAAGAGACTCACTAGAGATTGCTCATGTTTTCTCAGCAGACACAGTACAAAGGACACAAAGGTGGTGAAAGGTGAGAAACCAAGACAGTCATTACAAAGCCTTTGTGTGTGTGTGTGTGTGTGTGTGTGTGTGTGTGTGTGTTACTAGGGATTGAACCCAAGAGCATTCTACTTCCAAGCTACACCTCAGCCCTTTTTAAATTTTTGTTGTGAAACAGTCTTGCTAGGTGGCTAAGAGTTTGCTAAGTAGCTGAGGCTGACTTCAGACCTGCAATCCTCCTGCCTCAGTCTCCCCAGTACTAGGATCATAGGAGTGCACCACCATGCATGGCTGTGGCAAAACCTTTTCTTTTTATTTTATTTATTTATTTATTTTTTATTTTTTTTTTTTTGGTGGTACTGGGAATGGAACCCAGGGGCCTTCTACCTCCAGGCTATACTCCCAGACCTATTTTATATTTTATTTGGAAACAGGGTCTCTTAAACCAGCTGAGGCTGGCTTCGAACCTGTGCGATCCTCCTGTCTCAGCCTCCCAAGCGCGGGGATTACAAGCGTGCACCACAACGCCCGGCATGGCAAAACCTTTTCTAAAGATGCCCAGAGCCACTCTTTAAAAAGATGGTGATGCTCAGGGCTCCTTGTAGCTCAAACTCAAAGAGACAGCCTGTGACCATCCAGATTCACTAGTCTATCTTCTGTGTTGATATCAAGTAGAATTTGGGGATGACATAATTTCTACAGAGCAGCTTGCAGTTATAGTCCTAGATAATTTCTTAATTTAGGAAGTATATTAAAAATAAGCAGTAATCAAGTTCTTAAAAAGAAAAAAACCTTCTTTATACACACTCTGTTCCAGTCAGTATGCAGCCATAATCTAAAAGACTAACCACATAAGTTAAAGGAAAAAGACTTTTTTTTACAATTTAAGGTCCAGTCTATGTGAGGCTGGGGATTGAGGATCTCAGAGTATGGCGGCGGGGAAGAGAAAGAGAGGGGAGGAGGGAAGGGAAGGGAGGAGAGGAGAGAGAGAAATAGAAAGAAGGAAGAGGGGAGAGAGGAGGGGAGAGGGAAGAGAAGAGAGGGAGAGGAGGAGTATGAATGAATGAATGGACGAATGAATGAATACTAATGCAAAGGGACACGAAAGAATGTATATACTCCCCAAGGCTGCACCTTACCCTACAGGGACCCACCTCCAGCCATACTTTACTGCCTGGGTCTCCACTCAGATAAATCCATTCGAATGGCTTCGTCCACTTCTGGTATTATAATCTTCATGAGTCAACTACATCAGCTCCTTAGGGGACATTTTATATCCAACTATAACATACACTATTTCCAAATGTACGCTATGGCACACAAAGAAGTCTTATGTTCAGCTGACTTATTTGTATCAAAACTTCAATCACCATTCACTACAGGATTATTTTTATGAGCAAAACAACCACAACGTACCTGAGTAGTTAATCCTAAGTAAATGTAAAATAATCAATCTCTAAAAGAGCTCAGTCGAGCTTCACCAGAAACCTACGTGGCTGATTTAGTCCTGCTTTGGGTGCCGTATTTTATCTCTGCAGATGCCTGTAAAGCAATGCTTTCTGCTCTGTCCCGAGGGTATGAAAAAATATTAATCACTACTAGAGAAGCCAGGGCATAAAATATGCATCTTCTTCATTGCCTTGTGATGATTTGATTTAAATCTTAATGGGGAAGAAACGGGCCTCCTTTGTTGTTGATTAGGTCTTTTCAGGCCCAAGGAAAAATGTGAATGGTTTAATTCCATAGATGTTTCTCCCATAAATTATCTAATACCACAAAGTGGAGAAGTTCATATCTCTAGTGCAGGACTCCTGGAATTCCCGACCAGCCCAGCGTGGAAATCCTGACCATCTTCTTGTCCAGTGCAATTTGATCTTTGTATTTTCTGAGCATCCTGAATCCAATGAGTTCAAAGATAAATTAATAGTTATCACCACAGACCAGCCCTTTGCTTCCTGCTGAGATGACTTCCTCCCAAATCAGAACAATTATAATACTCTGACATTAAATGTAATCACAACATGTAATTACCCATTGAATACTTGATTATTGCCATCTCATCGAATCACAGACTCACTGCGAAATTTACCACTTTAAAAAAAAATGGTGCTTAGACAAACATTAAAAAAAAAACCTTGTCTTACTGAGACGGTACATCACAAAGACTAGAGTATCTGAGTCAGTGTTTCAATCTCTAGTGGAATTTATCATCCTCCTCCAGATTCCTGTTCTCTCTGATGGGGGAATATTTCCTACCGTATGAGTCAGAGCCTTCTTCTCATCCTAGATACTGAAAATGTCAGATGTCTACTTTCTCAGAATCCTTTACAGCCATGACACACTGGGACCAGGTTCTAATCTCTGCCACGCAGATAGACAGGTGCCCTCCACATACAAAAAGGGGTGGGTAACAGAAGTGGGCTAAAGAGCAGGACTCCATCCATCCTCTAGGGGGCAGGAGGTAGCAGCTCCAGCCCCAGCATCCCTCCTGTCCCAGGCATGTGCCACTACACCTGGAAAATGTCATATCCTCTTAATATAAGACTTCTCCTACAGTCTAGCAATATTTGGCTGCTAAAAGATGGGAAGAAGTAGTGCACCTGACTTCAACTTAAAACATTTTTCCTTACAGTGGTGGCTCTCATTTCTCCCTCCTCTCTTCTCTTCTCCTTCTTTCCCTCTTTCTTTTTGTCTCTTCTCTTGCCAGACTGAGTGTTGTTGTTGAGATTTTATTATCTTTTATCTGAATATTTAGTTAAAAGAAACACAGCCCTGCTAAGAGCATCTTCTAGCTGCATTGCCGGGCTGAACTTCCTTTGCTTTTCATCCAGATATCTGCCTTTCCTCAGCAGCTGGTGGAGGGAATTAAGCCATCTGCTATTTGATGCCAAAATAAAAAGAAAGAAAAGAAAAAAGAAAGTAGTTTTAATATCTGGCTCATCCTTCTGACTACACATTTTTTTTGTTTTTCCTACTAAATATTTCTCATAACAAAGAGAAATATTTATTGACTCAAAAGTATGACTCAGATCAAAATGTGTCAAATTGTTGAGTAATTTCTGCTTCCGATGCTTATATTGTAAATATGAGCTAATTAAGCAGTCAGAGCCATGATTTGTACCAAGGAAAACACAAAAAATCAAAATAATCGATGGCATCGTGGGTGGCTTACAATAATAACTAAATCAGTAGACTTGCATATATCAAATTACTTCCGGACTCATAAAGAAATTAGTGCTTCTGAGAAGACTTTAGGGTAAAACACATCTAATTGCTACAGTTATATTACAGGAGTTTGCAAAGAAAAGAAGAATTATATCTTTTGTTTGACACTGAGAAATTATCTGGTACAGTTTTGCAATATAGTCTCATACACTTTTAGTTTTACTTCACACCACAGGTCTAAGAAAACAGACAACTTTATTAGATGTTGAGTACTAGTTGATGGATAGAGCAGGGAGCAAGACAGATAACGTTTCTGCATATTTAATCCTTATGGGAGTCTAATATTTTAGACTTTATCCTAAGAAAAACTTTATGAATATTCAGCTCAAATGTTTGACCATTTAGAATATATGTGATAGCAATATACATACTTATTAAAAAGTGGAGAAAACATAAAAAATCTGAAGAATGATAGGAGACTGTAATGGATTGAATTTAGAATGTCTCCCTAGGCCTCAAGAAAGCAAGGTAGACATGTTGGCAGAAGGGCTTAGTTGCTAAGGATGGGTCCCTGGGGTATGGCCTTGGGTATAATATAAATTATTTTCCTCTTCTGTTCTCTCTCTGCTCCTGGCCTCCACTATGTAAGAGCAGAGCCTTATGTTTTTTTTCTCTCTTCTCTTCTCTTCTCTTCTCTTTCTCTCCCTTCTTCTTCTTCTTCCTCCTCTTCCTCCTCTTCTTCTTTTTCTCTCTCTTCTCTCTTCTCTCTTCTTTCTTCCCTCTCTCCTTACCTCTATATCCTGAGCTCTGCAGACCTCGCTTGACATGGACTAATCCCATGAAGTCTCCAAAATCTGTGAGCAAATAAATATTCCTTCCCCAAAGTTGTGTGGACAGTCATTTTAGGTTAGTGAGAACGTTAACTGAGACCAAGACTAATGAACTCAACGTGTGACATTGAAAATGACATTGAAGAAGAGTAAATAACAAAGAAAAAGATGAAAATAAAGGGAATAAGCTACGAAAGCACATGCCCTATACCAGATCATCTCATTTTTATTTTTTAAATCTGTGTCCAAAGTTTTCTAGGCTGCCCTAAAATTTCACCACAAACGGGATGGCTTAAAACCACAGACATGCACTCTCTCACCAGTGTGGGCAGAAGTGCTAACCCAGGTGTTGGCAGAGCTGGTCCCGTCTGGAGGTTCTGAGGGAGAACCTGCTCCCTGCGTCTCTCTTGGCTTCTGACAGCCACTGACTTCCTTGGCAACTCTCATCATGCCAGTCTCCTCCTCCATCTTCGTGTGATGGTCTCTGTGTCACTTTCTGACTTTCCTCTTTTCCTCTTTAAGAGATTCGTTCGTTGAATCTAGGACTGACCCTGATCAGGCAGGGCCTCATCTGAAAAAATTACACACACAAAGATTCCAGTTTCCAAATAAGGTCACATTCTGAGGTCTTCAACAAACATGATTTTTTCAGGATAAAATACTTAATCCACTATCACCGGATAGATAGATGGATGGATGGATAGTAGATATATAGACAGACAGACAGACAGATAAATTAGAAGGTGCTATGGTCTCAATGTGCTCTACAAATTTCATGAATCTTATGTGTTGGAAGCCCGATCCAAATGCCAGCATGTTTATTTTAAAATAAAGAATAAAAAGGGGCGGGAGTGTAGCTGAGAGGTAGAATGCCATGGACTCAAATCCTCAATATCACAGAAAAATAGTTTTAATAAAAATTTTAATCATTTAGAAAATACTTTGCAACCACATACACACTGCCAACATTTAACAACAGTTAATATATTTTTATATTTTCTTTGGCTCTTGTTAATGTTCTTCTCTAAAGAAAATAAAATATAAATTTGTGCTTTCATCTTAACTAATTGCATTCATAAACACCCTGTTCTGCAATGAGGTCTCATTCTGAGGTCCTCAATAAACATTATTTTTAGAAATATAGCATTCAATCCACTATAACTAGATAGATAGATGGATGGCTAGAGAGATAGAATAATTGGAAAGTGCTATGGTCTGGATGTTCTCTCCAAATTTCATGCATTGGAAACCTTATCCCAAAGTGTTGGGAGGTGAGGTCTAAGGAGAGGTGTTTAGGTCACAAGGACCTAACGACTGCTCCCGTCGGAGATAACTTCTTACATAACCTTAGGTTTTATATATTCTTCTACAATTATAATACAATTTTCCTGTTGTCAAACAGATATAGACAAATGGTAAATTTTTTTCTCTACATTGCATCACTGCAATTTACCCTATTTATTTGTTTATTTCTTTTTAAGGTACTGGGGATGGAACTTGGGGCCATTCTACCTCCGAGCTACACGCCCAACCCTATTTTTTATTATTTATTTGAAAACAGGGAGGGTCTCACTGAGTTGCAAGGGGCCTAAGTAGCTGAGGCTGTCCACAAACCACAATCCAGCCTTCCAAGTACTGGGATTACAAATGTGCACCACCACACCCGCTATTCTTGTTTAAATCTAGAACTTACATAGACGACCAGAAGCATGGTCCACTGTGGGAAGAAACCACCATTTTTTTTTTTACCAGTCTCCCTGTTGATAGAAATCAGGTTGCTCTGCTTTTCTAGCCAGGACAAACAGCTGGTGTGGCGGTGTGGACACGTGTTGGCTTATGAACATGTCACTCCCTCTTTTTACCTTTCCTCGGCTTAGCTCACAAGCCACCCCTCCAACCTTCATAGACACTGCTTCAGCTTTGACTTTTCTGAAGACAGTGTCCATCCCAGGAAGAATTTGTTGCTGTAGGAAAATTACAATAAAAGTGATTACACCCACTTTTATTTGTGACTTGGGCTTGGATTTGAATCCAAGTCTCCAAATGTTGTGTGTCATGCTTCAATGAGTGGGACATCCGATTATAAGGAGTGTGCTGTGTCCTTGAGTTTTATATAAATAGGTTTATAATACAGGAGGATGACGAGTCCAGCCCATCAGCGGTGGGGCTGAGAAGGAAGGTTGAGTGCCGATGGCCCCGAACAAAACCACATGGAGCCGGGAGACGTGTCAAGCAGGATCTTGTTTATTTCTCTCAGGAAACCCAATTTAAAGCAAAAAACTGCAAGGGGGATTTCCAACAGGAAACTATTCTAACCTATCAAGCTAAAGGTCACTCTTGCATGTGCAAAGCACATAACTTGCAGCCAATCATTGTCCAGTGCACGAGGGGTTCACGAGCACAGAAGCATTATTTGAGCCAATAAGGCTCAACATTGCCAAATTGGGCTAGCAGGGGCAAGGAGAGTAGTTACGCCCTCCGTATGCGCTCGGCGCTACATGTTGCAGATTCATTCATCGGGAGTTCAGGCGGTTGTGCAGACCTGATCTCAATGCTACATGTAGCCGATTCATCAGAAGTTCTGTCAGGCGGTTGTGCAGATGTCAACGCGCTTGGCACTACGTGTAGCTAATTCATCAGAAATTCTGTCAGGCAGTTTGAGCAGACCCCAACAGGAGGACAGTCACATATCCCAGTAATCATTATTTTGCTTGAGGGAGAAAATATAAAACTGCTTGTTGCCTGGTCTCAAAAGGAGTCCTGAATCCTGACTCCATCAGTCAGGGGGAACTTGTGAGAAGTGGGGTGAGGTCTCCTACTAAGTTCGCTCAAGCCAAAATCATCTACTTTAAAGAAGATGCCTTATAGGCTCTTATAGGTACATATAAGATATCCCTTATAGAGCTCACTTATTAATATTCAGGGTTGATATAGTGGAGTCAAGAGGGTTATAATCCCAGGAGCAGATAAATCCAATGTGGTACCTGTAGACCAGTAGGGTATAACTGGACTGGGGAAAGTGAGAAGGTGGTCCCTGGTGGGTGAAAACTTGCGGATTATATATGGCGTTCATGCTGTCTGTCTGTCTGTCTGTCTGTCTGTCTGTCTCTCTCTCTCTCGATCTTTCTCTCTCTCTCTTTCTCTCTCTCTCTCTCTCTCTCTCTCTCTCACACACACACACACACACACACACACACACACACACACACACAACCTATTTCTTGCTTCTAGTTTCCATGATGTGAAAACAGCTCCTGTGTTCTCCCACCACCGTGCCCTGAGATTCATAATCCCCAGCCTCATGTGAACTGAATTCAAAACCATAAAAAAATCTTCTATGTTACATGGTCAGTCTTTTAGATTATTACAGCAAGAATGCTGAAGTATATAATAGGGAAGAGTAAATGTCTTTATAGTAAAATGTTCTCATATTTCAATATTTTTTATCTTTATGTGAAAATTCAAGTGTTTTTTTTTGGTGGGGGAGGTACTGGGGACTGCACCCAGGGGCATTCCACGTCCAAACTATACCCCTAGACTTTTTTTTAATAACATTTTTTATTGTTTAGACACACTAATTTAAACATCATTTACTGCTGAAATAAATTCAAAGCCAGTGCGCAGTTTCTTTTATATTAAGAGCATCCCATGAAATCAAGACACAATTGTCACCATCAAATCTTAATCTTCAGAGAACCACATCTACACGAGGCTGGCCTGAAGACACTCAGAGTCTACCAGTTTTTGAGGTGTTCCATACTTAAGTAGTGTAGGCACTGCGGTTACTTTCAGTTGTTTTCTGAAGTCATTATCTGGATCTTTCCAATAAGGTTTTTCACCCTTCACTGACATGCTTTAGCTCCTCTTGAACAACAGGCTCAGCCCGCACGCAGTCGGGACACCAGCTTTTCCCCTCGGTGTCCTTAGACCCAGCAAGGTAGGTGAAAATGGTCTTGTCCTCGTACTGCTCCACCGCCTGGTTGAACTCTTCAAAGCCGGACACGTTCACCTCCTCAAAGGCAGCCATGAGGAGCGGCATCTGCGGGGCCGGGAGATGGCTACAGGGTGGGGCCGGGGACAGGGTCCCCCTTTTTTTATTTTGCAGTACTGGGGATGGAACCCAGGAGCATTCTACCTCCAAGATACACCCCCAGACCTATTTTTTATTCTTTTATTTTGAAACAGGGTCTCACTGCATTGCAAAGGGCCTCCCTAAGTAGCTGAGGCTGGCTTTAAATTTGCACAATCCTCCTGTCTCAGCCTCCCAAATGCTGGGATTACAAGCGTGCGCCACCATGCCTGACTAATTTTTGTTTTGTTTTGTTTTTGCAAGTTTTTGCCCTAACACTTTGAGCCACAACAAATTATTGAGGCTGTCCTTGAACCTGCATTACTTTTGTCTCAGTTTCCTAAGTACTGAGATTGCATACGTGCACCACCACATTTGGCTTCAGGTTTTTGTTTTTCTTTAGTTCATTGGTATCTCTTAATACACTCCTACTGGTGTAATCATATCCTAATGAAGTTCAGAGTGTCACATTTGAAAGAAGTCAAGGTTGTGAAAGCTTTTTTGTTCTCATCTCAAAGGAATTGGGATCATTGCAATCACACAGTGATTGAAGCAAATATTTGAGAAAGCATGTGTTGAGCATTTAAGTCATCACTTGCCTATAATTTTGTTAACTGCTTAAGATATAATAGATGTAATAATGCTTACTTTATCTGCATTATCTTACTGGATATTCAAAATCATCTACCAAAATAGGAAATACTATCCCCATTTTAGAGAGAAGGGTATTAAAATACAGAAAGTTTCAGCAATTCCCCCAAAGTTCACAGTGCAGAACTGGACTAAAAATCTGGTCTGACTCATGACCCCATTCCCTGACCTCTTCTTTGGGTCCACACTGTATGTTCAAGAGATATAAAGAAGAATCCTATGCAGGTGCAGCTCTCAATGGGTTCATGGGCAATGATCAGAAGGAAAAGGGCCAGGTCTGCCTGATTTCCCACTTTATCCTCATTTTTTTTTTTGCATTACATATGGAGGATATGCTATGCATGCATTCATAAATGGATTCATTAAAAACCAATCAACAGGACCGAGAAAAGCGGGGCTTAAGAGCCCCGCTAACAACCAATCTCCATTACCACAAAATCAGCGCCTTTCATAGCCAGAAAACACCATCACCGGAGAAACAAAAAAATCACCAGGCTCCAGAGAGAAAGCGGACTGAGAACAGAGCTCAGAGCCACAGAGGAGATACACCAGCCTCAAGCCCGAGAACGCGGCAGCAGCGCCATACTGCCGGCGGCAGCGGCGAGTTCACCGGATGGCTACAGCAAGCCGAGGTGAGCCGCTGCGGAACAGCCAGGTGGGATTTTTTTAGCGCAGGGAGCATCTAAAGCTCCCAGTGGCTGAGCTCAGCACACGCTGCAGGGACTCAGAGTGGAACTCAAAACCAAGAAGAAATAAGCCAGCCTCATGGCCGAGGGCATAGCAGCAGCGCCATATTGCCACCGGCGGCAGCAGCAGCGAATTCAATGAGTCCAGTACAGCTACATCTGCGAACTCAAGAAAAGTGAGTCAAATTGCAGGCCCCAGAGGAGAAATCCCAGTACTGTACTCCCTGGGACTTGACCCAGTGGGGGAGTGGCAGAGATATCACACCATAGAAGAACGTGCAACCTGGCACCCCCCCATAGTTTAAAGCAGCCTCTATCGACTCCCTGGGTCGGAGACTCTGTGATACAACCTAGTAAAGGAGTAGTGGGGTCTGAGATACTACAGACTCGAGATCCAGAGCACCTTAAGTGAAGCTGTAGTGACCCAGGGAAGAACCCAGAGAAGCCACAAACTTCCGAAATCATGGGAAAGAGGAATAATACTGGAGCAATGAATGCCCACAACCCCACAACATCAGAACCCGATAAAACAGAAAATCAGAGATTTCTAGAAGATCAAATCAGGAAAATAACTGTAGAAATAATAGAGGTGCTTCGAAAAGAACTCAGAGAGAGCCAAAAAGAGATAAAGGATGCAATCAATGAAGTAAAGGCCTTAATTCAAAGCACAAACAACCGATTAGACCACATGGAGAACAGAATCTCGCTCTTAGAAGATGATCATTCCAAAAATGAACGCATAGTTTCTAATCTAGAAAAAAATATCCAACAGCAGGAATCTGACATTGAAGAAATATGGGCCCATTTTAAGAGAGCTAACCTAAGAATAATTGGAATAGAGGAGGAAAAAGAAAGTGAAACCAAAGGGATCAACAATCTCTTCAAGGAAGTAACAGCAGAAAAATTTCCAAACATAGAGCAAGAGGTCGATACACAGGTCCAGGAAACTTATAGAACTCCCTTTAGACAGGATCGGAGAAGAGGATCCCCACGCCACATAATTGTCAAAATGACTAATGTGGAAGCCAAGCAGAGAATCTTAAAGGCAACAAAAACAAAGGGCCAAGTGACATTCAGAGGCAAACCAATTAGAATCACTCTAGACTTCCCAAACCAAGTCATGAGAGCCAGAAGGGCTTGGACTAACATATTCCAAACTCCAGCCAAAAAACAACTTCCAGCCAAAAATTTCCTACCCAGCAAAACTTTCTATCAAATTAGATGGAGAAATAAGAAGCTTCCATGACAAACAGAAACTGAAGGAATTTATGTCTTCAAACCAGCACTAGAGAAAATACTCAAATAGATTAACTACAAAGAAGAAATAGGTAACACACACCAGAACCAGAGAAACAAGATTTTCCATCCAACAGACAACTAAGATTGGTTATCTGTGGAGATTCATTATTTATGTTAGTCTGTTACCTATCTCTAAAGGGTATTGTTTGCCTTTATTGTTGTTAATTTTTAGGATTTCTAGTTGGAATATTAATATACCTTCAGATATAGCATTTGGAAATATTTTATCCCATTCTATTAGTAACTGTTAACTCTGTTTACATTGTCTTTGGATATACAATATGTTTTTATTTTTGGGGGAGTTTGTATACTCTTCTGTTGCCTGTGCCATTGAAATCATATCCAAGAAATCACTGCCAATTTCAATGTTGTGAGGTTTTATGACCCAGATTTTCTTCTAAAAGTTTATAGTCTTAAGATTTATATTCAGGTCTTTTATCTATTTTGAGTTAATACTTGTATATGGGATTAGGTAAGGGTCCAATTTTATTCTTTTCCATGTAATTATTATTTTTCAACAATATTTAGTTAAAAGATTATTATTTCCACCACCAAATGTTCATGGAAACCTTGTCAAAAATAACCTGACAATATAGGGAAGAATTTAGCTCTAGGCTTGTATTTAACTCCAATGGTTTATATATCTGCCTTTAGAACAGTACTACACTGTTTAAATTATTGTAGCTTTATATGGTTTGAAATCAGAAAATATATATCTTCTAGCTTTGTTCTTTTTCAAGATCATTTTGGGTATCTAGAATCCATATTCCATATTAGGATAGATTTTTTTCTGAAAAATAAATATATAAATATATGATAGTTTCACCTAAAAAAAATAGAAAAAAAAATATTCTCTGGTAAGAAAGAAAGCAAAAAGAAATATTGAAATGTTATCTTTAAGTCATCAAAAGCTTGGTATCAGACCAATGAAACTATTATGTGAGATTATCATTTTTAATTTTGGATAAATTGCTATAATACTAGATGTCAACCACTAAGCCAAGCATGGGAAGGAGGGATGGGGAGAGAATGGGGTGGGGATCAGGTGGGGGCTGACTGGGTGATGTGTGCATGTATGTCTACAAAAGTTTGTATCCCACTATGATGTATGAATACAGTGCACTAATAAAAAATAAAAATTAAAAAAATAAAATAAAATAAAAACCAATCAACAAATGAATGCAAGCCTGCTGTAGGCTCCAGGAAATGTATAGAACAGGAGTCAGAATTTGCAAAAAAAAGTAAATGGTGTGTCTAGAAAAAGCATCTGTTCCGGTCAGCATTCCTGCAGCTATAATCTAAAAGACTGACCATGCAATTTAGAGGAAAGAAGATTTATTTTCCTATGGTTTCCGTTTGGGGTTCAGTCCATGTGAGGCTGAGGACCACAGATGTCAGGACATGGCAGCAGGAGGCAGGAAGATGGAGGGCACATGGGCTGCGCTCCTCACACCATGGAGGCTAGAGGCCAGAGAGGGAACAGGAGGAGGAACCATATATATGATCCCCAAGGCCACACACCTGCAGGGACCCACCTCCAGCCACCCTACCAGCCGACTGGGTACCACCCAGGTAAACCCATTACGTTGGATTTAAATACTGCCGACATTACAACCCTCGTGACTCCACTATATTAATCCTGAGCATTAATAAATGAGCTCTTTAAGGGACATTTGTATCTAACCATAACAGCATCCCTGGTAGAGGCAGCAAGCATGTGGAAAAACAAGGACAGGAGACTGCACAGCATGATGGGAGCAACAAGGAAGCTGGATTTTCAGTAGCAAACTAAAAGAAAAGTGGGCACGGAGGCTGCAGACAGGACCCCAGCAATACCAAAAAAAAAAAAAAAAGAAAGAAAGAAAGTAAATAATTTTTCTTGAACCCAAATGACCTCCATGGAAGCGAGGACACTCCCAATAAAAACTTGCAGAAAACCCTCCTTTCTAACCACTACACTCCCCTTCCCTGCATCAATTTGGCAAGAAATGATACAGAAGGTGAGAGGTAGGGGTGGCAGACAGCATCTTAAAAAAGAATATTGTTAGATTTAAGTCGATATCTTGCATGTTAGCAGGAGTTGGGAAGCGCGTTGTGCTTTCTTGGGCCCTTGATCATTTTCTTAGTGCCAGAAAACTGCTCATGTTTTTTTAAGCCCCATGAAGTATCTCCCTTCACCATGCGGAACATGGGAGATGTCATCGTACCAGTGATCTAACTACGTATAACTACACCAGAGAGGTTGGGATAGATAGTCCCGAGGAACACACAGACACATAATTCATGAACAAAGCTGACATCCGTGAGTAATCAGAGGGTCCCAGTGGGCCACAGAACAGCCCTAAATCTTGGCTGTATTTAGTACCTCGTTGAGTTACACCACGGTTTATCTTGCAAATTGTACGCTACCTTCTGGGCTCGCGGCTGCCGAACTATGGGGTCTTCACCTTACGGACATGCATGGGGCCTGGGTTTCATTACGTTCAGACGCCAAGTGCCATCCATAATTCTGTAGTGACCTCAGGACTTAAAGATTTATGAGGTATACCAGATTCCAGAGGGAAACTACTTCCCGACTCCAGAAAGATCTGACTGAATGGAAAGATTATTTAGCTGCTAACATGGGCAGGTATAAATCCTCTCTCTCTTGCAGGGAAGTTTATTAGGGTGCCACTAAGGTAGTTGCTGTCCCTGTAGACTCAATGTTACCCAAGTGTCTTGAGAGAAGATAAACAGTAATTTATGTTGATATCATTGGGGAGCTAAGGCCCCCTAACCCCTCCCGGAATCAGCTAACTGCAAAAGCCATATCTAGACAAACTTCTTTAATAATTCATTACTCTTACAGTGGTTCTCCCAAGCTGAAAACTTAAATTTGAGACTTTGAAAGAATCATCCTGCCATCTCTCTTCCTTTCACTTTTGGTCCTGAGGCCCTAATGTGATATCCAGAATAATAATTTAATATGCATCATTAATTTTTAAATATCAATCAGTTAAAAAAATTATAAACTTCAGCAAGTACATTAAGAGGAGACTACTACTACATGCATTTAATTTTCTAACCATTAGGCAATACATAAGAATTGCTTTCTGGTTATTAGATAAAATTAGATTTGTTTTTCTGTTATTGTAAAAGATAGGTAGACAAGCTAAACTATGTCTTGGAAAGGAGGTGGTTAGACAGTGCTAAATTATTTTTTGAGAATGAGATTGGAACTTAATATATATGCCAATTAATGTCAGACTTTTCATACATATATACCAGCATTGTCTACAGTAATGTCCAAAGGATGCTTTATATATACTATGGCCCTTTTTATGGCTGTGGGGTTAGAAGTAAGTAAGTTAGAGGCTCTGTGTTTAACTCCCTTTGAATATCTGGAGAACATCTCCCAGGTCCTCCCTCAGAGGCGAGCTTTCCAACCACAGAACTAAGTCGCCATATCTGTGTTACCATAGACAGACCCTGACCCACTGGTCCTGGATGATTGGGATGGGGCTGAACCCTTGCCAAAGCTGGGCTAAGCAAATTCTCCCTTCCAGGAATCTGGGATAGGACAGATTCCTACCCCATTTGTTCAATGGTCTCTCTCCATGGCAGAGCAGGCCATCTTAATCTGTGTTGAAAGAAACTAAGAAACTGGAGAGGAAAGGAAATTAAATAAAGATGAACATCTATCAGACATCCCAGCCTCCGAGAGAGAAGGAGGAGGAGGAATATCCTACTCATGTCTGATAGCTCCATTCTCCCCAGGAGGCACAGCTTACCATCTTCCTAGATGTCTAAGACACCTGGGTGCCCTTATCACAAGCTCACTGGCTTTTCCCTAAGTTAACCTGAAAGGATTTCTATTACATTAACAAAAACCAGAGCAAAACAACCAAACAAACAACTACAAAAAAATAGGGCTGGGGGTGTAGCTCGGAGGTAAAAGCCCCTGGGTTCCATCCCCAGTCCTTCAAAGAAATAAATAGATTTTTAAAAGTTTTAAATTGTAATAGATACATAATAACTGTGCATACTTATGGGGTACTGTGTGACATCTCAGTGCATGTGTACAGTGTATGTATTTATGAGGCCAGGGTAATCAATACAACCATCACCTTAAACACTTGTCATTTCTTCATGTTGGGAACATTTAAATCCTCTCTACTAGATATTTTAAATATGTATATATATACATATTTAATATATATATATGACTATATATATATATATATATATATATATATATATATATAATATCAATTGTGGTCAACCATAGTTACCATACTGCACTCTAGTACATTGGAAGTTATTCCTACTAAACAACTGCTTTCTTTCTGTAACTGGGAACCACCCTGTCTTCATCACCTCTTCCTCCTCAAGGCTCTGGTAACCATGATTCTAATCTTTACTTGTATGAGATTAATATTTCCAGAGTCACATAGGTAATGGTTTGGATTTGGGGTGTCTCCCCAGCCCTCATGGAAACGGGGTGACAATGTTGGAAACAGGACTTGGTTGCGATCTCAGCAGTGGATAAACCCATCGTAATGAATTCATCTGGGTGTGGCTGGAGGAGGTGTGCCCCTGGGGCTGTGGGTTCGGGATTATCTTGCTTACAGCCACCATGATGTGAGAACCAAGCCTTGAGCTCTCGTCTCTCCACTTCCTGCCGCCATGCCCTGAGATCTGTGGTCCCCGGCCTCACATGGACCGAATTCAAAATCCTTAAACATGAGCAAATAAATCTTCCTCCCTCTACACTGTGTGGTCAAGCCTTTGAGATTACAGCTTGGGGATGCTAAGGGAGACCACGCAGTATTGGTCCTCAGTGCCCGACTCAACCTTACTGTCCTCCAGCTCCATCCATGTGGCCACAGATGACAAGAATCCATTATTTATATTGCTAAATAATGGGCCATTGTCTAAGTAGGCCATATTTTTAGCCAGGTGAGGTGGCATATGCCTATTATCTCAGAATGTAGTAGGAGGCTGAGATAGGAGGATTATAGATTTAAAAACAGCCTCAGCAATTCAGTGAGACCTTCAGCAACTTAGTGAGACTCTGTTTCAAAGTAAAATAGGGCTGGCCATTGCATCTATTCACCCCCTCCCACTCCACCGACAGACATGTAGGTTGATTCTGTATTTGGGCTACTATTAAAAATGCCACAGGTAGGTAGATTTGTGAGTGTCAGTGTTTCTTTGGCTTGCTGATTTCAATGCTGTTTGGATGTATATCCCAAAGTGGAATTGTTAGATCATCTGGTAGTTCTATTTCTAGTTTCTTGAGGAACTTACATATTGTTGTCCTTCGTGGCTGTACTAATTTACATTCCCACCGACCGTTTCTAAGTGTTCTACTTTTTCTGAAGCAATTACGTTTTGTCCTTTTTTATGCTGGGTAATTAGCCTAGAGCCATTCTACCTCCAAGCTATACCCCAGCCATTCATAAATTTATTCATTTTATTTATTTATTTATTTATTTATTTATTTATTTATTTATTGGGTATTGAACCAAGGGGCTATACTCCCAGCATTATTTTTTTTATTTTATTTTGAAACAGGGTCTCACTAAGTGGCCGAGGGCCCTACTAACTTGCTGAGGCTGCCCTCGTACCTGCGGTCTTCTTGTCTCAGCCTCCCAAGCAGTGGAATTATAAGCTTTGGCCAGCACGCCTGGTTGTTTCTTTGTCTTTTTGAGATGGAGAATAGCCATTCTAAATGGGGTGAGACGATTTCTCACGGCGGCTTTGATTGACGTGTCTCGGATGATTAGTGGTGCTGAGCGTTTTTTTATATTCGTTTTGATCAAGTGCATAACTTCTTATGAGAAATGCCATTCAGATCTATGGCCCATTTTTAAGTCAGAGTATTTGATTATATCTACTCTAGATATTAATTCCTCTCGATGGGACTGGTCTTCAGTTGAATCAACATTCATGACAAGCTATTCCAAATCCTTCAACTTGCTTAGACATCTCATAAACCAGCCTGCCAAAACCTCAGGGTGGGCAGAGATGGAACACTTGGACCTGGGTCTTGGGAAGTTTGCATGAGCTTGTTATAGATTTTTTTAATTGTAAGGGGCGCCATTTCTTTCACTTATTCTAACAACAAAAAATACTGGTTTTCAGCACTTATTATATACCAGCAGTTTACATTACCATAGGTCATACCCCTGGCAGCTGCTAAAAGTAGAAATTGTTCTTCCCTTTCTACAAATACAGATACCAGAGTTTAAGAAGAACAAACAGCCTGGCAGAGAGCATTTGTGCAGGACATGAAAGTCTTGACTTGAATCCTGTTTGGCAGCTACAGTAAGTCCTGGTTTTCAATTGTTCTGTGTTCTTTGGCCCTCTGCAAACATTTTAAAATCTCTACACAGCTTGACGCATTAAGTTGACACCTACATCTTTTCATCCTACATCGAAAAGGAGGCAATTTCTGGGATATTGAAAGTATTGGCTTTTAAAAAGTTATGCTGTCCTTTTACACTTATTTTGAAGGAATATAAATATCATTTCATTTGACACCCACATATGCAAGAATAAGAGCTCTACTTCATTAGTCAGAAATTGCAAAAAGGCTTTATTTTTCCCATGAAATCATTTTCATATCCCATATCCACCATAGACCGTTACTGTCAAATAAGATGTTTTTATGATTAAGGTATTCGATTGATCAACCTGCTTTTCTACAACAAAAAAAGTAGACAGACTATTAAACTTTAGCTTATATTTTCTGTGACCATAGACCCTCAGAATTAAAATGTTTCACCCAACTGATCAGTAACTACAATTATTAGTAGCACATATCTGAGCAAAATAACACACATAATCTGCAAAGGTTTTTAGTAAGTTAATTACAAATCCATCTCTCAACAATATGGATGGCTGTTCACCGACCAAGAGAGGTCTGTCCTGACTTACAGATGATTTTCAGATATTGAATTTTCAATTGCTTTTTGGTTACCGTCTCCTGATTCTCCTTTCTCCTTTTTAATATTTTGAACATTTTCATTTTCAAGATAATATGCAACTGTAAGATTCTGGATGAGGCAGGTCATTCTTTGGTAAATTGGGGAAAAGGCCAGTTATAAAAGAGAGCCCAGAAAGAACGAGCATGGTGCTTTGACCAAGACACAATCTCAGTTGTAGCAAAGGAGCAAAGGACAGTTGAAGTTGGTGAAAGCGTTTTCTTAAAACTAGCCATGGGCCCGGCGTGGTGGCGCATGTTTGTAATCCCAGCATTCGGGAGGCTGAGGCCCGAGGATCATGGTTTGCAGACAGCCTCAGCTACTTAGTGAGGCCCTCTGCAACTCAGTGAGACCCTGTTTCAAAATAAAGAATAAAAAATAGGGTGGGAGTATATCTCGGAGGTAGAAGGACCCTGGGTTCCATCCCCAGACCTGCACAGTCATAACCACCTGGAACACTTTAACACAATACTGCTGCAAGTTCCTCCCTGGCAACAAAGATGCTCCTTGGTGGATTATTAGTTGTAGAAGTATATATTTAAAAAAAAAAAAACTCCCAGATGAATCTCATATGACTCCAGAACTCCACTCCACTCTGGAGGCCTCCCTTCCTCCTAAACTGAGGTTGGATTCTAACATCTTCAGATACAATATCCAAAATGGTAGCCAGAAGTCAGGTGGGGCTACTGAGCAGCTGAAATGTGGCTGCCTCGACCTGTGATACGCTGTCAATTAAAGAAGAAAACGAACACTAAGCTTCAAAGGCTTAGTGCAAAATCTTATTATATGTTGACTGCATATTGAAGTTATCATATTTTTAGTGTATTGGATTAAACTATATTATTTAAATTAATTATAGCATTATTAATATTTTATGTGAATTACATGTTGAAATTATAATACTCTGAATATATTGGGTTAAAACATATCATTAAAATTTATTTCACCTGTTTCTTTTTCCATTTTATGATGAGTCTACTAGAAAACGCAAAATTATGTAGATAACTTGTATTAAATTTCTTTTGTGCTGGTCTAGAACCACACAACAGTCACCCTAAATTACCTTGTAAGTCACTCATAAAACGCAGAATTCTGCTGGGCGTGGTGGCGCACGCTGGTAATCCCCGCACTTGGAGGCTGATACAGGAGGATCGCACAGGTTTGAAGCCAGCCTCAGTGACTTAGTGAGGCTCTCAGCAACTTAGCGAGGCCCTGTTTCCAAATAAAGTATAAAATAGGTCTGGGAGTGTAGCCCGGAGGTAGAAAGCCTCTGGGTTCCACCTCCAGTACCACCAAAAACAACCACAGTATTCTTCCCCATCTAGTAACGTTTATGCTCAAGAAGATGAGACTGCAGATGTCTGTGTGTTTACTAAGCTAATCATCGGATCCCTTAAGTAAATAAAGAAGTGTAGACAACTTTACCTCATCTGCTCATCAAGCAGATTTGCCCATTCAGCTTTGCTACAGCATCTCGTGCAGATCTTGAGAAAGCTCGATCAGGGGATCCGCAATGGCGTAGATCCCCCATGAAGTATGTCTGGCATTCCTTTCTTCATAAAAATTATTTAGGATTATTTGGATTAATATGTATAATTGGTATTTTATGTATAAACATTATAACTAAAACTGATGGGCAGCGGCTTGTGAGAGACTCAGGCAGCAAAGATTTTTTCCCAAGGATAAAGTTATTGGGCCAAACATTAAGTTCAAACTGACCTTAGTTAGAGCCACTGTATAAGATTTAGTTTGAGTCAGCCTTGTGAAGTAAGACAAAGCACACTATGATTATTTAAATGTCTGACACCCTTCCCTGAAGTCTGTAAATAACTTTTCCTGTCCTTGGAGATCCTGCTTGCATGACTATGCCTTTGCTTTTCTGCCAAAAAAAAAGTATAAAAATTATAACAAATCCTGAATAAAATGGAGAAGATTGATCTCGTGTGGCAATTCTTCTCTCATCGGCCTCGGCTCTCTCTCACCAACACACGAACCTCGACTCTTGCTAGGGCTGGACCCCGGCACAGCTTAATACATATTAGTGGATTTCAAAATGATTAAGGACTCAAATGAACGTCCTAAGGGGGCGGAGTCAGCAGCTGAGTAAATATGCAGATGAGATGGCGCCTAACAGCGCAGAGCATGTCCTCATACCTGATCTTACTTAACAGTCCTGATGAACCCGGAGACAAGTAGGCACTGCCTTCAAAAGCTGTCCGGATGCTGTCTTCTCTCCACCTCTGCCCATGGGCAACACCCCCACAACCACCGCCATCTCTCCTGTGGCAAATGCAAGGGCTTCATTTCACCCACCGACTGGCAGAATTCAGTCCTTCTTGGTTCTCTATGACCCATTTTTACCCAGGATCCACAGGGATCCTTTTATATTTTATTATTATTTTTTATGTACAGGGATCCTTTTATATTTTATTATTATTTTTATGTGGTACTAGGACAGTGTACTTCTGAACTACACCCCCAGTTCTGTTTTATTTTTTTTATTTGGAAACATGGTCTTGCTGAGTTGCTGAGGCTGGCCTCAGACCTTCAAATGCTCCTTTCTCAGCCTCCTAAGTTCTGGGATGTCAAGCATGAGCCACCATGCCTGGCATGTTTATTCTTTTATATGCATTCCACAAATAGTAATTGCTGCCTATGGGGTTCTTACTGCTCTAGAAACCAGGGGTGCAGTGATGACAGGAGAGACAAGGTCCTCTCTCTACTGGATCTTATATCTTAGTGGGCATGCAAAATAAACACACAGGTGTCCTGTGAGGCAGACAACACTAAGCACTATGAAAGTAGATTCTCATGATAAGGGTAATTTCTCATCAGGACTCACAAGGCTGCTCTTCTAAGAGATGCTCTTTGGAGGAAAGAAGTTATGGCCATGAGAAATCCGGAGGCCGTGTTTAAGGCCCTGGGGCAGTAAGTGGAGACCCCTGCTGTGTTTTACGATCAGAAGGACTATAGAATGGTTCTAAATGGGAGCCCAGAGGCTGTGGGAAGCAGATGAAGGATACTGAGATAATGGTGGGTCTCCATGCTTTCTCATGGCGATTCTGGATTTTATTTTGAGTGATACAAGAGCTGGGGGTGTAGCCCAGAGTTAGAATACCCCTAAGTTCAATTCCCAGTACTATAATAAATAAACTGATTAATTAATTAATTAAATATAAACATCATGTATGAGGAAACATGGGCTGGGAGAGCTTTAGATGACTGACCGAGATCATAGTTAGTTTGGAACAAAGTCTTATGACTCTAAGTTTAATTAATCTAATATAAGGTAAACTAGAGGATTTACTACATTTATTATAATTATATACCTATAAGCCAGCATATTAATTATTTAGAATGAGTCATGGTTTCTATGAAACCTATGCTGGTTGGTACATTTCATGGCCAATTAGAAGCTTACCTCATGATAACTAGCTTTCTCTTAGACAACTAAACACCATATTCCCCCTAAGTTGTGCATATTCATAAATTATTTGCATATTTAATGATCCTAGAAATTGTGATATGTCAGCCATGCACGGTGGTGCACGACTATAACCCCAATACTTGAGAGGCTGAAACAACTGGATTGCAGCTCCCAGGACAGCCTCAGAAACCTAGCAAGACTCTGTTTCAAAATAAAAAGCAAAAAGGACTGAGGCTATATCTCAAAGGTAGAATGCTCCTGGATTCAATCCCCAGTAACACACACACACACACACACACACACACATACACACATACACACATACACACATACACATACACACATACACACTAAAAAAGTTTATATATATATATATGTATGTTTATATACATATATATATTGTGATTTATTTTACAAGAAGCTTATTAGAGTAGCCAGCCTTTAAGATGGTCCTCAGGGAACCTCGCCTTCTAATATGCCACACTTTCTCACATTGAATAAAAATGTCTACATATTATAAAAAATGGACTTTTAAAGGTGGCCCTGAGAGACCCTGTAGCTGCCACAGATCACCGAGCACCCTGGGGAAGCCAGCTAAAACACCACAGGAATACCTGAGCAGTCTGGGGCAAGCTGAAGAACTGGGGCCTCCTGCCAACCATAAACCCTACGCATACCCTTCAGATAACTGTCGCCCCAGCTAATGTCTAGACTGTGGCCTCAGCCAAAACTTCCTACCAATGCTGCTACTGAATTCCCAACTCAAGACACCATGGCAGGTAATCAATGGTTACTGTAGTTCAACCACTGTTGGGAGTAAACTGCTCTGTAGAATTAGATAACACTTATGGTTAGCTATAGAATATGTCCTGAAGGGCTCATGTGTTAAGGTTTAGAATTGATGTAATTAAGTCCTGAGGGTTTAATCTCATCAGCGGATAGAAAACCCATTGTAATGGACTTTCTGAGTGGTGTCCTACGCAGACAGGGTGTGGCTGGAGAAGATAGACCCCTGGGGTATGGCCTCAGAACTGTGCTCTTGTCTTTGAATCCTCTTGTTTGCTTGCTCTCCTGCTTCCAGGCTCCGTGATGTGAGAGCAGAGACCTTGCTCTCCCCTCTCTCTGCTTCCCACCACCATGCTCTGCTCTGAGCTCTGCAGACCTGACCCAACAAGGACTGAACCTCTGAAATCTCCAAAACTTTGAGCAAATAAATCTTCCTCTAAGTCATACAGTCAGTTGTTTTTTATTTTATCATTGAGAATGTTGACTAAACAATAACTAACACACTGTAAGCATCTCAGAAGAGAAGATTCCTGTTATCATGCCCAAATGTGTGTATGCATACATGCATGGGCATGCATGTGTGTACACACATGGTACTAGGAATTAAACTCAGGGGCATTATATCTCTGAGCTATACTCCCAGCCCTGTTTTATATTTTATTTTGAAACGGTCTTACTGGGTTGTTGAGAGTCTTGCTAAGTTGCTAAGGCTGGCCTTGAAACTGTGATCCTCCTGTTTTAGACACCCAAATACTGGAATTACAAGTGTGTGCTACCAGATACTGGCTCGTTATACTGTATTTGATATGAGCCAAATTCTTGTTGCTAACTACAAAGCAACTAAAATTTCAACAGGACATAATTATAATCACAAGGAATATTTTTTTTTAACATTTCAAGACAGTCAAACCCAAAACTAGACTATGTCAGTACTGAGAAGCTGGGCTTATCTTAACTGCTGCATTGCTTCTCAAGTGTGGTTTAAGCAAACTAATTTTTTCTCTGTAGACTGATTTAATAATCCATAAAGACTCAGGAGCCAATATTCCAGTCACCCTAAATATTAACCCACATGCTGCTTTGTGAGTATTTACACAAATTAGCGCTCTCTTTCCTAGATAATTCTGACCTCCATGGCAAGTTCCATTACTAAATTTTAAAAGAAATTATTCACTTTTGCCCTGATTTTAAGTCTTTGAACTGCAAGACATAAAAACTGACATTCTCTCAAAAAAAAAAAAAAAAAAAACCAAGCATACTCTTATACCTGACTACATTTTTTCTACTGTGAACCATGGATAAAAGAGAAACACGAATTTATAATAGTAGATCTATATTGAGTGGATTGATGTATTTTCTCTTGGAGGAATTAAAAAAAGATGCCCTACAAAACTCGAAATTAATTGAGCTAATCCATTCCTAGCAACCACATGCTTGACTTATAGATCTGTCTCTAAACAGATGGTAAGGGAAAAAAAAGACACAAAACAGCTACTCGAGTATGTTCCCAACCTCATGGAAGACCCAGGAACGATTGTGTCTATAAAAACCAATTTAGGTTAGAGAAATAGGGCACCTTTGATAAGTCTTCCCATCCAAACAGCTTCTCCTGGTCTTACCAGAGGGGCTATTTGGAAAGTGTTCGCCGACATAGCTCTGTTGCTCCCCCAGCACCAGGTCGGGCTCATTGTCTGCTTTTCTAGCTGGGTACAGGGCTCGGAGAGAGCTTTCTCCCTAGTTTGTAGGTCTGTGTGTCCCTGTGAGTAAGTTTCCACCTATGGGCTGTGGAAAGAGTGGTGGACGGCCCTGCCAGGCCTGTCGTGGGCCTTCCCCACTCCTTCCCTTCTTTGACTCAACATACACGAGCCGAGCCAGGCGTGGTGGCGCACGCTTGTGATCCCCGCGCTTGGGAGGCTGAGACAGGAGGATCGTACGGGTTCGAAGCCAGCCTCAGCTACTTAGTGAGGCCCTGTTTCCCCCCCCCCAAAAAAAAGGTCTGGGAGTATAGCCCGGAGGTAGAAAGCCCCTGGGTTCCACCCCCAGTACCACAAAAACAAAACAAAACAAAACATACATGAGCCAAATACCTTTGTGATTTTTTGTTTCTTCTTTTTTTTCATGGTACTGGGGATTGAACCCAAGGATATTCTATCTCCAAGCTACATGCCCAGCCCTTTTCATTCTTATTTTATTCTTTTTTTTTTTTAATTTTGAAACAGGGTCATGCTAAGTCTTTGCTAAGTTCCTGAGGGTCTAAGTTGCTGAGGCTGACCTCTAACTTGAAATTCTCCGACTTCAGCCTCCCAAATACTGGTATTATAGGTATGTGCCTCCACTCCCAGTTTCAAAAGCTGTCTTTTTTTTTAAACCCTTCTACCTCCGGGCTACACTCCCAGAAACCTATTTTTTATATTTTTATTTGGAAACAGGGTCTCTTACGCCAGCACAGCTGGCTTCGAACCTGCGCGATCCTCCTGTCTCCGCCTCCCAAGAGCGGGGATTACAAGCGTGCACCACCAATGCCCGGCTGTTCGAAAGCTGTCTTTCAACTGCTCCATGTCAGGGTCTGAGTTCGAGGGGGAAGCAGAAGCATCTCTGTGTCGGCCTACACACTACCACCGCCCATGGTCCACGCTTGCAACCACACACCCCGATCTCTTCTCCTCTCTCCTAAAGGGCGTAGTTGGGGGCACGAGAAAGGCACAACTGGAAAAAATGTGTGGGAGCTACCAGAGGCCAGCTGTGGAGGTGAGTCAGGTGAAAAGCAATTTGAAACCCCTGAGCTTCCTTTCCTTGAAAAATTAAGAAAAACACTGAGGAAGCCTCACCCACAATCAGCCGCGCCCGCTCTTGCAGGTGCAGTCAGGACTTTCTCCTGAATTGTGCCAGATGGGAGGCTGTCAGGTGACCTCTCCACAGCCAACCATTTCCTCCTTTGCCCTCTATACCTACCCCAAAACATAATACCGGATTAGATTCATGATACCATGTTTGTTTTATTTTTATGAGGATAACAGGTATTTCTGTATTCTCTTGCTATCAAAAGAAGTATAAAAACTCCTGAGCATTTAGATAATTGTTATAAGTAAATTAGCCAGGCATGGTGGTGCATGCCTGTCATCTCAGTCCCTGAGAGGCTGAGACAGAAGGATCGCAGCTTCAAAATGAGCCGTAGTAACTTAACGAGGCTTTCAGCAACTTAGTGAGACCCTATTTTCTTTCTTCCTTTCTTTCTTTCTTCCTTTCTTTCTTTCTTTCTTTTTTTTTTTTTTTTTTGTAGTACTAGGGCTAGAACCCAGGGGCTTTTTACCTCCAGGCTACATTCCCAGACCTAATTTATATTTTATTTGGAAACAGGGTCTCACTAAGTTGCTGAGAGCCTCAGTAAGTAGCTGAGGCTGGCTTCGAACCTGTGCTATCCTCCTGTCTCTGCCTCCCAAGCGCGGGGATTACAAGCGTGCCCACCACGCCCAGCTCTTTTTATTTTTTTAATTGGTGCCCTGTAATTATGCATCATAACGAGTTCCAGAGTACTACGAACATGCATGCATGCAGAACTGTGTTTCTTTCTAGGTCTCACCCCATCTCTCCCCTCCCCTGCTCAAATTATTGAGATTGGTACTGATAACTCTACAGATGGACAAAACAATATTTGTATATTATGTTTGTCAAGACAGAGTTTTCCATAGAAAAGAGGCTTCTTTTGAAAAATCCTGTTGACGTTCTACCCAGATTATGTAGCATTCTATTGTTGTTGTTGCTCTTGTCCTTGTTGATGTTTTGATACTGGGAATCGAACCCAGGAGCATTCTCTCTATAAGCCCTATTTTATTTTTTATATTTTAAAACAAGCTCTCACTGAGTTGCTGAAACTGGCCTCAAACCCGCAATCCTCCTGTCTCGACCTCCCAAGTCCCGTACCACTCTCATTCCTCTCTTTGATTCACTTTCCCTCAACTGTTGGGTATTTGGCCACGTCTACAAAATCGCTGCTTTTGTTTTTCTTATGTTTTCAGCTTCAAGTCACTGAGCCCAAGCGCGTGGTGAATGACCATCTCATAACTTCCTGTCTCCAACCTTTCAGAGATAAGCAATACTGGCATTTATGGTCAATATGCTAAAAATACTCCTGGGAAGCACAGCCGTGTAAGGGAGCCCAGCGGATTCTGGCAACAGAAGGGGCACGGCAGTTTGGCGAGCTCGCTGGGTCTTGGCTGGAAGGCGTCCGGCTCTGAGCAGGCGTCACAGCTGCCAGGCTCACCTGGGACAATGCCACTGAGGGTTTGCAATAGTGACGTTGCTTTCAATCCATAGGACGGAGTCTGGGAATACACACATTGCTCCCGACAGCCACTGCGTATAGCTTTCCCTTTTACTACACATCTACGGGAGAAAAGATGTTTCTGTACGCAGACACCCAAACACAACTATTGTCTTTCCTTCTCTAGCTATTCTGTTTTTCCCTTTGCGTTGCGCTCACAATGGTAGGTTGGAGGAAGACAGGAGAAAGGACTGTAACCATATTCTCTGCACTTTGACCACATCTCCCAAAACTGATGAGATCTATACTTCTTACTACCATCCTCAAAACAGCAACAACAAAAAAAAAGTTCTTATTTTGGACTACATGAACAGAAGGAGGAGAAAGACTGCCAGGCGAAGAGAATCAACAGGCTTGCACACACTTCTCCACAATGGGGACGTGAATCGGAAGCTTCCCAGGCCGTCCCGGAATGGGCCATACTGCTGGCGTTCTCCAAGTCCTCACTAGATTCCCCGCCGTGTCTGCTGCATCTCGTGGAACCCTTGCAGAAAGCTGTGGCAGACATTTGTGATGCACCAGGTCACTTCCATGTCACACCCTTGGGCCTCTGATTTCATCTGCAGCTGCAGTGGCCAGCTTTGTCCATGATCATCCTTGCCTTCCACCAGCGGAGTCTAATCTCAGCCCCAGCTGCTGCTTCTGCCCATGGGAGCTTGCTCTCCTTAGCACAAGCCATTAGGAATGAGCATCTGCTGTTGGGACATCCTCGCACAGATGCAGAACTTGCCTCCCCTCCTCAGGGTGGACAGTGCTGGGCAGATTTCCCTGGGCTTCCCAGAAGCTACTTGATCAAAGGCCTTATGGTAACTTTTCTGAGTCCTCTGCTCAAGAGGGTGCCCTTCTCAATATCAAGATCTCTCCAAACATAGGTGACTTGTACTCACATCCTTGTGTCGGCCTCTGCTTTCAGGGGAATGAAAACTTGGACAGCATCTCACTACAGCCCCCACTCAAGAGCAGAGAACACTGAGGCCCAGAAAAAATCAGTACAGAGGAAAGAGCCAGGGTGGGATCCTTGGTCCCAGCAGCATTGAAATGTGTTCATCACTGCATGGCATTGCCTTCTGCAACAAGGTAACCCCTTTTTCCACCTCTCCCTTCTTTCTCTGTTCAGTCATCAAAAGGATATAGTTCTCCAGGCCCTTGGGTTAGAACACTGACTCTCCGTGTCTTTAAAGAGCTCCATGAGAACTTGCTTGCCTCTTGGGAAAAACCCAACTTCATGTTGGGCTCTGTAGAATTAACGATGTAGGAAAATACAGATCCCTCCTGGTATTTAACCAATTGTTCTAGAGTGCCACTGGCTGTAGCACCCATTGCTAAGGATAAATGGATGACAAGGGACTCCGCTTCTCAAGGAAGTTGCCATCAGAGAAGAGAAATATGTAAACTGACAGTGCTTAGTGTTGAGTGTGGTTGATGTCTCCCATCCAGTGCTAGGGTTATAAACAGAGTGTTTCCTGGAGAGCTCATGTGTTCATGTTCAGAGTTGACCGAATTAAGTCATGAGGGTTGTCATCTCATCAATGTGTAAATCTACTGTAATGGATTCACTGGATGGTAACCGAGGCAGGTAGGGAGTGGCTGAAGGAGGTGGGCTCCTGGGGCATCTCCTCAGTGACTGTGCTTGTGTCCTTGAATCCCCTTGTTTTCTCTGTTGCTTCTAGCCTCCATGATGTGAAAGCAGAGCCCTTGTGCTATCCTCTTCTCTCTGCTTCCCACCGCCGTGTTCTGAGCTCTGTAGACCCGGCCTCACATGGACTGAACCTCTGAAATCTCCTGAACTGTGAGCAAGTAAATCTTCCTTCCTCTGAGTTGCACATGGTCAAGCTTACTGAGTCACAGCAGCGATGATGCTGACTAAAAGATCAGATGGAGGGAAGTGGGGAGAGGCGATCAGGAAGAGTCTCTGCAATAGTTCTTCCCAAATATTGGTGTCCACAAGCTTTCCGATGATGATGATGATGATCATGATGGTGTTCCCGATGCTGAGCCTGGATCACACATTGACTGGCAAGGTTTTGGGGTACCCCTACCTCATCTGTGTCTTTAAAAGCTGGTTTCATTTCCCCAGGGGAACATCTTGATTTTAAGGAAGAGTCAACCAAGTATCCGTCACATTGGGTAGATGAGATTAAAACTTATAATAACAATTCAAAGAGTTTATGATGAGGAAATAAATTTTTAAAGGAAGATAGTAAAGATCTAAGTGCAACACTCACGTTAAGCACTTCTTTACAAGAAAATGACACATAAAACAGAGGGGCATGGATCGCAAGGCTTCTTGGCATGGTATTTAGAATTGATCTGTCTGCAGAAAGTTCTCAGAGTAGTCAGTAGTCTAGAGCCTACGCACAGATTGTCTCCTACCTGATGCCAACATAAGGTTGTTGGTTCAAAAATATTGACAACTGGTAAGAATTAAATATCTATTTTTTTTCAGTGCTTAGGTTATATAGAAGCATTGTAGTGGGTACTGGGGGTTGGACCTAGAGGCATTCTACCTCAAAGGTGACAAAAGGCCACACATCTCTCTGCAACTCTTTCTGAAGTCTGTTTCTTGACCCTGGCCAGTCTGACTGGTCTTATTTCCACCAATAGGATTGAGTGTGCATGACATCACTTAAATTCTGAGTCTAGGGCCCAAGAAGCCACAGAGCACTTGCTCTCATTTTAGGGGATAGTGTTTGTTGCCAAGTGGATGTGTTCATGACGACCTGTAGGATGGGTAACCTTCGCCAGAGAGAGAAGCCTTAGGCACCTGCTGGAGTGAGACTGAGCAGCCGGGAGCACGCAGCCCCCGTGGGCGGCCTCAGAATAATCCTCTCACACAGAAAAAGCCAAGGATGTTGTTGGTATTCTATAAAGTTTGGGGGTGGTTTGCTTTGTAGCAAAAATCATGGGGTGAAAGATAGGTTTTAAATAAATTTCAGCTGGGCAGGGCGGTTCACACCTATAGTACCAGTACTTAGGAGTTTGAGACAGAAGGATCACAGGATCACAGCCAATCAGTAACTTGGTGAGGCACTCAGCAACCCAGCAAGACCCTGTTTCAAAATAAAAACTAAAAAGGGCTGGGGGCGGGGGGTGTAGGTTGGAGATTGTGTTCAATTCCTGGTACCCCACAAATAAATAAGTAAATAAATTTCAATATAATTCGAGCACAATTTTTCTTACCTAAAGTTTCAAAATACTAGTTTATTACTAGAGAAGTGTTTCTAAATTTTACACTGATCACTCAAATAATAGTTCTGAACTTTGGTTTTCCAACTGATTCTTATCAGTTATTTGTAAAATACACTCAATAAAAAGATAAATCATTTAGTACTATAAAGGTTGGTGCTAAATATCCATCATATATATGATGGATATATATATATATATATATAATGATGGATATTTATATATGCATACACACATACATACATAATGTCTAGCTGAGGCAATCTACATGGA
Source organism: Muscardinus avellanarius (assembly GCF_963383645.1). NCBI lineage: Eukaryota > Metazoa > Chordata > Mammalia > Rodentia > Gliridae > Muscardinus > Muscardinus avellanarius. Next base: position 27,751,339 of record NC_137805.1, read on the forward strand.
ATTTTCATTCAATTCCTAGTAAGAATAGACATTTTCCTTTTTACTTTGCTGACTGTAATCCAGCTGCCTAATCCTGGTACACAGTGAGCACTTAATAAATACTTACTGTATAAGCATGACAGGTGCTCTAATATTTGAATACACAGCATAAGATCATCATAGTAAGTCCAGTTAATATTTGTGTGTGTCAGAGAAAATGATATTCAATCTTTGAAAGCAAATCCATTAGTTTGGTGAGACAGCGATTATAAGCCCTTTCACTGGTATTTATGCAGCTAATAACCTGAAAAGTTAAGTGTAATTAAGGCATGCCACTCTGGGAAAAGAAGCCAGTGTCTTTTTTCTCTCTCTGCATTTATGTTCTCTTTATTAAAACCGTACAGTCTATTAGCCCATTAATAATTACAGAAGGCAAAAGGGGTGTGTAGGTGATTTAATAATCCGTATCACTTTATTAATTGAAAGCATTTACTCAAATGACAAAATATTCAGCAACTGCCACAACAGAATGCTTGTCCAAAAAGATAGTTAAACGCAGCCTTAAAAAGAGTAATTTATTATCTGTATGCTATGCATTCTGGGAAATAGGAACACATGATCAAAAGATGTCATCAGGCCAGGTGCAGTGATGTACACCTGTAATTCCAGTACTTGGGAGGCAGAGACAGAAGGATCACAGGTCTAGGACAGCCTTGGCAAGTAGTGAAACTCTCATCAACCTAGCAAGACCCTGTTTCCAAATAAAAATAAAATGGGGCTGGGTGTAGCTAGGAGGTAGAATGTCCCTGAGCTCAATATCTGAGCTATGCCCCAGCCCCACCTTATTTTTTATTTTGAAAGAGGGTCTCGCTAAGTGACCGAGGCCCTTACTAAATTGCTGAGGCTGGTCTTGAACCTGCGATCCTCCTGTTCCAGGCCTCCCAAGGTCTGGGATGACAGGCGTGCACAACCATGCCCAGCTGATCACTGGCATTCAAGTCGCTTGAGCCTCAGTTTTAGTATTTCCCATTAAGTGTGTCTGGAGCCCGATGGCATTTCACTTATCTTTATAGAGAAGACACTTGCCCTCCTCTGCCAGTAATGACCGTTTTAGATATGACTTCAGACCATTGTGGTAACACAAAATAGATCTCAGTAGATTTCAGTACACATGAAACTATTTTATCTGTCCAAAGTCACGCTTCAGCCCAGGCCCCCTGGTACAGCTGCCCCTGCCTCTTCCAGAAGTGGTTTCTTCTTGGAGCCACTGTGCAGCCAGGAAGGGACAGCAGTGTTTCTACAGCCCATCCTCTGGTCCACTGGTCCAGGTGGCTCCTGATCCAGATAGCATTAAAGAGAGCTTAGGGTTAGATATACATCCCCCAAAAGAAACCATAGAGCTAGGGCACCTCCCAGCAGCCACATGGGGAAGTCCAGGGTCCCAGCAAATGGGAAACCAAGAGAGATTTAAGTACGTAGAGCAGATTTGCAGGTAGCAACAGGACAAAAAAGAAGACAGTCATTTTTATGGCACCCGAGTTTCTAACTCCAGTTATCCCTGAAGTCTAGCCACGTCTCTCTCCTGAAAGAGACCCTCTGAGACACCTCGGAATCCCTCTAGTAAATACCAAGCCTCGTTATGATAACTTTCCATTCCTTACCACCAAAAGAGACATCCATGCTGTTGGAAATCTCAATCCTAGTATTTCCCATTAAATACATCTGCCCACCACCAGCATTCCACTTCTCTTTATAGAAGAACAACAGCCACCATCTGCTAGTGAAGCTATATTTTAGGCAGGACTTCAGAACTTCATAGCGACATACAAATGAATTCTTCTTGGTAGATGTATTCAGTGTGAGAGAGAGAATTAAAGTCATATTGGGGCCGCCATAAAAATCAACTGCCACACAGCCTGCTACTCATCACAGCACATGCTGGCATTTATATTTTTATTTTAGCAAGTGAAAAATTGGGGGATGGAGTAGAAGAAGAGAGAGAGAGAAAGAGAGAGAGAGAGAGAGAGAGAGAGAGAGAGAGGGAGGGAGAGAGAGAGTGTGTGTGTGTGTGTTGGAGATATAGGAAGATACAGAAAGTTCAATTGTCATGGTCAGATATAGAATGTCCCAAATATACGTTATTTACAGGAAAATGGATGGAACCGGAGAACATTGTGCTGAGTGAGATTAGTCAGTCACAAAACTAAAGAAATCAGATGTTCTTCCTATATGTGGAAGCTAGGGAAAAGGGTCATAGGAGGAACTCTAGACAAAGAAGAAACCACAGAGAAGATAAGTCACCCTGGTGAGCATTAGGCAACCTAATGCTCAGAACTGATGTAATTTAGTCATGAAGACTGTAATCTCATGAGTGGATAATCCACTGTAATACACTTACTGGGTGGTGACCCAGGCAGGTGGGTTGTGGCTGGAGAAGGTGGGTCCCTGGGGTGTGGTCTGGGGAATGTGCCTTTGTCTTTGAGCTCCCTTGCTTGCTTGCCCGCTGGGCTTCTACCCTCCATGATGTGAGAGCAAAGCCCTTGCTGTCTACCTCTCTCTGCTTTTCACCCCCATTCCCTGAGCTCCACATTTGTAACCCAGCCTAATATAGACTGAAACTCTGAGATCCCCAAAAGACCTGTGAGCAAATAAATCTCCCTTTCTCTAAGTTGTGTGGTCAGTTGTCTTGGGTGATCACAGTGCAAATGTTGACCAAGACATCAACACAAGTGTGAGCACGCTGATTTTACAGATGAAGGTGCCGAGGTCAACGCTGAATGAAGCCTGGGAAGGTCCGGAATAGAGCGAGGTAAAGATGACTAATCTTCACTCGCTCAGAAAATCATTTTTGAGGACATTTCTCAGCCTATGTACTTGACTCTGTCTTCAGCACGTTCATAGCTTTCTTTTTCAACAAAAATTTGTTGGTCCCTGTTTTCCGTGAAGATGACATGTAAGTTGCCTTGCAGAATGAAATGTTTGGAAGGTAGACCCTCCAGGGCATGAAAAGGAAGGCAAGGATTTGCAGGAGTCATATATTCACACGGGTATATTATAATCTCCCTCCTGCCTAGTGAGAACTGGCAGCAGATGAACAAAAGCTTCCATATATCAAGTCCCTCGACTGTATAAGTAAGAATCAGGCTAGTGTGCTAAGCTGAGAACAGGAGCTGTGATTACAGTTACAGCTCTGTGAAGCTATGGTGCTTGATCGTCGGTTACTGGCTGTGTGCCCTTCTGCTAGTTACTTGACTTCTCTGTGATTCTGTCTCTTCACCTATGCAATGGTGATAGCAATAGTATAAGACCACACAAAGTCAGGGTGGAAACGATTACATTTCCCCTGTAAGTTCCTCTGCAAAAAGCAATTAGGATTCTAGGATAGCCCCTGGAATATTGCTGGCACTTGCCTATTCCATGCTGACTAGTTATTCTTGCTGTTGTTACAAGAGTTAAGAATCAGCACCAGGCAGAGAGGCAGTTACTGTGCACACACCATCCCATTTAATCCTAACAGTCCTGGCCAGGGAGCAGTATGGCGGCCACTCAGAGGGACTGCCCAGCTAACACAAAGAGGAGAGCGAATCAGATCCCTCAAGACCCTAAGAACCCACTGCCCCTGCGTGCACACGTGCACACACACACTCACACACACGCACGCGCACACACACAAATACACATTCATCGGAGAACAAAATTCAACAGAGACAAAACAACAGGCAAGAAGCGTGAGATCTGCTGCTTAAACCTAACTGGCATCTTATTCTCAAGTGCTTGCCAGTCTTAAAAAAACGAGTGTTTTGTGTTTTCTCTTTGATGTGGAAGCTAGAGAGAAGTTGGAAAACAAGGGTAACATCAGCTAGAAGAGCAGAGGCTCCAGTGGAGGGATGGAGAGGGTTTGGAGATGTAGGAGAGGAACGGAGATGAATGATGGCCGGGCGTGGTGGCGCACCCTTGCAATCCCCGGGCTTGGGAGGCTGAGACAGGAGGATCACGCAGGTTCGAAGCCAGCCTCAGTAACTTAGTGAGGCTCTCAGCAACTTAGTGAGACCCTGTTTTCAAATAAAATATAAAATAGGTCTGGGAGTATAGCCCAGAGGTAGAAAGCCCTTGGGTTCCACCCCCAGTACCACCAAAAAAAAAAAAAAAAAAGAATGGAATAACGGAGGCAAAGCTGTTTACATAGATAAAATGAACAATTCCAACTACAAAGACATGTCCAGGGAAGGGGAGGGAGGAGAGTGGGAGCCAGAGGGAAGTAGGTCCCTATCGCTCTATACCCCATACGATATACAATTACAAGGTACTAAACCAAATATTAAAAAAACTAAAACCTTGATTGTATGTCTGAATCATGTAGGATACTTAACTTAATCAGCTTCTAATCAATACCAAATACTTGAGTTCAGAGCTATTGAATGAGCTGCCAATTGGCAAATTTAACAAGCGTCCCAGGGCTTTTGTGGAAGAGGGCTTGCTTTCTGATGAGCCTAGATTCAGAGGGGGACTCAGAGGCTAGCCTGCTCCCGGGGGGGGTTCTGGGGGAGCAGTACCAGACCCCAACCTGAAGGGTGGGAATGGCCTCACTGCCCTGAAAGGTGAGAGAACAAAGACAAGAGACCGAAAGGCACGGAGGAGCTGGGCGCGATGGCACCACCTGTCATCCCGGGACTTGGGAGGCTGAGGCAGGAGGTTGCAGTTTAAAGTCGGCTTTATAGCAACTTAGTGAGGCCCTCTGCAGCACAGTGAGATCCTGTTTCAAAAGTAAAAAATTTAAAAATCAGGCTGGGAATACAGTTCAAAGGTAGATGTTCCTGAGTTCAATCCCTTGTCTCTGTCTCTGTCTCTCTGTCTGTCTGTGTCTGTCTGTCTGTGTCTGTCTGTCTGTCTGTCTGTCTCTCTCTCTCTCTCTCTCTCTCTCTCTCACACACACACACACACACACACACACACACACACAAATGGTCTGCCACTCTCCAAAGAACAAAATCCAGGCTCCTCATCAGATTCTACATGACCCGCACCTGCGACCTGGTCACCTTCATCTGTCAACATCTGCCTGTGTTCAACAGGCTCCAGTCTTCTATTGGATTTTAAGTGCCAACTTCTATCCCCAAAGTTCAGGATCTTTTCCACAATGTCCCTTGGTCCTGCCAGGCCCTTCACTCTGGCATTAGATCTTGGCACAGCCATCACCTCAACAAGTTGGTATTTAGCTGCTGTCTTCACCAACAGTCTCAGTGGTATGATGTTTTAAGCCTGACCATATACAACTTAGAGGAAAAAAGATTTATTTGCTCACAGTTTTTGGAGATTTCAGAAGGTCAGTCCATGTCAGGCTGGGTCTGAGGAGCTCAGGGCATGGAGGTGGGAAGCAGAGAGAGAGAGAGAGAGAGAGAGAGAGAGAGGGAGAGAGAGAGAGAGAGAGGGAGAGAGAGGGAGAGGGGGAGAGAGGGAGAGAGAGAGAGAGAGAGAGAGAGAGAGAGAGAGAGAGAGAAGAAGAAGAAGAAGAAGAAGAAGAAGAAGAAGAAGAAGAAGAAGAAGAAGAAGAAGAAGAAGAAGAAAAAGAAAAGGAGAGGAGAGGAGAGGAGAGGAGAGGAGAGGAGAGGAGAGGAGAGAAGAGGAGAGGAGAGGAGAGGAGAGGAGAGGAGAGGAGAGGAGACTCTGATCTCATACCACAGAGGCCAGAGCAGAGAGAGGTAGAGATCAAGGCTCTGCTCTCACACCACAGAAGCTGCAAAGTGAGAGAAAAAACAAGCAAGAGAATCCCTTGTGACTTAGTTACATCAACCCTGAACATTAATGCATGAACTCTTCAGGGCAGTCTACATCTGACTATAAAGGTTTAGTCACAATCTGTCCTACCATCTTTGCTACACCACCTATAGTTTTTCCCTCGTGACATCAATCACCACCCTTATTTATCTCTCTTAGAGTCCAGGAGGTAAGCACCATCTCTGAATATTTTTGTGGCCACTTGTTATCGTCTCAATATCTATGTCCCCCTCCAGATTCATGTGTTAAAGTCCTAACTCTTAAAATGATGATGGTTTTATTGGATGGCCCCTTGGGGAGGTGATTAGGTCCTGGGGGTAGAGCCTCATGAATAGGATTAAGCCCTTTTCTGTATAAAAGAGGTCTGCGTGCTTCCTCATCCCTCCCACCATCTGAGAGCACGCAGAAGCATCTTCTGTGAACCAGGAAATGGATCCACCCCAGACACCAAATCTGCCAGCACCTTGACCTTGGTCTTGAATTTCTCCGTTTCTAGAATGATGACAAATACATTTTTTGTTGGTCATAAAACACCGATTTATCTTTTGTTACAAGAACCTGAGTGCACTAAGGCGCTGCTCTAGCCCCAGTGCCTAGAAAAATATCTGAAACCTAGTACGTGCTTAATAAGCCACGAGTACGTGGACATGAGCGGTAACCAGTAAAGGCGTTGGAGAAGGAGTGGAGGTTGTGGGTTGAGAGTAGGGGCTTTCAGATCTCCCAACAGCTGCCATAACTACAGTCGCCTTCCCTATTTCAGTCCTTTTTAAATATGGTATCTCCCTAGTTTTGTTTCAGTATTTGTGTTGTGTTAATGTGATTTAATTAAACTAATGATGCCTCACTGCCAACTCCCTCGGGTCAGTCTAGTAACCTTTTCCTGGCAGTAGAAATAGCTCTAAAATATGAGAGTGCGTTTACAAGGATTTTGGCAAAAAGAGTTAATTAACAGTGCACTTCATCACACTTTTGAGCCCTAATATATCAGCACGGGGTGTCATTTTCATTAATATATCCCAGCATTAGATTTCTTAAGGCTGAAAAAGTGTCGCTAATGGGCAGAGGGAAGATATCATTTTCCTGCTGAACAATGTCCGCATGATTAAGCACTCAGACTGTGGTGTTAAAAAAAAAATGAAAACGGCCACCTTTAAATCCTTTGCCTATGGACAAAGGAATGCGTTCTTCATAATAATACCCTGCAACTCCAGGAAGCCTAGTGGATCGCAGGGTCTTTGCCTGCGAGTGTCAGGTTTACAATGCAATGCGCCACGCAGGAAAAGATGCCATGACACATGATAAACAAGCTAAAATAATATCATTTGCGCTGCGTCACTGGTCCATGGGCTGCCTGCAGATCATTCCAAAAATCACCCGGGATAAATCCATTATGAGCCTGCAAGGAGTCGCTAGCAGACACTGGGATCCGGCTTCATCTGATTCTGGTTAGTAATAAATAGGTGAGGGATGAGAAGAAAATCCTACTTCTGATTCCAGTCGGAGGTGTCGACACTTAAATCTGTAACCAACGTTGCATCCTCATCCTAATTCCAAAATTTCTTGTGCTTTAAGTCTAATTTGCATATTTAATCATAAGGATTTCAAACTACTCGGGATAAGGCAGACAGAAAAACTGATATGCCTTCAGTGTGTCCGAGAGGGAAAAACAAAAATTTAGCATCTTTTGGGAAAGGCAGAGAGGATAAAAACTTAGACCTAAATAAGATTAGAGAGAAAAAAAAAAGAAAGGCCAAAGCTATTTGCCCCCTCCCCCGTGACTGCTACCATTGCTCCTTATCAGGAGGATTTTAAAGCAGCGTTAGGCTGAGGCTATGCACTGGAGAAATTAAATTCAGGTAAAAGCCATTTAAGCAAAAGGTCCTGTGTTTCATCCATCTTTTCCCAGCAGGAAAATTAAGAAAAGTTTATAATCACCTAGAAAAAGGATCTGGTTTTTAACGACGTGTTTGAAAAACCCTTCAAATTGCGGGGATCCTGTCCCTCAGCTCTCGGCAGCTCATCGTTTAGAGTGCCCTAAATCTAGAGTAGACCTGAGCTGGGATTGAAACAAAACACGCAAACAAATATACAGAATATGAAATTTTCCTCCGAAGCACAATTAAAGTGAGACAATTTCATTTTCCCAGGCTTATGCTTATTCATTCATTCACTCCACAGACATTTACAGAGTTCTTTTGCACCAGGTAGTAAAGATACGGCAGTAACCAACATACCCAAAGAGCTGCCTTTGTAAACCTTGTATTCTGTGAAGACAGAGAAAGGTAATAACCATAATAAAGAACTGAGAAGCTCAGAAAGTGACAAGTACAGTGTAAGAGAAGGAGTGAAGGAGGGGGAAAGGCAGAGATATTAAAGAAGAAAGCAGTAACAAAGAAATGTCAAAGGCATGCCAGGTTGCAATGGGTAGCAAGGTCTCTATAGCTGTGTAACAAAACATCCCAAAGCTTGGCAGCTGAAGAGAGCATGCAGGCATTGTTCTTCATAGTTTTTAAAGGTCAAGAACCCAAGAGAAGCTTATCTGGGTGGTTCTGGTTCAGAGACTCTTAAAAGGGTGTTGCCAAACCATCTTTAGGGACTGTCATCATCTTTGGCTCAAGTAGGACGAGGAAACCTGCTTGCAAATCCCTCTCATGATGGTGGCAGACCTCAGACATGGGCTGGCTCTTGACCACAGGATATAGTTCCACTGGATTATTATTGGTCTCTAAGATCCCATCCTTTTTAACAACTCACTCATAAGATACAGCCGGACTTTCCTGGTGAACCAACACAGGTCCTTTCAAGAATGTTAACATCCCCTAGGGCGCAGCCTGTGGTCAGAGAGATAACCAAGATTGGCTACAGTGGCCAATCCCACGGGCCCAGGCTGGCAGAGCACTGCCAGGCCCTCCATCTGAGCAGGACCATTGAGTCATGAAAGCCCTCTACGAGAAGCAATTGTCTCACTGTATAGCTGAGCACACTGAGACTCAGAGATGTGAAGGTTTGCTCGAGTTCACACAGATAATAACTTTGGCACTGGGATTCCCAACCCATATTAAAATGTCTGTGTAAAGTAAATGTATCCGGTTTCCATGCTGGTGGGAAGTGTGTGTGTGTGTGTGTGTGTGTGTGTGTGTGTGTGTGTTATTGGGGATTGAACCCAGGAGCATTCTACCTCGGGGCTGCACCCCCTGACCTTTTTTATTTTTTATTTTTTTGTTTGGTTTGCTTTTTTGTTTTTGTGTTTGTTTGTTTTGTTTATCTGCGGGTCTGGGGATGGAACCCAGGGACACTCGGCCTCCAAGCTACACCCTGTGTCCTATTTTTTATTCTTTATTTTGAAACAGAGTCTCACTGAGCTGTGAAGGGCCTCGCTAAGTAGCTGAGGCTGTCCGCGAACCGCGATCCTCCAGTCTCAGCCTCCCGAATGCTGGGATGACAAGCGTGCGCCACCGCGCCCGGCATTGGTTTTTTTGTTTGTTTGTTTTGAAACAGGGTCTCACCAGGTAGCTTAGAGTCTCCCTACATTGCTGAGATTTGCCTTGAAACTGCGATCCTCCTGTCTCAATCTCCCAAGCACTGGGATTCCAGGTGTGCACCAACACACTCAGATGGGGCTTCTTTTTCCTTGATTAATTCACTGTAACGGCCGGGCGTGGTGGCGCACGCTTGTAATCCCCGCGCTTGGGAGGCGGAGACAGGAGGATTGCGCTGGTTCGGAGCCAGCCGCACTGGCTTAAGAGACCCTGTTTCCAAATAAAAAGTATAAAATAGGTCTGGGAGTGTAGCCCGGAGGTAGAAGGGCTTCCAGGAACCCCAGTACAAAAAAAAAAAAAAAAAATTCAGTGTAACGGAGCGAGCCATCATCAAACTAATAATTGTTAGAAACACAAACAACAAACTTCCCCAAGCCGATCCTCTTACTCATCCAGTTAGAGACAGACACATATGTGCATCCATATCCGTCCACACATGACCACGATAACACGTGCACACACGCAATCAACGGTTCAAGGAGACGAAGCCGGATATTAGACACCCTGGGGTGCTAAAAGCCCTTCGACCAAGAATTTCCAATTAAAAAGATTCGAACCAGAAGAAACCGAGCTCATAATTCATTGTGAGAGAAGAGAGATGGAGCCTGGCAGCACTGTTAAGGAACACTTTTGTACTGACGAGTTCAATTTCGTGGATCTTATCAATGACAAATCATCCTCATTGATGATGAAACTGACCTTTCTAAATAGTTGGGGGGGGGCGCGGTGTCCCCACCAGGGAATCGGTTTCATTGCAACAATTTTTTTTTTTTTTGGCGGGGGGAGAGGAGAGTCATTCTGGCAAATAAAGAAATACAAAATAAGCCTGACTGTGGAGGGAGCTTCTCGTGTCTATTCCTTATTGATAAATCTCCATAAATCACTCGTAGCGCTGCAATCACAATTCCTGAGTCAGGAGAGTCGACAGCTGCTGGAGGTGAATCACTCCCTCACCCCAACACCCACTGTACAGCCGTGTTAATGCAACAAAAGGCTGCGGATGAAGAACTGGTTCCCACTTCCCATCCTAACTTTCCCTTTAAGTCCTTTTTCAGTGGTTACCAGTTAAAAGTCCAGTGCGTATTCACACAGAGGGAGCAGCAAGGAGCCCAGAGTTCGTAGGAAGCGACGTCAGGGGTCATAGGACACGCGCTGTCAATCAAGAAACTACTTGGGAGTCTTAGACATCGATTACGTAATGAGCTCAAAACCTGAGCCTGGAGGAAACACAGAAGAAACTGAGTTGTGTTAGCCCAGCGGGACAAGCAAGAGCCGTGCCAACCCAAAGAGCTGGCTTTGGCCGCGGCCCGGCCATCCATTAACTCCGAGTGGCTTTAGTGAATGACTCTACTTCTCTTTCGTTGGATATTGCCATCTGTAATATAGTAATAATACAAACTAAAGGGTATTGTGAGAATTAGGGGGGGGGGGGAGAGAGAAAAAGACAGGGTCCCTAGAACATGTTCCTTCCATAAAGGCAGTTACTGTCATGGGCTTCGTTGTGACCACCCGTATCATGACCACCGACATCATTACCACCTACATCTGGATCCTGGTCTTCATCAGGACCTCTGCATCCTGCAGCTGGGATTTCATCACATGTTTTTTGTGCAGCCAGGCACAGTGGCGCATGCCTGTAACTGCAGTACTTGGGAGGCTGAGACGGGAGGATTGCAGGTTCAAGGCCGGTCTCAGCAACTTAGCGGGACCCTCAGCAAATTAGCGAGACCCTGTTGCAAAATTAAATAGATAAATAAGGCCCGGGGTGTAGCCTGGAGGTAGAGTGGCCCTGGGTTCAATCCCCAATACCAAAAATTAAAATTGTCGTGCACCCACACTATGCCAGGCAACAAGCTAAAGAGTAGGAGGTGTAAGCAAAGTAGAATGGGAAATAAATTGGACAAGGGCAAGGAGATCAAAGAGGAGAAGGCGGAAATGTAATGACACGCACGCCACTGTGTGGAGGTCGGGGCCGAGGTCGGGGCTGTTCATTTATCATCATGCTTCATGATGTAGACAATTAGCACTCACATGGTATTTTGCGTATTGTATCAAAGAGGGGCTCGTAGTGACCCCCAATAAATATGATCACCATAGTCAAGAGATGAATGTCTTTACGTATAAACAGCGTTCTGCAATTTATGGAAGAATCAACTCTTTGCCGGTCAAAGAAATGAAGAAGAAATTCTTTTCCCCACCGCCACTTCTTTCCTCTGAGTGCTTGACACACTCTTTCAAAATTCCTTGACGGTTTTGCATAGATTCCAAAACTCTTCGTCACCTCTGGGCTGCTGGAACTTAGTCCAGCACAACTGAAAACTTCAATGTTGGACTCAATTCGAAGTTCAGCTGCGCTGGTCTCTGCTAGACTTGTGATTGAAGGTGTCTGCTGAGAAGAGAAGGGTGTGGTTAGCACCTGGTGCCCCTCCTTGGCTGTGACGCCTCTGGCTTTGGAGGCTGGGACAGTGATTAAGAAGAAGAAAATGGTTCCCTTAAGAAACGCTGCTTCTTGTGGGCCTCAGGTCTGGTGGTTTTGCAAGGGATTGTGGGACTTCTGCAAGGGATTGTGGGGCCTTTGCAAAGAATCGTGGGGCATCTGCAAAGGATTGTGGGGCCTTTGCAAGAGGTTATGGGGCATGGAATTGTGAGACCTTTGCATGACACCTGTTGTACCTGCCAGGTGCAGACCTCCTGGAAGACCCCAGAAGGAAAGTGCCAGTTTGCTTCCTTACCATGTAAGGGACGTGTGAGAAGCTCTGCCTCTGCTGAATCACATCCTGGAGATGCAGGGCCACCTCCAACCTCAGCCCATGCATTTTTTCTAATTCTTTCAGCATGCTCTTTGGGTAAGCAGAAGCACAAAACCAAATGTTCGACCACATAAGCAATATTCATGCAGGATAATGAAGTCACCTTTTTCCATAGAATGACATAGAAAGGAAAAAAATCCAGTGTGGAGAGTGCCTGGTCCATCCCTCCTGAATCATGAGCCAGTTTTGCCACGATTTGTCCAGAGTATAAACTTAACTGTGTTTCCTTCACATCCCTACAGAGGTGAGCCAGACAAGGAGGTGAGGGGAAGGTTATGTTTTATTCAATGTCATCCTGTAGCATTTTCCAGGCATTGCTGTTTACTTTGAACTTGAGATTGGAAGTAGAATTACATAAATAAAAAGGCAAACAAGACACACACAAAAAAGGAAGGAAATAAAGAGTAAGAGGAAAATAGCAAAAAAGAGAGGAGGAAGAAGCTCATCTTACCATTCTTGATAATGCTATCTCATGTGTGTGTGTGTGTGTGTGTGTGTGTGTGTGTGTGTGTGTGTGTGTGTGTTTTACTGGAGACTGAACCCAGGCACATTCTACCTCTGAGATACGCGCTCTTAGTTTTCTTGTGTTGAAACAGGGTCTTGCTAAGTTGCTAAGATTTTCACTAAGTTGTTGAGGCTGGCCGGGAATCTGTGAGCCTCCTGTCTCAGCCTCCCAAGTACTGAGGAATGAAGGCATGTGCCACCATATCTGGCTTTAATATCTCACCTATAAATATAACAAAATGGATTTAAGCACACTACACTAGTGAATATACTTCAAGTCTATTTCCTCTGTTGAAAACAAACAGGAAAAACATTCTTTATGAAGCTCTCTCTAACACGCCCATGTGGAGGGATCTCCCAGCAATGGGCGATTTATTGTGATCAAATAAAACAAGGTAAATAAAAACAAATTGTCACTTTTTATCCTAAAAGCCATCTTTTCCCCTTAGGAAAGTGGCATATTCAATTATCTCATTCAATAGATAAAAATGATTTCCACCTGAAAACATTTGCTCCTGAAGATCACATTATAGAAAATCAAATGACAGGCTTGTTTTTATTATTAGCAAGAACACGTTTCAAAGCCCCACATGCACCACCTTGTCCCTCTCCCTATTCGACAATCAAATCCCCCTTGAAATCCCATCAGCTAACCCCCAAAGTCATCCAAGAGGCAGGAAGCGAGGTCATGGCACACCGTTCAGAGGGCTTCGTATATCTTAAAGTGGTTATTAATCTCTGAATTAGTTTAGAATACATTAACCTTCAAGGTAAATTAGATCAATCAGGAAAATGACTCATCAGAGCCGGACGGTCTAGTTGGTGTTGGTGCGGTGCCAGGACGGACCAGCTAGGGACCAGGCTGTACTGGTCTCCGTTACAGACCAGGGGCCCCGGTCACTGGAGGGCTCAGGATGCTCTGGTCTATTTCTTCCTGGGAGACAGGACGGCAGACATGCACATTGTCAACTGCCTCAGCACAGGCAGGGTGGCCTGGCTATTGCCAAGGGAAAGGCTGGTCTGGTCCCTGGTCCCCTCAGCAATGGCATTTCAGAGTTCTTTGCTGATAATTATAGGGTAGAGGAAGCAAGAAGTGATTTCTTGTTTATAAACCAAAGCAATTGCTCTTAAAAGCCCTGAGGCAAGTGAATCCATAATATTAAACTCCTCCTCTTCCTCCTCCTTCTTTTCTCTCTCTCTTCTCTCTCTTTCTTCTCCTCCTCCTCCTCCTCCTCTTCTTCCTCCTCCTCCTTCTTCTTCTTCTCCTTCTTCTTCTCCTCCTCCTCCTTCTCCTCCTCCTCCTCCTCCTCCTCCTCCTTCTTCTTCTTCTTCTTCTTCTTCTTCTTCTTCTTCTTCTTCTTCTTCCTCTCTCTCTCTCTCTCTCTCTCTCTCTCTCTCTCTCTCTCTCTCTGTCTCTCTGTCTCTCTGTCTCTGTCTCCAGGTGTGGCACATGCCTGTAATCCCAATACTTGGGAGGCTGAGACAGGAGGGCTTCAAGGTTTACAACCAGCCTCAGCAACTTAGCAAGGCCCTCTGCAACTTTGTGAAACCCTGTTTCAAAATAAAAAAAAGTAAAAAATTAAAAATAGGGCTGAGGTGTAGCTCAGAAGAAAAATACCCCTGGGTTCAATCACCAGCACCACACTCACAAAATAGAAGCACTATCTTAAGTAGTTAGAACTGTACAAAATAATAACAAGTCGGTGCCTATCACTCCTCTACATACCAGGCAGTCTAATGATGGCAATCATTATTAGACTGCATTTATTGTCTTATACTTTCATTATTATACTCCCATTATAACATGGTTCACCGTGAAGGTAACATACGTGCACAGAGCACTCAGTGGGCTTTCCCCGCTCCCTCCTCACTCCTCTGACCCTTCCAGGGTATTTAGGTCAACATTGGTATTCTCACAGATGTACATGTCCACGGGGGAAAAATAATTCCTTCATTGACCCTCCCTCTCCCCCCCTTTCCCCAAGACCAGCTCCCTGGCTCCGCTCGAGTTTCTCCTCATTGTCTGGAATCCCTCTGAAGTCCCGATTACTTTGTAGCTTTCACATATGAGAGAAAACGTATGACCCTTCGCTTTCTGTGACTGGCTAGTCTCCATATAATTCTCCAGCCCCATCCATTTTCCTGCAAATGACATAATTTTGTTCTTCTTGATGGCCAAGTAGAATTCCATCGTGTGGATGTCTCAAAACCTGCAATTCATTCGTCTGTTGATGGACACCTAGGCTGGTTCCATAGTTTGGCTATTATGAATCATGCTGCTATGAGCATGAATATTCATATATTACCATAATATCTGATTTCAATCCTTTTGGAAAGATACCTAGACGTGGTAGAGCTGGATCACGTGGTGGATCCATCCCCAATTTTCTGAGAAATCCTCACTCTGATCTCCATACAGGCTGCGCTCATTTGCGATGCCTCCAAGAATGTAAAAGAGTTCCTATTTCCCCACATCCTCTCCGGCATTTACTGTTGTTTGACTTGTCCATGATTGCCCTCCTAATCGGAGTTAGAAGGACGCTCCGTGTCAGTTTAATTGCATCTCCCTGATTTCTAGTGATCCTGAACATTTTTCATGTACTTACTGGCCATGTGTTTGTCTTCGTTTTTGAAGTGTCGATTTAGTTCAATTGCCCATTTTAGACTCCATTTATAGAGTTGGTGCTTTCGGCTGCTCAGAACTCAGATTCTCAATTCTATTGCCCACTGAATAAAAAGACAAGAAACATAAACATGAGGTGCGGGAAAGCCACCCCTCAGGCTGAGCTCTCGGGTCATCCATACAGGAAAGTCCAGGAGCCCAGTGCTGGGGCTCCTCCTGACACCCTGGTGGTCTGCACCTCTCGGGGTCCTCTTTGTAGTGACTATTGCAAAATATGGACTAAATGTATTATTGCATATTCCCACCATTTAGAGAAGACTTAGCCCTAACAAGTACTGTCAACAGGCACTGATTTAGCTGTTGTATGAGCACCAAACATCCTAACTGAAACATATGCTGAAAAGAAAATATTCATGGATCCTTCCAAAGACTGATTTCTCTCTTCCCTTACCTCTCTCTCTCTCTCTCTCTCTCTCTCTCTCTCTTCTCTTCTCTTCTCTTCTCTTCTCTTCTCTTCTCTCTCTCTCTCTCTCTCTCTCTCTCTCTCTCCACTCATAGAAAGATATAAATAATAATAAGAAGAAAATTACTGGAAGAATATATGGTGGCTGGGCATGGTGGCACACACTTGTAATCTCAGCATTTAGGAGCCTAAGACAGGAGGATCGTGGTTAGAGGACAGCCTCAGTTACTACTTAGTGATTCCCTTTGCAACTCAGTGAGACCCTGTTTCAAAATAAAGAATAAAAACATAGGGCTGGGGGTGCAGCTTGGAGGTCGAATGCCCCTGGGTTCCATTCTCAGTACTGTAAAAAAAAAAAAAAAAAAAAAAAGAATATTTGGTGATGATTCCCAAAACATAAAGAAAACTATAAATAATACCTCAAAGAAACACGTGGCGTTACCTACTTATCTCTCAATAGGAATGCAAAATGCTGGTCAGATAAACTTGAGATTGATTAACTTACATGTCTTGGAAATTTAAATTTTCGGAAAAGTGACTATGTCAATACATTCAGTGAAGGGTCATAAAAGGCCACATGTTTTCTCTCATATGTGAAAGCTGAGGAAAAATTAGGGTACAAGAGGGACTCCAGATAGAGAAGAGACCCCAGCGGGATGACAGAGGGGGCCTGGGGTGGGGGGAGACTTGATGAAAGAAACCCTCCAGTTAATACTATGTACATCTACGAAATCCTCAACGCCAATGTCACTTTTGTGTGTGGGGAAGGGGAAGGAGAGGGGGGCAGAAGGGTCTCACCCAGGGCCGTGTGCAGGTATTATCGTGAACTTCATTGTAAGGTATGATCCCAATGCACCCATGAAAATTATACTTAAGTAAAAAGAACTGAGATCAATGGCCGCCCCCCCCAAAAAAAGATCTTTAAAAGCAATAGAAAAAAATCAGAGTTATGAATATAGTTCATAATTACATTTGGGAGAACTGTTGCTTTTTGCACACGGCAGCGGCCAGTCTGCGAGAATCATTTAATTATATTATCCAACACAGAGAAAAACACGGAGATTAGTATTAAGACAGAAGACAGAGAAGTGGGACCCTCGCTTCATCTCTTCATGAAATGTTTTCTTTTGTAAAAATAAATAAAGCAGCAGAGCCGGGCGTGATGGCGCACGCTTGTAATCCCAGCATTCGGGAGGCTGAGACAGGAGGATCGCGGTTCGCGGACAGCCTCGGCTACTTAGTGAGGCCCTCTGCAACTCAGTGAGACCCTGCTTTAAAATAAAGAATAAAAAATAGGGTTGGGGTGTAGCTTGGAGGTCGAATGCCCTTGGGTTCCATCCCTAGTGTTGCAAAAACTAAATAAAGCAGCAGTTTCCTAAAACGAGAGCAATTCAAACACTCTAAGATGAACCTTCATTGTTTTAAGGATACAATGTCCCATTATTTTATTTTCTCCTGCTTCCTCACAAATTAGAGAAAATGAATTGGGGCTTTGCCTTCTTTAAGGATGTCTAAGACAAATAATCGCTTAATGGTCTTGTGGTCCTGTTTCCAACATAAACTGGGATCTGACATGGCATACTGTAATTAAAAACAAATAAGACATTTTCTCGAAATAAATCATATTTTAATTGGCATCTTAAGTGAAGGGGTGTTAAACTCGATGTCAAGCTATCGTGACAGATCGTAATCCTGGGACGGAATTTCACGCTAGGGTTTCTTGTCTTAACATTTGAGCCAATGGAGATGTTTTTATTTGAAAATAGCTATCGGTATTTCCCACTTGAAATGTATGCGTTGTCCTATCAGTAAACCAGTTTTGCCAAACGCCTGCCTGCAGTTTTTGGGAGAAGCTTCTCCAGGGCTCCTTTGTCCCTGCACTCAAGGTAGATGTGTTTCCGGACCATCTTTTCACGGAAGTTTGCATGGCAAAAGGTTTTGGACGGTAGATAAAGTAGCTCTCCCCCAGGGCAGAGGTTGGATTTATCTCTGGACCAGCATAAGAAAACCGGTGTCTCCTTCTAAGCAAAGGTTAGACATTTGCTAGCAGACACCTTTAGAAGACTGGGATTTCGGCTTGGCATGGTGGCACACGCCTGTAATCCCAGTACCTGAGAGGCCGAGACAGGAGGATCACAGGTTCAAAGCCAGCCTCAGAAACTCAGTCAGGCCCTCAGCAGCTTAGCAAGACCTCGTTTTCAAATAAAAGGAGGGAGGGGGGTTGATGGTGTAGCTCAGAGGTAAAAATGGTTCAATCCCCAACACCACTAAAATAACAGAAAACAAACAACAACAACAAAAAAACTCTGATTTCTTAAGCTTGGGAACCCAGCTGGGATACAGCACCTGCTGTCCAGGGAGCAGGGGAGGCCGCTGCTCTTGCGCTCCCAGGGATGGGGACCTGAGCTCACGCCACCTGCTGTGCCTTGAGCAGTAAAAGCTTCTGTCTCTGAGCAACTAAGGAAGGGTAGCAAGCTAAGACGGATAGAAATCTCCATCTTCAGAGTCACCATCAGAAGGGAGGGACTTTTGCAGAAGAGGAAAAGGCAAATAAGGGAAGACATCACTGATTAACCTGAAAGCAGGTTCACATCAGAGCTCCAACCCGGAAGTGAGCAGCTACATTTCTCCCAGGCAGACAAACGTTGCAGGATGGACCAGAGCTGTGTTTTATTTCTGTTTCCTGTCCTGGTGTTCACACGACACCATGACACACTGTGTGTGTGTGTGTGTGTGTGTGTGTGTGTGTGTGTGTGTGTGTGTTACTGAGGATGGAACCCAGGGGCTTTTCTACCTCTCAGACCTACTTTATACTTTATTTGGAAACAGAGTCTCACTAAGTTGCTGAAAGCCTCACTAAGTAGCTGAGGCTGGCTTCGAACCCGTGCGATCCTCCTGTCTCAGCCTCCCAAGCGCGGGGATTACAAGCGTGCGCCACCACACCCGGCTTCCACATGACACAGATTCTAATCCTACATTCTTTAGACACCAGAGGACCTGCACATCACGGCCAAGATCTTGAGAGATGAATCTTTTTTTAATTTTTTATTGGTGCATTGCAGCCATACATCTTAATGGGGTACACGATGGTGGAGGCACACCTGCACACATCACCCATCAGCCCTTCCCCAATCCCCCCATTCCCTCCCCTCCCTCCTTCTCATGTTTGGCTTAGTGACTGACATTGACATGTTTGTTAAAGGACATCATGTGCATTCGAGAATTTCTCTTCCCCTCCCATCCCCTCAGTCAGGTCGCCTTATTTGCTCATCTACAGAATCTCCTTCTTCGTCTAGAGCTCCTCCTGTCACCTATTTTCTCCCTAACTTCCGCATAGCAGGGAGAGCATCTGATTTCTTACTTTTTGTGACTGACTAGTCTCACATGGCATAATGTTCTCCAGGCCCATCCATCTCCCTGCAAATGACGTAACTGTGATCTTATTTATGGCTGAGTAAAACTCCATTGTGTACATATCCCACAGTTCTGTAACCCATCCATCTGTTGATGCACATCTTGGCTGGTTCCCTAGTTTGGCGATGGTGCAGCTATGAACATAGATACGCATGCATTGGTTTGGTAGTGAATCTCTTGACACCCCAAAGGGATAAACATGGCTTCCCATTTAGAAATGTGCCGGGCAGGATCAAGACGCCCACCCACTAGGCGCCCATCTTCCAGCCCAGCCCTGGAAATTAGCTGGTGAGACATTAGATCTGAGATGACAAGACCGGGTGAAGAAGATGGAAAGACGGGGGCGGTGACGACAGGTAAATGAACTAGTGAGCTGATAACCTTGTTCCTGCGGCTCAGGATAATATAAAGGTCTGCGGCGCAGGAAGACGCCCAGCTTGGTCTCACACACAGGAAAGGCCGTTCCGTGGCTGCAACTCTCGGTTCATTGTGTGATATCTATTTATCAGTGAGCCGGACCCTCACTGGGGCCATTGTCCAGATTTATGTCCTGGAGGTCAGGGTCTCCTCGCTCGCCAGGAGACTGATGGTACTCATGAGTTTCCTCCTGTGCCAAGACATCGCTCTTCCTCCCACGACAATAAATTCCACCGATGGTCACTGGAAATTCATACAGGGAGAGACGGCGGGCTTCCTCTTTGCAAACCTTGACCAAGTTCCAGAAACAGGTTTCACCTTCAGCCCTGGACCTTGTTCTAAAAGAAGCAGAATCTTTCTCTCGAGGGTTTCTCTTTTGGTTCCTATAAAACCCAGGCAGAGCCGGGCGTGGTGGCGCACGCTTGTAATCCCCGCGCTTGGGAGGCGGAGACAGGAGGATCGCGCAGGTTCGGAGCCAGCCACGTTGGCGTAAGAGACCCTGTTTCAAAAATATAAAATAGGTCTGGGAGTGTAGCCCGGAGGTAGAAGGGCTTCCAGGAACCCCAGTACCACCAAAAAATAAATAAATAATAAATAAATAAAACCCAGGCAGTCTGAGCTGTAGTTCTCTGTAACCAGCAGCAACAGATGAGTCCCAGGACCTGTGTTCACAAGGTATAAGCAACCCATCATGGGGAAATATCTAGAAATTTCCATTTCTGCCCCAAGTGCAGTTAGAAATACGGTTTATTCTTTTGTTCATTCTATCTATCTATCTATCTATCTACCTACCTACCTTACCTATATTGGTACTGGGGATTGAACCCAGGACCTCTGCTTTGCATGCCCAGTCCCATTTTACTTTTTATTTTAAAACTGGGTCTCACAAAGTTGCGAAAGGCTTCACTAACTTGCTGAGGCTGGCTGCCAACCTGCAATGCTCCTATCTCGGCCTCCCAAGTACAAGTACGCGCCCCCGGCTTTGCTCATTTTTAATCTATCTGTGCAAAGGGTCCTGATTCATGCGGCTTCAAAGCAAAGTGCATTTTTACTGAAGAGGTCCTAGAGAAGTGAGAGACAGGAGCCCCCTGGCCAGCACTTACCTGGACACCTGCTAGAATCTCTGTTCTCCCCGCAGCCAGCTGTCTCCTCTCAAAATGGTCCTCTTTGGTTCCAAAGGTCAGCTCTGTTCTCTGTTTGGATACGCACACCACCGGCACCATTGCGGTCTAGTACAGCACAGGAGAAGGACCGGGAGGAGCTGCCGCTCAGCATGGGGCTCCAGAAGCACTTTTTAGCTGTGCCCCAATGTCCCCCAAAAGTAACAAGAGTCCCGGAATCTCAGCTTCCTCACCTTGCAGAAAGTAGAGAGACCAGCTGGGAAGACAGAGGTAGTGACGTGTGGAAGATGCTCAACACGGCGCCAGGCTCTTAGCACCTAATGAACGGTATCATGTCTAGGTCAAGCAGACAAGGGTAAATTCCATTTTTCTACCAAACAAACCCAAATGGGGCTTTGTCTTCCCGCCTGACTTTAACATCCAGGTGAGCGCTGTGAGCAGGAGCATGTGACGTCCTTTCTATTTGTGTTTCTAAATAAGTACTGGTGCGATGGTGCTCACCCGTAATCCCCGCACTTGGGAGGCTGAGACAGGAGGCTCGTAGGTTCGAAGCCAGCCTCAGCGACTTCAGGTGAGGCTCTCAGCAACTTAGCAAGACCCTGCTTCAAAAAATTAAAATTAAAAAAAATAGAGCTGGGGGTGTAGCTCAGAGGTAGTATGCCTCTGAGTTCAATCCCCAGCACCACACACACACACACACACACACACACACACAAACACACACACACACACACACACACACACACACACACCCTTCCTCAGCACAGAAGACATCTTGCACTCTGTAATTAAGAAATCCACTAATTAGAGCATGTCTGAGATGAAAGCCGCTGCCTCTCACGAAGGGAATTCCGACCCCATTGGCATTTGGAGCCATTTAGGGCTGGTGGATTCTGACAGGTCGCCCGGCTGCTTTTCTTACATTCCCGACCTCGGCGGGCAAACCACAGAGCCCCAGCTCTCGGGCAGAGGCAGTGGGGGGTTTCTAAGTGTACAAATTCAAAAGAATAGAAGATCGATGGCTTATTTTAGAAAGCAGATACCTGGGAAGTACCATTACCTTTATGTGGCACCAGGTACTTAAATGAGCCGTCCACATATGTGTAGGATGGCACATCCCATCAGTAACAAAGCTTCCAATATGCATCCATAATATGAGCTATTTTTAATTTGTAAATTATACGCATGCTTATTGTACTCGCCAGGTCTTTACCAAACGCAGACTACAAAAGAAGATGAGATAAAGGATAAATGCTTTTCCGTAAAAGCCAAGCGTGCGTGGATATTTTCATTTCATTGAAACTGACTCGTGCTTCATGGTAAGTATGACTCCTTCATGACAATTCCCAGGTCTCAGTCTTAATTGGATTTATTTTACTTCTTGTTTTAACGGCTGCAATATGTGAAATAGTTCCAGACACACAAAGCATACTATTTACAACACTTAATTTAAAAAAATGGAACCTAATTTTTGGTCTCCTCAACCTCCTATGCATGAGTTTTGCTAAAATGCATTTTTCGGCTTGCTTTCATATCTTCACCCTATGGTTGCTTGGTAAGAATATTTTTAAGCCACCTGCCCATTTCATAAAAGTTACTTGGTATTTTTTTTAATTCCTAAACCCACTTAAGCCGGCCATCCCAGTGTTTAGGAGAGTAGGCAGGCTCGAGGCCAGCCTCAGCTACAGAGCAAGACTCTCGGCAACTTAGTGAGACCTTGTTTCACGATCAGTTTATTAAAAGTCTGTGGCAGCCGGGCGCAGTGGCGCACGCTTGTCATCCCCGCGCTTGGGAGGCGGAGGCAGGAGGATCACACAGGTTCAAAGCCAGCCGCGCTGGCTTAAGAGACCCTGTTTCCAAATAAAATATAAAAAATAGGTGTCTGGGAGTGTAGCCCTGAGTTAGAAGGGTTTCCAGGAACCCCAGAACCACACACAAAAAAAAAATCTGTGGCAGGAGGGTATTGCTTGGAGGTAGACTGTCCCTGAGTTTAGTCCTCAAAAAACAAACAAAAAAATAAACAAAACCACTTAACCAGCCTCCTATTCAATAGGCTTTTTTCTATTTTCTTCCCTGATATATTTCCAGGTTCAGCCAAGCTAATCATACACACTCAACTTTTTTTTTTTTTTTTTTTTTTTTTTTTGCGGTACTGGGGATGGAACCCAGGGGCATTCTACCTCCGAGCTACACCCCCAGCCCTATTTTTTATTCTTTTATTTTGAAACAGGATCTCACTGAGTTGCAAAGGGCCTCCCTAAGTAGCTGAGGCCGGCTGCAAACCTGGATCCTCCTATCTCAGCCTCCCAAATGCTGGGATTACAAGTGTATGCCGCCACACCCAGCAATAAATATTTGTTAAATGAAAATTTTGAGATAATGCCTCCGACTTCTGTACAGAGAGAATAGACGTCAGTGGGGTGAGAATTGAAAGGCAGAGACTAGACGGTGGGTGAAGTCAATTGTTTGACAGTGATGGGGTTTGAGCGAGGCTCAGTTAAGATGAATGGAAATGGAAGAACCCCAGCCATGTTTTGGGAAAGCTCGCAGCATTTAGTGATGGATTGTGTAATGGGCAATAAGAGAGACGGTGCAAGGTGGCGGCTCGGTTCTGGCCTGAGTCTCTGGCTCCTAGGGGTGAGCATTTGCTGAGCTTTGGAAGAGCAGGAGCGGAGAGGAGAGTTGTACACCTCTAACACATCACCAAGGCCCCATGCCTCGACTGCAAAAATTTACCACGCACCCAGAGATTTCTCATCAGAATCTCTGCTTCCGACTTGTATATCACCTGAGATTTTAAAGGAGCCTCTCAAGTTGTCTCTCTGTTTTCACTCCACCCTTCTGCACCACAGTTATTAGGAATATTTGAAAATGAAGACTTATTGGGCTAAAATTTATATACAGAAAAACCTACTTTATCAAGGTGTACATTTATGAGAGAGAAAGAGAGAAAGAGAGAGAGAGAGAGAGAGAGAGAGAGAGAGAGAGAGAGAGAGTTAGTTACTAGGGATGGACCCCAGGGGCATTCTACCTCCAAGCTACACCCCCAGCCCTATTTTTTATTCTTTATTTTGAAACAGGGTCTTTCTAAGTTGTGGAGGGCCTAAGTAGCTGAGGCTGCCCACAAACCATGATCCTCCCATCTCAGCCTCCCAAATGCTGGGATTACAGGCATGCGCCACCATGCCTGGCTTATAAGAGTTTTAACACACACACACACACACACACACACACACACACACACACACACCAAAAAAAAAACTTTATTCATGAAACTACCATGGCAATCAAGGTACAGGATGGCATTAGTCCTTTAAAAAGTGCTAGAGAAGCCCAGCATGGCGGTGCATTCTTGCAATCCCAGTACTTGGGAGGCTGAAACAGGAGGCTCACAGGCCCACGGCCATCCTCAGCTACTTAGTGAGGCCCTCCACAACTTAGTAAGACCTTGTTTCAGAATAAAAAATAAAATAGGGCTAGTGGTGTAGCTCGGAGGTAGAATGCCCCTGGGTTCAATCCCCAGTACTGCTAAAAAGGAAGGAAGGAAGGAAGGAAGGAAGGAAGGAAGGAAGGAAGGAAGGAGCGTGCTAGAGGGAGTATTTTAAAACATAAATCCTGTCAAGACATCAAAAATCCTGCATTGGCCTCCTATCCCTCTAGGAATAATATCCATTGCTTTCAAGAACCCAAAAACATGGTCATAATCCTAACCTGTCATCAAATCTACGGCTCTTCTTAAAAATTCTGCATCCGTCAAACTGCCCTCCTTGTCATTCCTAGATGCCCAATCTATCCCCACCCCAGGGCCTTTGCACCTCTGCCAGCGATCGTTCCCCAGAGAGCCTCTGGTTTCCCCTTAACGTCCTGACGGTTCCTGGTCCAGTAGCATACACACATCCCTCCACCACCCCGTAGCTATTAGCGGGCGTTATCGGGCGTTATCTTACTTCTCACTATTTACTCTAACCTAATAAACTATGTTTATTTGGGGGCTCATTATCTTTCTCTCTCCCTCAAGATCCAGTAAAATGCAAGAGACACGTGAACAGGACCATTGTCCCCGGCTCTATCCCCGGCCCCTAGAACCGTGCCGGAGAAGTAGAAAACATCCCGCGAGCATCTGAATGGCGACGGGGCCGGGTGGGGATGGTGGTCAGCCAGCTGGAGGTCGAGAGCGAGTGAACATCTCCTCTTCCTGCTGGAGGCTGCATCCGACAGCCACTCTGGGCCCCTCGAGGGGCTGAAGAAGGAGACCCCCCCTGTGATTAAGAATCAGACCAGGTTTTAGAAGAAGGACGTGCAATCTGAGCCACCGTCCTCCGTGGGAGAAAAGCTCCAGCTGGCCGTGTGTCCGCAGCTCCGATGTTGCGGCTGCGGCCAATAAACTTAGCTTGAAGGCCACGCATGCGCTTTGCACTTCCTTTATTGGCTCCTCACAGCCCCCTGCTCTTGCTTTTGACTTGAACGTCTCTTAATATTGTCCTATCTGGCATTTGCACCTCCAAAACAAACAGGCTCCCTTTCCCCCAAAACTGCCATAATGAGGCTCATTTATTTCATGAAGCATTCTGGGAAAAGCTGCCATCGCAGTCTGCTTAATTGGGTCACGTGATATGACGTGGCTTCGGCATTTCACAGATTATGTCTTTTTATTTCCCCCAGAATTATTTTTGTGTGTGTGTATGCGTGTGGAGCTTTTAAGAAAGACATTCTGTTGGCAAAGGGCTGTTTGCTGACTCTAATTACCAACTCTCCCTGCCGAGTGCCCCTCTGGGCAAATATGTTCAATTCTGCAGTTATTATTATTGGGCCAGGTTTATTATTTCTGTAAAGTGAGCTGGATTTATTATGTGCATGAACTGTCCAATGCCTGACTATTTTAAGGAAGGGGAAATAATTGTTTTCACTAAAACTTGAGCACAGTGAAATGAAATCATTAGGAGGAGAAATATTTCTGTGCACTAACTGGGGTGGAAAGACGATGTTGTTTATTTCTCATGTACCAAGCACAGAAACTGTCCAGGCAGAAAATGGAAAGAGAAAAACAGAGCCCGGAGTGACCATTGTCGTCCCCATGACCTCGAGGGCCAGCCTTTAGGTCGGGGCTCTGAGCTCAGCTTCTTTGAGATTATTTCTCCGATTCTGTAGAAACAGAAAGCCATCCCTTTCCTGGGACTCTTAATACCTCTGCAAAGGGGCATCGGAAGCCACCCATGATGGCGCACGCCTGTAATCCCAGGACTTGGGAGACTAAGACGGGAGGATCGCAGGTTCAGGGGCGGCCTCGGCAATCTACTGAGGTCCTCAGCAATCTAACGAGAACCTGTTTCAAAATAAAATAAAATAGGCTTGGAGTGATAGCTCAGAGGTAGAATGGCCCGGGGTTCAATCCCCAGTACCACACACACACACCAAAAAAAAAAAAAAAAAAAAAAACCTGGAAATGTTCTTTGACCCCCACTACAATTGAGTATTTCTAGAGCAACCAATAGTAGCCTGCATCTCGTTCCTGCTTAATATAATTTTTACATACACATAATTGATGTAAAGGCCACATGCATGTAACTAAGGCAAAACCTCTGAAAAGAAAAATACATCTAATGATGTATTTTCCCCTGGAGCACAAGTGTTGAGGTTTTATTTATATTTTACTTTAATATAAAAAGGGCAAAGTTAGAGAGAAGGAAGACCACAACTTGTCATTTTAAATAACCTATGAATCATGCTCAGGGCATTCTTTAAAATACCCTTTAAGCCGGGCGTGGTGGCGCACGCTTGTCATCCCCGCGCTTGGGAGGCGGAGACAGGAGGATCGCGTAGGTTCGAAGCCAGCCGCGCTGGCTTAAGAGACCCTGTTTCCAAATAAAAAAGTATAAAATGGGTCTGGGAGTGTAGCCCAGAGGTAGAAGGGTTTCCAGGAACCCCAGTACCACTAATAATAATAATAATAATAATAATAATAATAATAATAATAATAAAATACCCTTTAAGAATCATGTTAGCCAGACACAGTGGCACACACCTGTAAACCCAATACTTGAGAGGCTGATACAAAAATAAAATAATATAAAATAAGATAAAATATCAGGTTTGAGCAACTTAGCGAGGCCCTCTGCAACTTAGTGAGGTCCTGTTTCAAGATAAAATCGGGCTGGGGGTATAGCTCAGAGGTTGAAAGCCCCTGGGTTCCATCCCCAACACCACAAAAATAACAATAACAACAACAGCAACAACAACAACAACAACCATCATCACCATCACCACCCTCTCCCGCACTCACACAGTTGTTAAAAGTTTAAATTTATCAAATGATTTTGTCTCCATAGTGAGGACGAAGGTTAGCATCTGGGTAAAATGCCTGTCGCACGCCTTCAGTTCTGCTGCTAGAAGTTCTTTTCTAACTATGTCCCTTTTATATTAAAGTAAAAAATAGAAAAAGGCCGGGCGCGGTGGCGCACGCTTGTCATCCCAGCATTTGGGAGGCTGAGACTGGAGGATTGTGGTTCGTGGACAGCCTCAGCTACTAGTTAACGAGGCCCTCCACCACTTACTGAGACCCTGTTTCAAATTAAAGAATGAACGTGAGGGCAGGAGGTGTAGCTCAGAGGTTGAATGCCTCTGGGTTCCATCCCCCGACCGGCAAAAAAGAAAATAAATAAAAATAAAAAACCTGTAGACCGTGAGCAGAAAGAAGGCGAGCACACAGTAATTTCAACCAAGATCAAGTCAGGAGGACTAGATTTGCACTTCTGCCCAGAACAATCAAATAATAATTTATGACATCACATATAAAATAATACTTTTCAAGACAACAGATACAAGAACAATGGCAAGACGGGTCTGGGGGCACACGCTTGTAATCCCAGTACGTGGGAGGCTGAGACGGGAGGATCACGAGTTTGAGAACAGCCTTGACAGCTTAGTAAGACTCTCGGCAACTTTGTGAGACCCTATTTCAAAACGAAAAAAAATATTAAAAAAAAAGGCTGAGGGTATTGCTCAGAGGTAAAATGATTCTGGGTTTCAATCCCCAGAATCCCCAGTACCAAAAAAATAAAATCTACTGTGCAAACACCACTCAGAAGAAAGCTACAAGGCTATGTTAATGAGAGAAAATCGATTGCAGACTGTTGCAGAGAACGTCAATGCACGATGGTGACGGAGCCAGCTCATCGGAAGAGCCTGGCAAGCCTGAACATGTGTACACGTGTTATCACTGATATCAGAGCCTCAAAGTGTCGGGGCCCACTCGGCTGGAGCGAGATGGCACCCAGGCTTGTTGCCAGCGTGGACTCAAGATGGCGCCTAGGCATGTTGCCAAGTCACGAGGCTCACGAGGCTGGCGGTGCCCTGAGCCTGCGCAGTGAGCCCTATCAGGCGCCCTACAGATGATCAGTGACGCAGCGCCTCGTGCTACCACCAGCTCGCCTATGAGAGAGTTAGAAATGTGCATGCCCTAGCTGTGGGAAGCTTGGGGTTGGTGGAGTGATGAGGGAGGGGTTATGAGACTGATATATATTTGCCTGCTGTGCGCATTGAGAGGGAAGCATCAAAGAGGAAACATCATCAACAGACTCGACGTTTGTGTATTCTTTCCTGGGGCTCTGCAGGACGGAGCCTTAGGGAGGCGGTATCAAAGGACTCAGAGGGAAGAAACTGATACAAATATTCTTTTAGGGGAAAGCCTTAATGGCTCCCCACAATCGCAAGAACAACCATCTACATGTATAGTAAAAGAATTCCGTATCCTTTTCAATGATTGGAAGAAAAAGGAGGAAGAAAAATAGTAGGGAAATAGAAAATTTCTGGGTGAACTTGGAAAAAAAATTTTTAAATAATTTGAAAATAACATCCATGGACTCGATTTAATCAATTTTTTTCATTGCTCCAAGAACAACATAATATATATTCAACAATGACCAAGGGAAGCGTACATTCTGAGCTAGAAAACAAGCCGTAACGAATTCAAAAACATTTATCTGATTATAATGGAATTAGAAATCAATAACAAAGATTTCCCAAAAATTCACAAATATCTTGAAACGTAATAGAATCAAAGGACAAAATAAAAGCGAGAAATTAGGAAGTATCTCGAACCACGTGCAAAGGAAAACCCAACAAACAGTATTTGCAGGATGCCATAAATAAATGCTTTCGGGAAATTTCTTGCACTAAATCGCCTGTATTTGTAAAGAAAATAGATTTAAATTGATGGCCACGAGATGGGTGGTTCTCAAAATAATTATTCGAAATGAAAGAAGATAAACAGAGAAGATTACATAGGATGTGATTTCAATTTTATAAACTTTTAGCCAGTCCAATCTACTCTGCAGCGACTGAGAGCGGATGGATATTTTTGATACCTGGAAGATAGGCAGGGCCACGTCAGGGTCATGGGGAGGGATTAGAAAAGAACACGAGAAAATTTGGGAGAATGATGACTAGTTTCGTTTTCTCGATTTTTGGTGACTGGTCTGTGTGTGTGTGTAAAACTTTTATTTTATACTTTAAATATGTGTACCTTTTTTGTTTTGGTGCTCGGGATTGAAGCTAGAAGCGTTCTATCTCTGAGCTACATCCCCAGCCCTTTTTATTTTTTGTTTTGAAACAGGGTCCCGCTAAGTTGCTGAGATTCCCACTAAATTGCTGAGATGGGTCTCGAACCCCCATCCTCCTGTCTCAGTCTCCCAAGTACTGGGATGACAGGCATGTGCCACCATGCCTGGTGAAATATGTGTACTTAATTGTATGTTAATTGTAGCTCAATAAAGCTATTTTTTATTTAAAAAAAAAAAACCTGCACCCTAGCCGGGCGTGGTGGCGCACACTTGTAATCCCTGCGCTTGGGAGGCTGAGACAGGAGGATCTCACAGGTTCAAAGCCAGCCTCAGCTACTGAGTGAGTCTCACAGCAACTTAGTGAGACCCTGTTTCCAAATAAAACAAAAGAAATAGGTCTGGGAGTACAGCCCGGAGGTAGAAAAGTCCCTGGATTCACCCTCAGTACCACCAAAAAAATAAAAAACATGCATCCTAGATTATAGATTATGAACCTAGGTTAAACAGGAACAAGAGGGAGGCTGATACGTGACACTGGAGGACATGACACAGGAAAGAAAAAGACTAAACACACACACACACAAAAGGACTGAGCATCCATCACTGAAAAACAAGAGCACCCGGATGGTACTGACGAGCTGTCCACCTGTAAGAATCTGTAGGAAATTAGTACCACATGGCTATTGATCAAAGCATTTTGAATCCCTTTTGTTCTGAAAGGGTCCAGCTGTGCACGTACGCCTCCTCCCGTGTCCTCATGAGGACAGCTTAGCAGTGATGCTAGCAGACAACAGGAGGGCCTTTTATGGGGCAGAGATGATGCTTTATGTTTTGCATAGGTAGGCTTTGCATACATATATATGAGAATATATAATATATATGTAACATTCATAATGTAACAGATATATAATGTAATATAGATATACAATGCAACATAGATATAGCATGTAACAGAGATATATCATGTAACACAGATATATAATGTGATATAGATATACAATGTAACATAGATATAGCATGTAACAGATATCGTATGTAACATAGATATATAATGTAATATAGATATACAATGCAACATAGATATGGCATGTAACAGAGATGTATCATGTAACACAGATATATAATATAGATATACAATGTAACATAGATATAGCATGTAACACATAGCATGTAATAGATATATCATGTAATATAGACAATGTAACAGATATATCGTGTGACATAGATGTATCATGTAACATGGGTGTATCATGTAACATAGATATGTAACATAGATATATCATGTAATATAGATACATAACATAACATAGATAATATACATTATATATATAATGAGATTTTATATATATAATCTCATTTTATGAGATTATATGTATATTTTATGAGATTATATATATATTATATATATATAATATATATATAATCTTATGCTCCGGAAACTTCATAAGGTAGGCGTGTCTCGCATTTTGCAATCCAGGGCAGCTGCTAACCAGCCCAGATGTTCTCTGTCATGGACCCCTCTCTTCCTACCACCTGTTCAATACTCACAGAGAAACAGGCGTGTTGAGAGATGATGGTCCCTGAGGAGGGTGCCCTGTCCGCCAGAATACCAGAGGACCAGCCACCCCAAGAGGAGAGAAAATCTTCAGTCTTTCTGAAAAGTAAATTCGAACAAGCCTTGGGGCCAACTGGCACATATAAATGCAAGTGCAGAATTGAATTGTCCAGTGAACTAGTCATTCTTTGTGCACACGTCCACTTTAAATTATGTATATAAAACAATAAAGCTGGAGGGCAGGGGGCGCACGCTTTTAATCCCGGTACTCGGGAGGCTGAGACAGGAAGATCGCAGGTTCGAGGCCAGCCTCAGAAATGCAGCGAAACTCTCAGCAGCCTAATGAGACTCTGCTTCCAAATAAGAAATAAAATCAGGCTGGAGGTGCAGCTTGAAGGTAGAATGCCTCTGGGCTCAATCCCTAGTACCCCTCCCCAAAAAACAAAACAATAAAGCCAATTTGATGTTCCACTTGTAAGTTCTATTCCACCAAACAACGACATTCAAACCCTTCCTAGAGCCACGTTTTGAGTGAGTGTGGCTACAAGTGTCTTCTGGGGAGCGGGTTTGGAATCTGCCGAGGGCTTGGAGGAATGCTGGCTCTCGGCCCACCCCGGACCCACGCGTTAGAGTGCGCGCGGTGACAGATGCCCCGGGGATTTGTGTACAGTCCAGCCGGAGCAGCCCTGGTCCACCAAACACCACCTCCCAGAACAGGCCGTGTCCAGTGTGGTGTAAGCGAGCCACGCTCTCCTGCCAGAAAAATCTCCAGCCACAAGTAACCGGTCGCAGAACATTCGCCAAATTAACTTCCCCCTTATCTTGTAGGTAGATACGCATGACCACCACCGTCACAACATTCATTGTTTTGCCTTTTAAAACGACCTCTGCCCGGGACTTGGGAGGCTAAGACAGGAGAAGGGAAGTCTCGAGGACAGTCTCAGCGACACAGCCAGACCGTCAGCAACCTAGAGAGACCCTGTTTCCAAAAGAATAGAAATTAAAAGGGCTGTGGGTGTAGCTCGGAGGTGGAATGCCACTGAGTTCAGTCTCTAGTACTGCAAATAATAAATAAATATATGATTTTTATTTTTGGTAGTACTGGGGATGGAACCCAGGGGCCTTCTATCTCCGGGCTGCACTCCCAGACCTCTTTTATATTTTATTTGGAAACAGGGTCTCTTAAGCCAGCTGAGGCTGGCTTCGAACCCGCGTGATCCTCCTGTCTTGGCCTCCCAAGCGCGGGGATGACAAGTGTGCGCCACCACGCCCAGCTACGTATATGATTTTTAAATGACTTGTTTACAACATCGCCTGACGGCAATTGTAAGCGCAACCGACAAGGACTGGGTCCTTTCGTAAACATGACGCCCAGCATCCTCTTCATGTACACCCAGTACCCTGATGGCAAGAAGTCCAGACTGCGCACCTTAGCGCTCGCCACACCTGGGGAGAACTGGGTGGGGGGCAATTGCAGCCCACAGCGAGCCAAGCAGACGCCGAGGCTGCAGTGGAATCGCCTGAGGGACCCACCAAGGCCCCGCCACACCCCACACCCCACACCCCACACCCCAGCCAGCCCTGAGCGGCCATCCCTCAGAAACAAACCAAAACTACCCAGATGATTCGAATCCGTCACTCCGGGAAACAAAACACAGCTGTGTGTTATTCTGAATGAAACCAGAAAAACGAGCTTGCTGAAATAGAAGAGGCTCTAGGGAGACTTGAACATCAGGGGACTCCCAGGGGAAGGGGAACCGAGGCGAGGAAACCGACCAGGACGATCTCTGTAACCAAACAGGGATCTTATCAGCTCTCCCCGTGGAGCCAGGGAGGTATGGGGAACTTTTCATAGTCTGCCCAGACCTTCTGGTAACATTTTTGGGGGTACTGAGGATGAAACCCAGAAACACTGTACCTCCAAGCTATACCCACAGTCCTTGTTAGTTTTTACTTGGCCCGGAGTCTTTCGCTAAGCTGCTGAGGCTGCCCTTGAATCTCCCATCCTCCTGTCTCAGCCTCCCAAGTACTGGGGTGACGGGCGTGCTCTAGCAGGCCTGGCTGTTGACAGTTTTAACCATCGGCAGAACTGTCCTTTAATCCCCAAAAGATAAGAAGGTCACCGCGAGCCCCAGGGTGCCTCAGGCTTCCCTGCATGCACGCCATCTCCTGCAACTTCAGCCTCCGCAGACTCCAGAGCCTCGGCCCTTCCACAGCAACACAACCCCAACAATCCGGCCACAGCCTCTGCTGTGATTAGCCTCACGCCTCCATCCTCTGGTCAAACCCCCCAGCCCGGCCTCCAAACTGGAGCCTTCCTGCCAACAGCCTTCTACCAGCGCCTCACAGTCAACATGCGGACGACGGGACCGTAGTGCACCAGAGATAAACACGACGGGCGCCCCTTAATCCTGGGGGAACACATCCAAGACCCCCAATGCATACCGGAGTCCACGAATAGTACCCAACTCTCTCTATACTCCAGGGGCTTTTTTTTTTTCTATAAACATGTATCTATGATAAAGTTTAGTTTATAAATTAGGCACAGTAACAGATGTCTAGTAATAAGATAGAGAACCACTAGGAAAATACGCTATAATCAAAGTTACGTGGTGATGGCGGCTTCGCCAAATATCTCCGACTCACCCTTCTTCTTGTGACGATGTGAGACAGATGCCTCGTGGTTAAGATGCTGGAGGGGACCGCAGGGTCTCGGGATGGCACGAGGCTCTATGGGAGGCTCGCTCGGACCCCAGCCCCGCGGCGCCAGGCCCGCGCATCTGCTCCCAGGACGCTGCCCACTGATTAATGGGGCGGGAGCTTGTAGAGAGAGCAGGTGCTCGACCCCGGGATAACTCAGCTCCCAAGGAAACGCGGCATGAGGGGAGGGGGCAAAGATTCCACCACGTTGCTCAGCACGGCAATTTACGACCAACACATTGTTTATTTCTGGAACTTTCCACATCGTGTTTTTGGAACCCAGTGGATCACAGATAACTGAACCCCAAGAGAGCCAGA
This sequence comes from Muscardinus avellanarius, assembly GCF_963383645.1. Lineage (NCBI taxonomy): Eukaryota > Metazoa > Chordata > Mammalia > Rodentia > Gliridae > Muscardinus > Muscardinus avellanarius. The sequence continues at coordinate 27,785,115 of NC_137805.1, forward strand.
ACCACTGTATAATAGCCAAGTATGCTTTCTCTGATTTTATTTTATTTTATTTATTTATTTTTGTTGGTGGTACTGGGGGTGGAACCCAGAGGCTTTCTACTTCTGGGCTACACTCCCAGACCTATTTTATACTTTATTTGGAAACAGGGTCTCACTAAGTTGCTGAGAGCCTCACTAAGTAGCTGAGGCTGGCTTCGAACCTGTGCGACCCTCCTGTCTCAGCCTCCCAAACCGCGGGATTACAAGCGTGCACCACCACGCCCGGCTGCTTTCTCTGATTTTAATGGCTACCGCCTGTGCGCGCCGGCTGCACCTCGCCCTTGGGCAGTAACGCCAGTGGTCGAATTTCATCTTCAGAGCAATGATTTGGCACCTGTTTCGTGTATTTGCCCATTCGTTCACGTATCCACCTTCATGGGGGATGTTCTCTAGGATGGTATTAGCTAAGTAGCCACGTAGCCAAAAGGCACAGTCTCTGTTCTCAAAGAACTCACCAACTAGTGAAGAATTCAGGCCACCAAGACAACACTGTGTGAAAGTAGAACTCACAGGAGAGGGGGAATCGGAAGCTCAGTTCCAACAATTAGTCACCGGCTGCGTGACGCCGGGCAGGGCACTTAATCTCTCTGTGCCTCGAGTCCCTTGTCAAGAAATAGACTCTTAAAGCACCTGCCGTTAGGATTGTAACAAGCCTAAGTGAGCTCTCGGTTCAAGGCTGTGAACGCTGGCTCGGTGCGTGTAAGCGCTCATGAAAAAAAAGATAGAAAACCCCTGTGAGCAGAATACAGACATAAAGGGCCGCGCGTGGTGGCGCACGCTTGTAATCCCAGCATGCGGGAGGCTGTGGCAGGAGGATCGCAGTCTGAGGACAGCCTCGGCTACTTAGTGAGGCCTTAAGTGAGTCCCTCGCAACTCATTGAGACCCGGTTTCGAGTGTTCTTTCTGGGCAATGTGTAGATTTGGAGCGGCCCCGAAGTTCGTGTGTTGAAGGCTTGGTCCGGGCACAGCAGTGTTCAGAGGCAGGCTTCCGGGAGGGAGGCTGGATCATGGGGGTTCTAACAGCACCAGTGGATTAGTCCTCTAGAGATTCATACTGAGGGCATTATTGGCAGGTGGTGGAAACTGGAGAGCCTAGGAGGACTGAGGTTGCTGGAGGTGCGCCCTGGTGTGGTACTTGTCCATTCTCTCTCTCTCTCTCTCTCTCTCTCTCTCTCTCCCTCCCTCCCTCTCTCTCTCTCTCTCTCTCTCTCTCTCTCTCTCTCTCTCTCTCTCTCTTCCCCAGCTACTATGACATGAGTAGAGCTTTGTTCCACCATGAAGTCCTGTCCCACCCACCAAAAGCCTGGAAACAACAGAGTCCACCCACCATGGACTGAAACCATGAGCCAAAATAAACCTTTGCTCCTTTACAAGCTGATTTTGTCAGGCATTTTGACACAGCTACTGAACGCACGCCCGGTTAAGACATTTATCGTGATAATAGGGGCTGATGATACAACTGTATGCATTTGTCAAGACTCTCAAGAACTGCAAAGGGAAAACTTTACTATAGGTAAATTATACTTTGATATACCAGACAGAAAATTACTTATAAAAGCAAAGCATTGTTTTTGTGGAAAAAAATTAAATATGTAGTTAAAAAGTAAAACAGTCACTGTTCACAGTTTGTGTGTATGGTTTGTTTTTGTTGTTGCTGTTGTTTTTTGTTTTGTTTAGTTTTGCTGTGGCAATACTAATGTGTATTTTTGTCAAAACAAATAAAATTGTGCACTTAAAATGAGTGAATTTTTACTATATGGAAATGACACCTCCATAAACCTGACTTTAAAAACAAAATAAAGCCGGGCGTGGTGGCGCACGCTTGTCATCCCCGCGCTTGGGAGGCTGAGACAGGAGGATCGCGCAGGTTCGAAGCCAGCCTCCGCTACTTAGTGAGGCTCTCAGCAACTTAGTGAGACCCTGTTTCCAAATAAAAGATAAGAGAGGTCTGGGAGTATAGCCTGGAGGTAGAAAGCCTCTGGGTTCCACCCCCAGTACCACAAAAATAAATAAATAAATAAATAAATAAATAAATAAATAAATAAAAAGAATCCTGAGAGCTGCAGAAAACAGAACCCATCTCAGGAGGCTTAGCAACTGTATGGATGGTTTGCGTCTCACTAAAAACTGACTAATTGCTTATGGTCAGAAATTAATGATTTGAATCCCATCTACAGAGCTATGAGAAGTCCACAGATCACCTCTTTTTACTTTGAAATTTTTCACATAGCTTTTAAAGAAAGCTATTTTGGGCCTAATTCTGTCTCCCTTAGGCAGACATTAGCATTTTCTGAGAAGGACTGACTAGGACGGTGGTAGTTGAGAAAGTTGGCAAAATAAGCCAATATTTTGCTAGAATTTTTTTTCTAAGCCGTCTGATGATGTCAGAAAAGCTTCCAAAAGGCAATGAGGCTTGAACTGGGTTTTGAAAGATAAGTGGAGGTTTATTTCTCAGCAATTGTTATTTGACGGAAGCTCTTGGCATGTGATTTGAAATTCACTCGGCAAGACATATATTAAAGACTTGCTCTGCGTTAACCATTATACAGTGGTAGGGCATCTCTGCCGCAGCATGGCTGACTTTTGGAACTGGGTAGTTCTCTGCTGTAGTGCCATCCTGTGTGACGGGAGGTTTAGGAACAGCTCTGGCTTCGGCCCACAAGATGCCACCAGTATCCATGCCATGGTGTCTTCTGAGACTGCCTGCCCAGTGTCCTGGTCACGGAGCAGGAGTCGAATCGTCACCATGACCCACGGAGTCACTGCTCAGGGTACTGGAGACAAAAAGATCAGTGAGACTCGGCCCAAAAGAAAGATTGAAAATGGCCTAAGTGTGGTGCTCCAGGCCTGTAAACCCAGTACCTGGAAGGCTGAGACAGGAGGATTGCAGGTTCAAGACCAGCCTCAGCAGTTTAGCAAGACTCTGTTTCAAAATAGGGCTGGGGGTGTAGCTCACAGGTAGAATACTCTTAGATTTAATCTCCAGTAAAACACACACACACACACACACACACACACACACACACACAGTTAACAATGTCATTGCAGAAAGAAAAAAGTACACAGGACTTATTCTGAGCTGGTTCACATCTCTGGTTATTTGTCTGCTGAGTGTGTACATTTCAGATAGAAAAGAAAATGGTATGGCGTGATGGTTGGGTATGCAGGTGTAGAGACAGGTTCCCAGGCTTCACTCCAAGTGCTAATCGCTTAGTGAATGTGTGAGCAGAGACATGTCGCCTAGTCCACGTAAAAGAAAACCGCGTCAGAAGACTGTCAAGAACAGTAAACAGTCAAAGACTGAAGAGCAGAGCTTCTGACACACAGTATAAACTCAAAGCATCCAAGTATATCTGTTGTCAGTTTTTCCCATTTTAAGGCTGAAAGCTCTTTGAAAGTCTCTTAGAGCTTGTGCGCAGTGTGCCGTAGACGCAGTAGAGTCTTCATAAATATTTGAAGGACGGAAAAGAGGATGAAATGTAAAAGTGCTCCCCGAGGCTCGGCGTGGCAGCACGCACCTGTTATCCTAGCACTTGGGAGGCTGAGACCCGAGGAGGATTTCAAAACTGAGGCCAGCCTCAGCAACTTAGCCAACAGCATCCTGTCTCCACAAAAGAAAAGTAAACAGGGCTGAGAGGTAGAATGCCCCTAGGTCCAGTTCCCAGTAACACACACACACACACACACACACACACACACACACGTTAGCTGGCTATTAGTTTTTCTTGTCTCTAAAATACCATACTTGCCAAACTTACCAAGCATTGAAGTAAGAAGAACAAAATTAGAGTATCTTTCAGAGGTCTAAGCACAGTGCTTAATTCTAGTAAATACACAGTACATCTCAATTTTTATAGTTATGGGTATTACTTTACTATCAGCCATGAAGAGGTTACCATTCCTGAAGGTTTTAACAAGAGAAAGGTGTTCTAGAATATGATTGTAGATTCTAAACTCTTCTTCATAGACTTTATCTCTCAGCGATATCAGAAAGACTCCGCTGGGCTTGCCAGGAAGCTGGGGAGCTGTGGCCTCATTAAGCCAAGAGGGAGGACGACGAGGCGGGACGGGCGGCAGCCATTTCTGCAGGAAGCGCAAATGCTCTTGCACTCAGACCACCCGTGTGTCTATGTTGCGTTCCCCAAACACCGCGGAGATGAAGGATCATGAAAAATGAAAATAATAATCAAGGTGACAAACATGTCAGGGGCTGTAGAAAGAGCTCTCCACTCAAGCACACCTTTGACGGTCCTAGGGTTCCTGATCTGAGGTTGGGGATGGAGACCAGAGCAAGATGGAAGGGAGAGATGGAACGATCCACTGTGGAGGGGAAAGGCCAGGGAGCGGGCATCTTTGTAGGTTGCAACTTCTGTATTCCAAGCTCAACGATGCCCTTGTAGGTCTTTATTGGCATGGTTAGTAACACTGACACTGAGGGCCATGCTGCCTGGGTTCTAGTCTGAAATCTAATCTTTCTAGCTGTGTGATGTTGATGAGTAGCAAGTCCTTAGGAAGCCTCCCTTTCCTTTCTGTAAAATGGAAATAACACTGTCCCTCCCGCCTCCGCGTTGCGGCTGTTATTTTAACGCAAATGTCATTCCAGCCCTATTCCCTTCAACACGCATCTCTGAGCTAAATGTATATTTTCCTACGTAATCATACTACAAAGTGGGGGGAGGACAAAAACAGAGCTCAGAAGACAATTGGGGGGTTAATTCTGCATCCCAGGCAGGAGACAGCGGTGGTTCTAAGCTGGTGGCAGTAGACGCCACATGTGCTTTGAAGGTAGAGGATGGCGTCAAATGGGAGGTATGGGAGGTATTAGAGACTGAGGGCCTTGCTACTAAAGACATGGTTACCTATCAACTTCTGCCAAGTCATGGAGTCACTGCCCAAGTTACTAGAGAAGGTAGGTTTTCATTGAGATGTGGGAACACTTAGAAGAATGGCGGGGAGGTGGGGTGTCCTCGTCACTGGGAATGTGTGTGAGTCAGGACAGCCCTGTGTCGCTCTGGACAGGGGGCTCACCCATGCTGAGCTGGACTTCTTCCCTCTATAATATGGAACTCATGAGCTCACCTTCTTCAAAGGGTCTTTGAGGATTAAATGACAGAAGGGTGGTGCGCACTATCTAGGGTCAACCAGAAATGCCTGCTATCGTAGTAATAGGCATGAGGCATCCCCTTGCCTGAATGACTGCAGGTAACAAATCTTACCTGAAAAATGTCTCCAGTCTCCTTTTCTCCAAGCCTGAGAAACACAAGTGGCTTCCACAGCCCCACCTGGGGAAGGTCTCCGGGGAGCCAAGGGAAAGTTCTAGAGATCTCAGCTGGAGCCTGCACGGTGGTTTCTACAGACCTAGCGAGCCCACTGCAAGGCCTGCCCCGGTCAGCCAAGCAGTGATGGGGAAACAGCGATTCCCTTCAGCAAAATAAAGAGAAGGTAATGAAGGAGAGAACGCAGAAGATTTAAAAGGGAGATGAAGATGTGTAGCAGGCCTGGACCAGCCAGCGAGCCCGTGCAGTCCAGAAGGAAGCGGGAAGGGTCGCGCCTGGTCATCGCAAATCACTTTTCATTTTCTCAGGACTTAATTCACTCCTCAAGAAACCACTGAATTCCATGCCCAGCAGACAAACGATTCCATAGTGCATCTTCAAACCCCTCTCAAGGTTTGGGGGTCCGAAGAAGGCCCGATGGAAGTATTCAAAGGAGGGTGTCAGTGTGTGTGTGTGTGTGTGTGTGTGTGTGTGTGCGTGTGCGTGTGTGTGTGTCTTAGCTCATCCCGTTTCCTAATGGGCTTGTGTTTCTTATTTATTGCCCAGATGGGCCCAACAGGGCACATGCCGATTCCCAGCGTGTGCCTATCTGTATCTGAATCAAAAGGCAAGAAGCTCTCCTTCTGGAAGATAATCATTTGGGGAAAATAAAAACTTAAAGCTACTAAATCAGATCTCAGGAACAGATGTTTATGCACAGACTTCTTTCCCGTAGCTTCTCCTCACTCTAAATGGTTTCCTCTCTCGCCAGCTACCTTCGACCTCCAAAGAGACGGTCAGTGGCTGCTCTGTGTCTTAGCCTCACCAGAAAAAAAAAGAGAAAGAAAGAAAGAAGAAAGAAGAGAGAAAGAAAGAGAAAGAAAGAGAAAGAAAGGAAGGAAGGAAGGAGAAGAAAGAAAGAAAGAAAGAAAGAAAGAAAGAAAGAAAAGAGAGAAAGAGAAAGGAAGGAAGGAAGGAAGGAGAAAGAAGAGAGAAAAAAGAGAAAGAAAAGAGAAGAGAGAAAGAAAGAGAAAGGAAGGAAGGAGAAAGAAAGAAAAGAAAGAAAGAAAGAAAGAAAGAAAGAAAGAAAGAAAGAAAGAAGAGAGAAAGGAAGGAAGAAAGGAGAAAAAGAAAGGAAGGAAGGAAGGAAGAAAGGAGAAGGAAGGAAGGAAGGAAGGAAGGAAGGAAGGAAGGAAGGAAGGAAAGAAGGAAGGAAGGAAATTGTTTTTTCTCATGGTTTCTACACCATTCTGGCTAATGCAAAGTGTTCAGGTCCTATTGAAAAGTGTTGTTAAGATCACTATGGCCGGGTCACGCTTGTATTCCCAGTACTTGGGAGGCTGAGATGGGAGGATCGCAAAGGTTCAAAGCCAGCCTCAGCTTCTTAGTGAGACCCTGTTTCCAAATAAAATATAAAGCAGGTCAGGGGTGTAGCCCAGAGTTAGAAGGCTCCTGGCTTCCATCCCAGTACCACACACACAAAAAAAAGATTGCTATGGTTAAACATTAAATACCTAGAAAAGTATATGATATGATTGTATTTTGTGAACTTGAGCCAATAATTTCTTAGGTTATTGTTTGTTTGTTCATTGTTGTTGTTTGGGTTTTTTGGCTTTTGTTTTGTTTTTGATACTGGGGATTGAACCAGTGGCGTTCTATCCGAGCTGCAACCCCAGCCCTGTATATTTTTAGTTTGAACCGGGATTTTGCTAAATGGCCGGGGTTCTTGCTAGGTTGCTAAGGCTGTCCTGCAACTTGCGATCACCTTGTCTCCGCCTCCCAAGTACTGACATATGCCACCACCACACAGAGCTAATAACTTCTTGATGTGCAACCACAAACATTTTTTTAATCTCCCGATCACTGCTCCTTCTTTGGGAATATTTTTTTTTCTGTATCAGAGACGTTGAAGAGAAAGTGGAGTTAGATCAATTTTTTAATTTTCTTTTTGTGGTCCTGGGGACTGAGCCTAGGGGCATTCTACCTTTAAGCTATACCTCCGGCCATAGTTTTATTTTATGTTTTATTTTATTTATTTTATTTTATTTTTTAATTTTATGTTTCATTTTATTTTATTTACTTATTTTACGTTTTATTTTTAATTTTATGTTTTATTTTATTTACTTATTTTTTTTCTTTTATTTTTTTATTTTATGTTTTATTTTATTTTACCTTATGTTTTTAGTTTTAAACAGGGTCTCATTAAGTTGCCGAGAGTCTTGCTAAGTTGCTGAGGCTGGCCTTGAACCTGTGATCCTCCTGTCTCAGCCTCTCTCCAAAGTACTGTGATAAGAGGGACGCACCACCCCGCCTGGCTTTTAGACGCTTTGCCCTGGCATCCCTGGTCTTCCTGTGCAGCTCTGGGATTTGCTGCAGGGCATGTCGTGAGTATTAGTGGTATGGAAGCCATAAATGGCCCGAACTGGCCCTTCCTTTCCCCTCTGCCAATCTCTCTAGGTGTGCCCCATCACATTACCCCTGCTAAGCATGGCCCGCCTTCAGCTGCTGCAGCTGCTGCTGCTGGGTGTTTTTTTTTAAAATCCATATTCTAACTGGAAATGACTTTTCATTTCCTAAGCTCTTTTTGGCATTTTAAGCTCAGTTAACGGTTTTCCTTAAACTTTAATGCATTTCATTAAGCGGGTAAAATAAAGCAATCTCGCCAGCTTTTATGAATAATTAGTGACCCAGGAACAAGCCTTGAAGTCAGTAAAATAAAATAAAATAAAATAATCACTGTAAGGTAGCGAGATGATAAAACGACAAAGAAGTGTAGACTTGATGCACTTTAAGGAAACCATCACAGACTAATAATACGGTGTCTCCACAGAGCAGATCAGACTGACGGGAAAATCGCTTTTCAGAAAATAAAGTAGTTGTGACATTTATAGCAACCTTTAGAAAGGTTTGTAGCACAAGAAAAGGAGAAAATTTAATCCCATTATTTCCATGTGTCCAGGAAGTACCTCCGTTGGGAGAAAAGAAAAGCTTAGGTGTAAATGCAAGTGTGTATACACACACACACACACACACACACACACACACACACACACACACACACACACACACCTGGAGAGAGACGTGTTTTCTTTGACTCCCAAGCATAAAAGAGGAATGAATAACTTTCTAGCCGCCACTTCTCTTCTTTCCTAAGAAAAGTCAGACTGGATTGGTATCACACTAGCATGTCAAAGGGATAAAGGGTGGAGCCGCCACCTCTTGGAGTATTCATGACGCAGCTCCCTCTCTCCAACCTCACTTTTTAAACCACTAAGCATGACGATCTTTGCTGGAATTACAGAATTACACAGTTTTCGTTAATTCACTCCAGTATGTCCAGGTTGCTTATGCCTGCCGTAAGCATATCTTTGTCTTCAAGACCTTTCCTATGTACTGAGCTATAAAGCAGACCTTGTAAAGTTGATATTTCTTCAGCTGGTGAGTCCACAGGGTGTGTGTGTGCATGTGTGTGTGTGTGTGTGTGTGTGTGTGTGTGTGTTCTTTCTACCCCCAAAATAGAACCAGGAGTCACCAAATGTTAAAAAGCTCTTTTCAAATTAATTCAATAAATAAAATGGTTATTTTACTTCTCCTCAAATAGAGTCGAGGTTTGATAGCTAGAGAGGAAAAAATTTTTTGATACTTTTTTTCCAATTTTGAAAGCAAATGTCTATGCGGCTGTAAAGTGAATCTTAGATGGCCCTCAGAGCCCTGCCTCCTGGTCTCCTGGCATCCTGTCTCGGGGCCATCCCCTCCCCTTGACTGAGGGTGGGCTTCTTGACTTCTAATGCAGAGAACATGGCAGAGATGACGGAATATCATCTTTGAGATTAGTGACAGAAACCTTGTGGCTTCCATTTTGCGTTCTCTCTCTCTCTCTCTCTCTCTCTCTCTCTCTCTCTCTCTCTCTCTCTCTGCCATATACCTTGCTACCAGGGAGTGGATCCTCAAAAAGCTGTGAAGCAGACCCTCCCCAGTTGAGCCCTGAAACAGCCATACCATAATTAACAGTCTCTAGAGGGACTCCCAGCTCCCAGTACCTAGCTGAGCTGCTCCCAAATTCTTGACCTAGAAACTGTGAGACAGTCAGTCTGAGTTGTTTCCAGCTGCTAAATTTCGGGGCAATTTGTTACGCAGCCATTGATGACTGATGCAAAATGTAACTGAATCCTTTCTGTGAAGCCCACATTATATCAACAGTGTAAAGGATTCACCTGAAAATCAGGGTATTCAGTTCTATCTAATGCCGAGAGTTGGCCTCATGTCTTACTTGTTTCAACAGAGATTTAACTAGAAGGGAGAAAACGATAAGGCATTCTAAAAGGTTAAACAAGAAAACTAAGAGATCATGATAAAGTCTACTTTTCTGTAATAAGCCTATTCCCAGAAAAAGAGGTCAATTCTTATTTTGCAGGTATAGATTTTTTTTTAAAAAAAGTCTTACTGGAAAGAGATTGTAAAGTTATTATAGAGTTATATAAGAAGGCAGACTATTTAAAAAAATGATTAAAAGAGTATATAAGAGCCAGATGCATTTGACATACTCCTGAATCCTAGTACTTGGGAGACTGAGACAGGAGGATCACAGGTTTGAGACCAGCCTTAGCAACTCAGCAAGACCCTGTTCCAAAATAAATAATAATAATAATTAATAATAATAATAGTCTCGGCATGTAGCTCAGAGGTTGAACTCCCCTTGGTTCAATCTTCAGTACCAAACACACACACACACACACACACACACACACACACACACACACACACCAAAAATAAAAGAGTACACGGGACACAAGAAAGACCAAAATGGTAAAAGGAGCATCTATTTTCCATCTAAAATAAATTGCTCACTGAATATGTAGGTATTTCCAGCATTCACTACTTTGTAGTGACCATTTTTTAACTGCGTATACTGTAATTTTTACATCATACTGGGGTACAGAGTGTCAGAAAAATACATGCACACAATTCTCGATGCCCTCCCCACGAGCCCCCCGTCCTCACCCACAAGTCGTTGGGATGGACTTGGCAGCTTCGTGTGACTCGGAGCATTGTTCCCACTTGCATTCTTTACACCCCCTTCCCTACACACCCGCGATCCCTTCCCTGGAGTGGAAACTCACCTATCTGAAGTTGCCTTTATTGCTGAATCCCTCTCTAGCTTCCACATACAAGAGAACATACATTGACTCCTCTGGGACTGGCTGTCCTCACTTAGTATAATATTCTCCAGTTCCACCCATTTTACTGCAAATGGAGCGATTCTGTTCTTCTTTATGTCTGAGCAAAACTCCACTGTGTGTATAGACCAAAGTTCTGTGGTCCATTTATCCACTGATGGACATCTAGGCTGGTTCCACGCGTTGGCTGTTGTAAATTGTGCTGCCGTGAGCGCGGATAGGCAAGTATGATCGTAATATTCTGATTTCATTTCCTTTAGGAAGATGCCCAGGAGTGCTATCGCTGGACCATCGAATAGTCCCGGTCCCAATCGTCATCATTAGTTTTTAATAGTCCGCCGTCTTGTAAGACTCTACATCAGACTGAGAACGCCAGCCTTCTTGACCTCGAGGGCCTCTTCTTTTCTTGGCGAGGACCTGGTCCTGCTCCAGCTCAAAAGTACAGTGTGGCTCCCCCCACAGCTCCAGGGAGAGCACTGGACCCAGCCGGGGCCGAGGAGCCACCCTGTCTCCCCGATAGGAGTGGCGGTGGGCATGGGACCCACGCAGGTGCCCTCACAATGAGTCTCTAGTCCGTGTGCCCTCCACGAGGCTGTCACGCGGCTTGAACCTGCAAAGATACGACAATGGGGCCGCTGAGGTCTTTCTCTGTGATGACGGAGGAGCACGGCGGAGCTGCTGGGCACGGATGCTTGCAGCAAAGGAGGAGGAGAGCCAGGGGACCCTGAGGGAGCCTCAATCCAGCCAGGCCTGCCTCAGAAGCTTCATTTTTTTGTGCGCCAGTAAATTTTCTTCTGAGCTTAAGCCAGATAGAGAAATTTGGGATGGAACCTAGAGGCTTTCTATCTCCAGGCTACACTCCCAGACCTATTTTCTATTTTATTTGGAAACAGGGTCTCACTAAGTTGCTGAGAGCCTCACTCAGTAGCTGAGGCTGGCTTCGAACCTGCGTGATCCTCCTGTCTCAGCCTCCCAGGTACTGGGATTACAAGTGTGCTCCGCCACGCTGGGCCAATAGTGTGCTCCGCCACGCTGGGCCAATAGGAAGTATCGTAACACCTTCAAGTCCAAGCCTGTTAAAAATGCTGGCCTTTCCCCTGGCAGCTGCCTCAAAGAGCGTCACTGCCTTGAGTCAGTTTTCATCAAAACTTCATGTAATCTTCCTTACAGACAGGAAATGTTGCTGTCAGCCAACGCAAAATGGGAGTGTGTCCTTTACATAAACGCAGCTACGTACTGAGCAATTCTGTCCTGGGATTGGGCGGGGCGCCATCGGTGTTCACCCACTCATCTGTCTGTCTAGAATCAGGAATAGTTAAGACGCCGACTCTAGGTCTCCAGTGCTGCAGGTTGGATTCTCTCCTCTGCCCCCTGCCACCAGTACACTTCCTTAGAATCACCTGCCTCGATTTCTGTGTCTGTAACATGGGAATGAGGCTGGTGTCTTCATATAGGACAACTGTGCGGATTAAGTGAACAAACATCCATGTTTCTCTTTTATGCCAATCCAATGAGGCAGGCACGCTTGGGTTCATTTCCCCAAAGAGCAATCTAGTCCTATGCAGAAGCCCTTTATGTATCCCACAGGACAGTCACTTCCTTCTTTTTTTTTTTTTTTTAAACAGGGTCTCACTAAGTTGCAGAGAGCTTCACTAAGTTGCTGAGACTGGACTTGAACCTGCAATCCTCCTATCTCAGCCTCCCAAGTACTGGGATTACAAACTTGCATCTGATTTAAGAAGGCTACTTTGTGTGTGTGTGTGTGTGTGTGTGTGTGTGTGTGTGTGTGTGTGTGGTACTGGGGTGGAACCCAGGGGCTTTCTTCCTCCAGGCTATACTCCCAGAACTATATTTATATTTTATTTGGAAACAGGGTCTCACTAAGTTGCCGAGAGCCTCACTAAGTAGCTGAGGCTGGCTTCGAACCTGTGCGATCCTCCTGTCTCCGCCTCCCAGGCGCGGGGATGACAAGCGTGCCCACCGCGCCCGGCAAGATGACTACTTTCAAGTCTAGCTCTGTGACCAAAGCCAAATACCATAGAAATGAGGGCTCTGCCCCTCTCGTCTTGGTATCCTGGATATTCCCTGGCACCACATCCTGCTGATGATTTAATTAATATGAAGAAGTAATTGAATAGCATTCTACAAAGAATATAGAGGCGGCCGATTAGAGAATGCTAGCCTAATACTCACGAGCCCTGGGGCAGTGGATTAACTAGCTATCGCTGTGTAACAAATGTTCCCAAAACTTAACGGTTGAAAAATCACGTACGTGGATTCTTGTGGGTCGGGGTGAATGAACCCCTGAGGCCGGAGCCTCTGGCTGAGGACCCTCAGGAAGCTGCTGTGGAGGTGTCCAGGGCTCGCCGCAGGGTCATGGTCTGAACGTGCCGCTGTAGGCTCCTTCGTGTGGAGGTTGGCGAGGTTCACTCGATCCAGAGTGACCAGACCGAGAGCGTTTTCCAGCACACAGACGGCTTCCTTCAGTTGTCACATGGGTCTCTCCAGGGGCTTCATCAGAGCAAATACACAAGAGCGGGGAGGGCGGCTTCTGGGACCTACGCAGGAGTGACGTCCTGGCGCTTCTGCCGTCTTTTATTCATTAGAAGCGCATCACTAGGTCCCGCCGACCGTCAGACACAGAAGCATGGGTACCAAAGGCGCAGGGTCACTGGGGTCAACTTAGAAGGCTTCTACTACAGACGTGAAACTGAAATGGACGGTTTTGCGCTCTTTGACCCTGGAAGAGTCAGCCATTCTGGGCCCCAATCCCCTTCTCTGTCAAATCTGGGGGTGGTTGTTTATTCATTTACTTTCTTTGTTTGTGGTACTGGGGACTGACCCAAGGGCATTCTACCTCTGGGCTAGAGCCCCCACCCCAGAGCCCTATTTTATTTTAATTTGGAAACAGGGGCTCACTAAGCTGAGCAGGGGCTAAGTTACTGAGGCTGGTCACAAACCTGCAATCCTCCCGTCTCAGCCTCCCAAGTACTGGGATTACAGGTGTGCGCCACCACGCCCAGCTCTGATACCTGTATTATAATCCTTCAGGATCCCTGTCAGCTCTCACATGATTCCAGGAGCCTCTGAAATAAAGCACGGAAAGCCGATTTGACTTAGGAATGGCCCTCCAAGCGCCCCTGCAGCAACGGCAGGATGGGGGCCTTCCCTCTATGGTTGACACCAACTCTTCCCCCAGGGAAAGTCGTAGTGAGAACAACGCACAAGGTGCCCCGGGCCTTGCTTCCTGGGCCAACATGAACCTTAGAAAACAGAAAAGGGGCTGCCGTGGCTACAGGCCAGCCCCCAGCCTCAGAGAAGGAGAGAGCACACGTTTCCGAAACTTAATTGAAATGAAGAGTTTTATTAGTTTACCCTCAAGTGTCAATAAAAACTGGTACACGCCAGATGGTTTTCCTAGGATCCCAGCAGCAGCTGTCTTGAGGTTAATAACCCTCTTGCTTTATGGACTTAGCGGTAAAATCTCTCTGTGGCATTTAAGTTTTAGATGTTTTCTTAACTATTATTTTAAATTTTTTCACACTTTTCTCTCTCTCTCTCTCTCTCTCTCTCTCTGTCTGTCTTACTAGGAATTTAATTCAGGGACATCCTGTCCCCCTTCCCCAAGCCCTTTTAACTCTTATATTTTGAAGCAGGGTCTCTCTAGGTTGCTAAGGCTGGCCTTGAACCTGTGATCCTCCCGTTTCAACCTCCCAAGTACTAGGATTACAGGCATGCACCACTGTGCCTGGCTTACATACGGGGCTTTTGTCGGCCCTCATTGGTGTGCACAGATACTTAGATTCCCTTTCAAATTAGCCCTGAGTTGTTGGTCTGTCTGTGAACTACTCAGCAGATGTTTGTCAGCTGCCCCCTTATTGTTCTGCTCTTAACGTCTCTTAAGTCTGTAGATGATTTGGCAAATTTTAAACCCAGAGAGATTCCACCCTGGAAGAAATTCAGATTTCCAGCTTGCCATCCAAAATGGCCACAGCTGGCTAAAGCCAAGAGGGCATCTCCTCCTTTGGGTGGGTACACGCTTGTCACCTCCATCTCCAGCTCCCAGGGGCCTCGACAACTATGCTCATAGCATAAAACGAAAGGCCACCTACCCATCTGTCTCCCGTAAAAACCACCGACTTGGCTGTGGAGAAGACAATAGGGTGGGTGTAAAGTCCAGCACTAGAAGGTTCCACCACCTCTGAGCCGTTCATGGGCTCCACGGTCGGCAGCGTTTCCAATTTGAGCACCCCTGGATCGAGGTAAGAGGTCGCACTGACCTTGATGAACGCCAAGCCGTGAGATCACTGTGGCGGCTTGGCCCGTTTTCTTTGTGCTGATAATGGCTTCCACGTGGATTTCTATCCATCTGTTCTCATACTGTTTGGTCTTCCGGGCTACTGCCTCCTGCCTTCTTAGTTCCACGGTTAGGGCAGCTCGAACGCCAAAATTAACCCATATTTTGCTTACTCGGGGGGCCTGCGTGGCACAGGGCCGCGTTAAACACACGGAACAAAGATGCAGCAGCACCCCGGTGCGCCCCGAGGACATTCAGAACCTGCACGGTCTCCATCAGCCCTGGTTCCAACGCGCTTTTCTTCTTCTAAAGACCCCATGAAAGGTTAAACGCCAGTTCGCTAAGCGCTATTTAAGTCCTGCTGGACAAAAACCTTCTATGTTGTAAGAGGGAATCTTTTTTTCTTCACTGCTTACTCAAATGACTTCTAGAATGAGTCAGACTGTGGCCAAAAGGTAATTTGGGGGGAGGGGTTGGAACTGGGGTTCCTAGAAACCCTTCTACCTCGGGGCTACACTCCCAGACCTATTTTTTTTTTTCTTTTTTTAGTGGTACTGGGGTTCCTGGAAGCCCTTCTACCTCCAGGCTACACTCCCAGACCTATTTTATACTTTTTATTTGGAAACAGGATCTCTTAAGCCAGCACGGCTGGCTTCGAACCTGCGCGATCCTCCTGTCTCCACCTCCCAAGCGCGGGGATTACAAGGGTGAGCCGCCACGCCCGGTTCAGACCTACTTTTATACTTTTTTTTTTTTTAATTTGGAAACAGGGTCTCTTAAGCCAGCACGGCTGGCTTCAAACCTGCGCGATCCTCCTGTCTCCACCTCCCAAGAGCGGGGATTATAAGTGTGCGCGACCACGCCCAGCCAAACAGGTCATTTAAAACATCCAAGAAAACACTATTCTAAGCCACAGTTGACCATACCAGTATCTCCCTCTTGAGACTGAGTCCGACAAACCTACTGAGACTGAGACTAGAACTCTGCTTCTGCTGGAATCCTGAAAGCGAGGTCTGTTACTCGAACCCTAGCGTTCTGGAGCATTCCATCAATTCCTTCTCCGCAACCCCATGCCAAAGCAGAGAAAAATCATGCCGAACATCATTCATTCCCACAAGCTGCCATCTCTTCTCTCCCCCTGGGTTGTTTTATACTTTTTCACTACGTCAAAAACCCTTCCCTCTCATTTAAACTCAAATACTGCTCTACGTCAAGGGCTGCACCTTCTATCTGTGACATTTTTAAAAAACATTAAGAAGGCCGGCGTGGTGGCGCACGCTTGTCATCCCAGCATTCGGCAGGCTGAGACAAGAGGACCGCAGTTCACAGACAGCCTCAGGTACTTGGTGAGGCCCTTTGCAACTCAGTGAGACCCTGTTTCAAAAATAAAGAATGGAGCCGGGCGTGGTGGCACACGCTCGTCATCCCCACGCTTGGGAGGCGGAGACAGGAGGATCGCGCTGGTTCGGAGCCAGCCGTGCTGGCTTAAGAGACCCTGTTTCGAAATAAAAATATAAAATAGGTCTGGGAGTGTAGCCCAGAAGTAGAAGGTCTTCCAGGAACCCCAGTACCACCAAAAATAAAAAATAAAGAATAAAATATAGGGCAAAGGGTGTAGCTCAGAGGTAGAATGACCCTGAGTTCCATCTCCAGTACCATAAAAAAAAATTTTTTTAAAGACAGTAAAAGAAGCAGAATAAAATCTTTTTTTTTTTTTTTTTTTTTTTTTGCTTTGTAGTATTGAGGGTTGAACCCAGGGGCATTTCTACCTCTGAACTATCAGGGTCTCGCTAAGGTGCTCCATTACACCCTCCTATTGGTACTGTGGCACACCAGCGCCACCTGCTGGAAAGTCAATACATGCAAGTCTTCCAAACCTGAGAACGGATGTCCTTTTGGGATGGAATGGCAGGCAAATGTTCTCTTTTTATTTAAAACATAAGCCTTACTTCTAAGTACATAGCTGCTTATCTTCCATGTCATTATTGATATAAAACCCAACTGATTACAAAGTACTAAATTAATGCCTAAAACTTACAATTGGGGGTGGGGGGCAGTACAGGGGACTGAACCCAGGGGCATTCTATCCAGAGCTCTACCCCCAGCCCTATCATTTTATTCCTTTATTTGAAACAGGGTCTCACTAAGCTGCAGGGCTCATAAGTAGCTGAGGCTGGCCACGAACGTGCGCTCCTCCTGTCTCGGCCTCCCGAGTACTGGGATTACAAGCGTGTGCCACCACACCATGCCTAAAACTTAAAATTTTAAAGGTTACACATTTCTTTCTGTACATACACATCTCCTGGTTTTCTTCATTCTTCTGTTGTTCTATATGTGAAGACAGATGTGCCTCAACACGTCTGAGCGTTATGTGTTCTTTTACACACACCTATGCTACTAATATATGTAAAAGATGCGTTAAACATGTTTAAATATAACATGTATATGACACGCATGCACATATGAACTTTTTCAGTAAATGACGAGGCTTTAGCTGAGATGAGTAGACGGCGTGGGATACACATCTTCTGTAGGTCTCTCACCATCCTTAGTTAGCAACCGAAATCAGACCTGTCGACGCCGGGACGGCGCTGCTCAACTTCCTTCTAAGTGAAAAGTGCAGCGAGTATTCTAAATGACAATCTAGAAACACAGAGGATTGCTGAACTGATTTTAATAACATGACATCGAGCCCCTACACTTGATATAATAGTTATGCAAAATACATAGATGAATACTGTCTTCTTTTAAAAATATAAAATAAATAAGCAAGACATGTGAAAATAGGCAAGTGTCCATTAAATAAATGAAAATTTAAAAAAGAATGTTTTCCTTTCCAAGTCATTTGAATAAGGGAAATTAGCATCTTAAACAATATTCAAGTTTATTAAACAAATTAAAAAAAAGTATTATAAAATGGTTTTAACTTTCGTCAGCTTCAAGGTTTATGTTGCTGCCAAATTTTGCATATAGCTGAACTTTCAGATCTGCTAACACCCGCTGGATTGATTCCACTCTGGATTCTAAGGCATCAATTTCTTCTTGCAAATTTTTCTAGAAAAAAAAAATAGTTTAAATTAATTCCATTCAATTGGCTGATTTGTGAGCATCTGTGTCTGAAATAATGCTTGAAAAGAATTTTAGGTCAAGAGTTTTCTAAACGTGGCCAGGCAGCTAAATAACGCTGATAATTAGGCTTAAGACAAGAAAGTCTGAATGTAGCTTTAATTCAGGCTCATATTTACTTATCACAGAATAAGTCATGAATGGTTTTTCCAGTTTTTCTGTTCTAAAGACCATAATAACTGAAAGAAAATTAACTCCTATATCATCAACCCTCTTTTTTTGTTTTGTTTTGTTCTTTTGGTACTGGGGATTGAACCTTGGGGCATTCTAAGTCTGAGTTACACCTCCGAGCCCTATTTAATTTTTTATTTTGAAACAGGGTCTCGCTAAATTGCTGAGGCTGGCCTCAAACCTGTGATCCTCCTGTCTTGGGCTCCCAAGTACTGCTGACAGAGGTGTGGGCCACCACGCCTGGCTTACAATTCCAGACCCTCATTTAGAGCAAGCCGCGTACAGACCTGCCTGGATTCTAATACAACCTGTCTCAACGGCCCACAAAAATAACTATGAAAAAGATATGATAAAAACGCACGATATCACTCACAAGAAGAAAAATTTATGGTGAAAATCTGGAAGAAATTTTCACTACGAGGCCTCTGAAGCTCATTCTGAAGGCAGCGGGAAGAACGTTTCATTTATAAGCTACAGCTGCTTCCCGCATGAAATGTCACAAGTCCCTTCCTCACTAGCATGAGGGGGGAAAAAGTATTTTTCCTAAACATGACAAAGAAAATATAAGATCATATAAATGGCATGCTAATTAGCATTAGGAGCAATATCATACTTAGTACTGACAATATTCTTTGAGAAATCTGGCCACGGGTTCCTGTGCGCCCACACACACCGGCACTAGCTCAGAATCGCCTTGGGACTCTGAGAATACAAACTCTGGGGCTCCATGCTGGGCCTCATGAAGTACAACCTCTTCACACTGGGCCCAACAATCTGAATTTTTAACAGTCCCACTGATGCTTGGTAAGTCTGAGAGTCACTGTTACAAAAAACAGAAATAAGTAACAAGAAATAGAAATAAAATGTAGCGCTATTAGAAAGAGATAAATTCTATTCCCAGAGAATCCAATTAGTGAAAGGGGGCTAGGAAATTATCTTGAAGTTACAGTGACAGCAGCAGGGACAGGCCCACAGGGTAACCCTAGCACCTGGGAGGCCAAGACAGGAGGATCACAGGCTGGTAGACAGCCTCAGTAATTTAATGAGCCTCAGTAACTTAGCGAGACTCTGTTTCAACATTTTTTTTAAATAAAAGGGACTGGGTTCCAGGTGTGGTGGCGCACGCTTGTAATCCCCGCACTTGGGAGGCGGAGACAAGAGGATTGCGCAGGTTTGAAGCCAGCGGTGTTGGCTTAAGAGACCCTATTTCCAAATAAAAATATAAGCCCGGAGGTAGAAGGGTTTCCAGGAACCCCAGTACTACTAAATATATATATATATAGGACTGGGGGTTAGTAGCTTAAAGGTAGAATGAAAAAAAAAAAAATTCAAGTCCAGCCTAATCACTCTTTCCTTAAAACCCCTGAAAGCCTTTCACGTGCTCCAGGACCAGAGGGGGGCGGGCACAAATGACAGCCATGGCCACACCCAGCTCATTTCTCATTTCTACAGGGCTGCACCAGAACGCAGCCTGCAAAGCCTCCGCCCCACCCCCTGCCCCGAGGCTGCCGGCCCCTGCCCAAGAGGAAGCACAACCCGAGCAGCTCGGAGAGCGAGCGGAGGGATCCCCCGGACCCGGCGCAGCCCAGAGTCCCCAAAACCACAGAGCTCTCTCAGGCTCTGGATCACGCAGGCCAGACACCAGCCCCAGCCTGGCTCGCCCGCTCACCCCTCCCCATCCCTGCACACTTTCCCAGGAGCCCTCTGGCCTGCGCAGCAGGCGCCACCCCGCCGCTGCTCCCGGAAGGCACTAGTTCCGGCTGGCTTAGCTTTCTCTTAGCGTCTGGACTCTGCGCCGTGAGGGCAGGAAGCAGGCAGAGGCTGTCGTCCCCACGCCCCACTACGGCAGAACCCGATACGAGTGGACCAGACATGCCAAAGGTCCAGTGTTTACATGGAGACAGGGCGGACACTCACAGGAACCAAATAAAAATACTCCCGACAAATAATCTAGAATGGCTTTTAAAAAAATCACAAAATTTGACTACAAACAAAGAATTAGCCACAAAGGAAACACCGGGGTTTCTGTACAGAAAGACCTGGGTGTTATTTCTTCCCAAGTCTTTCTAGATGTGGGTTTAAGTCATGGGAAGTTTTGCTCTTTCGGCCGTTTAAAGAAGGGAGATCACCACTTTCAGCAATATTCAAGTTAATCCAGCCAAGGTATTAGAAAATACTTAGCCGCCATTGGCTTCTCATATACACACAATGGTCTGCCGGCTCGCCAGAGAGCTTACGGAGTCGACAGGAACCTCGCACACCGACCACGGGTCTCAACCACTGCCAAGGAGCCCACGCTCTGGCCCATAATTACACTTCTCTACTTCCTCAAGTTTCTAAATGTCAACAGAAATTTATATAGAAGAATGTTCACAGTGTCATTATTATAGCAAAACATTGGAAATAAACTGTTAGGAGAGCAGAGTAAGCCAAATCAATGTCCATCAACATATTAAAGACGGCATTGAGCAAAAAGGATGTTTTAAAAGTATATCTGCAGCCGGGCGTGGTGGCGCACGCTTGTCATCCCCGCGCTTGGGAGGCTGAGACAGGAGGATCGCGCAGGTTCGAAGCCAGCCTCAGCTACTGAGTGAGGCTCTCAGCAACTCAGTGAGACCCTGCTTCCAAATAAAGTATAAAATAGGTCTGGGAGGATAGCCTGGAGGTAGAGAAGCCCCTGGATTTCACACCCAGTACAACAAAAAATAATAATAATAAATTATAAAAGTCTACTGCCCGACCCTAAGCAGGCTCTCAATGAATGATGTGTGGATAAACCAACAGTAAACAGAAGGAGAAGCTGTCCACAGCCACAGTGACCACCTGCGCTGTGGCGCAAAGCTGCAGAGAGGATAAAAAGGAAGCTCAGGGACATGTCCACCACAGATGGCTTCCACTGGACACGGGAGAGCAGGGATTCTTCTTTCCTGCTTTATAATCTCCTGAACTCTCTAGGTACTTTCAGCTGAGCCTCAGTGAGAAGTCCTCTGTCTACCTGTCACCCTGAGTAAGTCCGTGACCTCTCCCAGCCCCTGGTCGTCGTTCTAAATTGGGATACTGACGGTCGTGGTTAGGATGGAGCCTGCCACCGTGACCCGCACCCGGCATCCGCCGGCGCCCGCTGCTGCCCTCCGTCACACGGAGCCCGCGGGCCTGAGCCCCGGCGCCGGAGGCTCCACGCACCTTCGCGCCTTCTAGCATCTCTTGCGTCTCCTCTTGAGAGTGGCTGATGAACACGTCGCCGATCTGATAGGGCACCATCGGGCAGTCGTCCTCCGCCAGCAGGATGTCGTCGCAAGCGTCTTCCAGGTTCTGGAGCTGTTTCTACACACACAAACGTGAATCGCAGTGAAAACGTGCTCGACACTCCTGACAGAAGTATTTTAGCTGGGGACCAGCTCTCCGAGGGACCTCGTCACCCGGTCTCACCCCCCGAGGAAGACTCGTCCTGACACCGGGACGCGTTTTATACGGCATCCCTGAGGAGCCAACATGCCTTCTCGGGACGTCGGCGGTTGCACAGCGCCCTAGGGTGCAGAGCAGGCCTCCTCCTACACTAGCCATCTCCCATGTACTGAACCCTGCCTTCCCACAAAAAGAAAACCCAGAGCTGGCACGGCAGTGCTCATCCGTAATCCCAGGACGACCTGGGAGGCTGAGACAGAAGGATCGCAGGTTCAAGGCCAGCCTCAGCAACCTAATGAGACCCTGATTCCAAAAAAAAACTCAAATAGCGCTGAGGGTAGAGCTGAGAAAGAGAGTATCTCTGGGTTCACCTCCTAGAACAACAACAAAAAAAACTACCTTTTTCAGCCTTGCTAAGAGGGTGTAAGCAAATAATAACTTAGATTCCACCAATCAAATGCTCTTGAACTGGACTTAACTCCGGACAGTTGTCAGGAGAGGCCAAGCACTGGCTTCCGAGTCACGGGGCCCAGGGTCGCGGCTCCGCGCCCGTCTGCAGGCGTGAGGAGGCAGCGGCTCTGGGATCAGGGGAGACGAGAGCAGCTCCATCCCAGGCCAAGTTCTCTCAGAGAAAGTTCTAGAGCTTGTTCCTGGGACCTCAGCCTAGACCCCAAGCCCTCACCGATTCTGTTCCCTCACACCCCATGAAAAAATGACTCTCTACTTACTGAGTACAGTGTATCGACAGCAACACGTTCCCAGCGAGATGGGATAACTCATTACCTGAATTCAGTTTTAAAAAGCTATAGTATAAGGAAGTCTCGTTTTCCTGAAAGAAGATACACATGTCCCGTACCTTTTTGATTTCTATTTCTTCCTTTAGCTCTGTGATTCTGCTCGTGTTCCGTGCAAACTTGTTGATCTTCTGTTGATCTTCGAAAGTGACATTGACATCCTCTGCAGCCTGGAAAGAGTTTTAAATTTTCGTAGAATTTCAGTGGAGATAGTACAGACTTTTTAGCTTTTTATATTGCACTAAATTCACCTGATGAATGATTTGCCCTAATGGAGAAAATCAGAAGAGGTACAGGACCTCACAAAATACCTTGTTGTTTTTTTTTTTTGTTCCAGGACCTGTTCATAAATCTAAACTCTATTCCGACATCCTACAGAATAATTCACGAGCAAAATAAACAACTAGTAAGTCCCAACAAGAGAAAGCTGGCTGACTTCTGGCCACGAGCTCAACTTCCAAGGTGGCCATCTCTTCATTACGACAAGCCGGGGCCGGAAGCCAAGTGGTGTCGGTGAACGCCGCCTGCTAGAGCTCCCCCTGCAGTTATGCTGTGTGGGTTTACCGCGGTCACTGGAAAGGCGAGACTTCCCATAGGTTTTCATCTAACCCACACACTGGCGACAAGGTCGCTATGCAAGCCAATGGCCACACTCCATGCAGGGTAAAGAGTGTTTATTTAAACGCAGAGCTTGTTGATATGCCTTAATAAGGCATAATTCACTAAAATAAAACAAACTGAATGTTTAATACTGATTAAATTTGCCAAAAAAAAAGTGTTTGGAGGGTATATAATATCCTAAACAATAGCTCCCATTGCTCGAGCTCTTACTATAAACCAAGAGCTTTCTAAGAGTTTTATCACCCCTGTTAATCCCCCAAACAATCCTAATAAAGGGGACCCTATGACTATTTTACAGATGGAAAAATAGTGCCACAGAGTCTAGATAATTTGCCTAAAGCCACAGCCGGTAAATAATGGGGCTTGAGTTCGACCAAGGTAGTCTGGCTCCAGGACTCCACAGACAGGTTCACGAGCTCTTGGAAACAGCGCAGATGTGCGTGTGCACGTGCGTGTGTGCATGCATGCACGTGGCTTCTGCACAAGAAAGAGAGGAAAGCTCTTGGCCTTCGTCAGATTCTCAAAGGGGTTCCATAAAATCAAAAACGATTAAATACCAAATTCCCCTTCAGGTGTCTCTCCTTTATACAATAGGCGCAAGGACATCTAGAGTTTAAGGGATTAAAGGTGTGTGTGTGTAAAGAGGCCTTACTGAAGCAGCACTGTTATGACATTTAAATGTGCTATTTACATAGAACATATCAGTAATTCAGTAAACGCAGCTTTGGTGAGGACTACTGGCTCCCTGGGCTCACGCCGGCCACACGCCGTCACTGCTGGGCCTCTAGTGACCCAGACACAAGTGTGCGGGCCTCCAGTTCTCCGGGCGGTGGGGGGGGTGGTTTGAGTCAGCCTGTAGTCTCAAGCAGGACAGAGCTTGGTGGTCAGACCGTAAACTCAGGCAAAATGGAGCCCTCCCCTGGACCGGGCTCTTTCCCAGTCGCCCAAGTATCAGGCCCCTCCTCAGCCCAAAGCACAGCCTGAAGCCCATGCTGCGTGTGGCTGGCGCTTCAACCCTGGACCGTTTCACGGAGCCGGGGAACAGGGTCTCTACTCAACAAGCCAAGGCACCCCACGGAGGGCATCCTGGCACCCAAACCATTCTGCCTAGAGAACTAGCAATTCCCTAAGCACAGGAACAGAGCTCCAGAGTCCCTGCTGGCCTGGAGAATTCTGCATTTTGTTTAAATACTGAGCCCACAAAACCTCAGCACGTGGCTAGGGATGTCTGTCACCGGGGAGATCTCCAAGTGTCATCCCTATGCAGGTACGGAACACAGGACCTGCCTGGCACACAAGCCGGGCCCGCGGTGTCTGAACCGTGCTGGATCTGACTCGAATCCCAGGAGTGAGGAGCGCTGGAGGCTGCCTGCGCTCCCTCCCAACGCCCCACGGTGGCGTCCCCAGGCCAAGGGCTCCAGGCAGGGGCACAGCCTGGGGCAAGCGGACGCCACCTTCAATAGCCAACAGCAGTGGCTTGTTTAAATCCTGCTGTTCTAGAACATTTTATAGTGTGCGTGCGTGCGTGCGTGCGTGCGTGTGTGTGTGTGTGTGTGTGTGTGTTATACTGGGGACGGAACACAGGGGCATTTTCCCTCTGCGCTACATTCCCAATCCTATAATTACTATTTGTGTGTGTGTGTCTGTGTGTTGCTGAGAATAAAACCCAGGGGCCTTCTACCTCTGGGCTACACTCCCAGACCGATTTTATATTTTTTATTTGGAAACAGGATCTCACTAAGTTGCTGAGAGTGTCACTAAGTAGCTGAGGCTGGCTTCCAATGTGCACCATCCTCTTGTCTCCGCCTCCCAAGTACTGGGATTACAAGTGTGCGTCACCACGCCTGGCTGCTCCTATAATTATTTTTTATTTTGAAATGGGGGTCTCACTAAGTTGCAGAGGACCCAAGGAGCTGAGGCTGGCTACGAATCTGAGACCCTCCTGTCTCAGCCTCCCAAGTACTGGGATTACAAACATGCGCCACCATACCCAGCAACCCTATATATCTCGAACCTGCATTTTAGCGGGGAGGGGGCAGTTCTGAACTGGGGTCCATGAGCACAGAGAGGTCGATTCACTCCCTGCAACTGTATGCAAGATGACATGTACAGTCTATGCCTTCCCAGGGTCTGGGTACCTTTCATCAGATTTTCAAAGGTATCCCAAAAGATTAGGAACTCCTGTCTTAAGAGAAGCCCAACGTAGTCACTACCAAAGGACTTTCGAGAGCTCTCTAGAACCCTGGCAGCAGAGCTGGGGAAGGTACGTGGAGGCCAATCCACACAAGGGCTTCAGGCAAATGGCTCTCCTCTCTGGGCCCACCTCAGACTTGTCATCTGTAAGCTGAGGCTCACAGGGTGACGGAATGAGCTGAGAAGGGCCTGGGGACGGTCACTTTTCTGTGACCGCCAACTAAGTGCTGCCCTTCCTGAATCCTGTCCATCAAAAGCTTTGCAAAGGGAGAACAGACGCAGCTGTTGGAGGCGCCGCGAGGCCTCACAGAAGAGTCCACTCCAGGTGGTCAAGAGTGACGTCCCAGGGCGCTGTCCTGCAGGACTGAGGACAGGGGCCACGCTCAGGCTTGCCTGGACTCGGGTGCTGGCTGGCGCGTGCCCTGGAGGACGCCCTGGCCAACTGCAGCCTGTCTGCTCTGAGCTTTCGAAGGCATCTGCCGAGTCTCCGTGACATAAGGCTGCGCTGTGCTTTTATTCACCTTGTGCACGGCCGTGCATTTAGCAGCTACTCAGTAGTGTTTCCCGTGTACCAGGCTCTGGACCAGACGACCCGGCCCTGCCTCATGACTGCTGGCCAGCAGGCTAGTGGGGGTGGCAAGAGGACGAACGTGATGACACTGGATGGTGATAAACACGAGGGCGAACACGGAACCGGGTAGGGAAAGTTCTGCAAGTGGGGAGTAGGGACTTACTTATTTTGGGTCCAGGGATTGAATTCTACCTCTAAACTACGCCCCAGCCCTCCTCGTGTTGCTTTGAAACAAGGTCTTGCTAAGTGGCTGAGACCACCTGGAACCCACGATCCACCTGTCTCAGCCGTCCGGTACCAGGACTGCAGGCTTCTTTAGCTAGGTCAAGGATGGTCTGTCCGGGGAGGGGGCCTTTCTACCAAATATCATGAACAGACACCAGAGTGTAGACCTTCTGTGGCCAAGAATCGGGTCGTAGGAAGCAGAACTTTGAGGAGGAGTGGTCTGAATCAGCTCATCTGCACACCCTACCAGCAAAGTGGGACCAGCTGGGAGCTGACTGGTTACATCTATAAGGAGCCTCAGACTGTAAGTAATTTGCTCTGTGCTGAACTCAGAGGGCCGAGCGGAAGAGCATAACCACCACGCGAAGCTGTCAAGGATGCTGTGACCCTGGCCACGTCCACAGGAGGGCTGTGGTCTACGGCGCAAGTCTTAGTGGCTTCTAGAAGACCATCCATCCCACGTCCGCCCACCGCCTGCCCCTCCACGCCTCCTTTTCTCGCCACGGGTCACCATCTCCTCCCCTGACTCGCTGCCACCGGGGCCTTTTTATTAAATGCATTCCAGATAGTTACACAAGAAACTTCCTCTTTGGAATGCCTCGTTCCCCATCCAACGGCACCTTCCCCTCCTCAGCAGCCTCCTAGACCCCAACTGGACGGCGCTGTCTCCCGCCATCTCTGACCTCAAGAAAGACCTCACTGTTGCCCCCAAGTACTTTGCCTTCAGTTGTTCAATGCTGGACATTTTAGTCTGTGTGACGATGTAATAAGGCCCGCCTCTCCCTGTGACTCTCACGCTACAGGAAAGAGGAGTAAGGACTTCTCTACAGCCTGCCGACGTGATGGCCATCACTGAAAGCTGAGACTCTGCCATGCTACGTGCTCAAAAAAACAGAATATATATTCCATATACACATATACCTGTTTACATACATATATATACACACATAATGAGCAAAAGGAGACGGTGAGTAATCAGGGACTCGCCAAGCCCAAGTTACCGATCACTTTTCTACCATTTCCTCAATGTTTACTTTGCCTTTAACTAAACCGAGGCAAAGTGACTCTCATGGTCCCAGCCCTTACACTGGTACTAAGTAAGAATTGACGGGTGACAGACCAGTAGGGTAAGGAACTCGCCCGGCGTTGACTGGGGCCTTCTCAGTCTCAGCATCCCCTCAATCTTGGGCAAACCGGGATGGTCCACCTACAGCTCGCACCACACCGGAGGCAAGCGATATGTAGGCGGGCAAAGCCTCACCCTCTTAAGGTGGCCTCAGTAGTGGGATAAAGCCTGGGGGCGCGCGCCTGGAATCCCAATACCATGAAAGGCAGAGAGACCAGGATCAGAGGTTCGAATCCAGCCTCTGCAACTTAGTAAAACCCTGTTTCAACATTAAAAAATAAATAAATAAAACAGGGCTGGGAGTGTGGCTCTGAGATGGAATGTCCCTGGGTTCAAACCCCAGCACGCGCACGGGCACGGGCACACGCACACACACACATACACACACACAAAACAAAGCAGAAAAAAAGCCAATCCATCAGCGAACCCCTTGAGCCTGGAGCTCAGCAGAGGCCCCCAAGAAATAAAGCAAACTGGTTAACATATGTACTAGGCTACCTAGTACAATTTCTTTTTTCTCTATCCTTCCAATTTTTCTTTTTTAGGTACCTAGGAAGATGTTGACTAGTTACCAGCCTCAAATGTTTACTAGTTACAAACCCCCAAATATAAGTTCAGCTTGCTTTAGTACCACAAAAGTGGGATGAACTATCTGACCGCACCCGACAAATACAGACCATCATCGCACATCACTGAAAAATAAAATGTAGCCGGGCGTGGTGGCGCAGGCCTGTGATCCCAGTACCTGAGAAGCTGAGACCGGAGGACCTCAGGTTCCAGAAGGGCCTCAGAAAATACTGAGACGCATCAACTCATCAACCTAGGGTGGCCCTGATTCCAAATAAGAAATAAGATCAGACTGGGGGCGTAGCTCGAAGGTAGAATGCCTCTGGGTTCAATCCCCGGAACCACGAAGAAAGAAGAAATAAATAAAAATAAGAAGCATATTAAAAGGGGGGTGATGCCGGGCGTGGTGGCGCACGCTTGTAATCCCCGCGCTTGGGAGGCGGAGGCAGGAGGATGGCGCAGGTTCGAAGCCGGCCTCGTTGGCTTGAGACCCTGCTTGCAAATAAAAATATAAAAAATAGGTGTCTGGGAGTGTAGCCCGGAGTTAGAAGGGTTTCCAGGAACCCCAGAACCACCAAAAAAAAAAAGAGGGGTGCTACGGAAGGAACACAGCAACCCGACTTTGAGCCCAGCTGACTTTCACCGGCCAAGCGAGTCCCGGGGGCACCTCTAGCCTCTCCGGGCCTCAGTTTCCCCGTCCGTAGGGTGGGAGGGGAGCAGCCCGGTCCTCGCTGGGCGGCCGCCTCCCTCGTCCTCCCCACCGGCTCCCGGGATGCAGGATGCGCGGCGTGACCTTGGGCCTCCGCGACCTCCCGCGGCACCGAGCTTCCAGCACCCCCGCCCGCGGGCTCGGGCGGGGACCCCGTGACCTCGCTGGGGGCCTCGGCAGCCAGGCCCAGGCCTGGGCCGGGACCCCCCAAAGACGACCGCGGCGGCCAGAGACCCCAGGGGCCGCCCGCTCCGCCGCGGCCTGGAGGACTCCCGGGCCGGTGCTCGCCGCGCCGCGGCCCCCAGGGCGGGGCCGGGAGGACCCCACGCTGCACCCCGGGGCTGCGCGCCCCGGCCCGGCCTGCGCCCCCCACCCGGCCCGCGCCCCAGCGCCGCGCTCACCGCCTTCTTCATGGTGGCCGCCATCTTGGACTGGACCACGCGCGCGGCGGGCGGGAGGGTCTGGGCGTCAGCATCGCCCCGCGCCCGGCCCCGCGCCCCCGCGCCGGCCCCCGCGGCCCCGCGCCGGCCCCGAAGGCCTTCCCATCGGGCCCCGGGCCCACGGCTCCCGAGAACCGGGGCTCGGGGAGGGACCCCCCCCCTGCGGCGACTTGGTACGTTCCAATTAAAGGGCTCGGCCGCTCCCTGTCGGCCGACAGAAAAGCGGTTGCAGCTCCCAGCCCCGGGCGGCAGGGGGCGCGGCGCCAGCGCACGTTTCCTTTTCCTCCATCCTGCAAATTGGGGCTGAGAAATTGGCTACCCTGCGCCGGGCGTGGTGGCGCACGCTTGTCATCCCCGCGCTTGGGAGGCGGAGACAGGAGGATGGCGCAGGTTCGAAGCCAGCCGCGCTGGCGTAAGAGACCCTGTTTCCAAATAAAATATAAAATAGGTCTGGGAGTGGAGCCCGAAGGTAGAAGGGCTTCCAAGAACCCCAGTACCACAAAAAGAAAGGAAGAAAGGAAGGAAGGAAGGGGCTACCCTGGCAATAGGAGGGGTGAGGTGGGTGGTCTGGGAAGGCGGCACAGCCAGGAGCAGGGGGCCCCACAAGCTGGTCCCAGCGTGGCGTCAAGTAGGACCAGTCACTCCCTCTAAGAAGCCATCTTAAGCAAGACTCAGGATGGTCCAGGTTGAGGGGCGGGGAG
This sequence comes from Muscardinus avellanarius, assembly GCF_963383645.1. Classification (NCBI taxonomy): domain Eukaryota; kingdom Metazoa; phylum Chordata; class Mammalia; order Rodentia; family Gliridae; genus Muscardinus; species Muscardinus avellanarius. The sequence continues at coordinate 27,814,532 of NC_137805.1, forward strand.
ACTATAGACAGCTCCTCCCTCTACCAAAGGCTCACCTTGTAGGGAACTTCCAGGATGCTTGGTTCCAAATTCCAGAACCTCCCTCAGTTTCCCGAATCAAATAAATTGGAAAGGGGGGGGGGATTGTTGACTTGCTAGCAAGTCAGAGAAACCAGTGGACTTAATTAAGCATTCAGGAACAAGCCCTGATTCTCCCTGAACAAAGAAATCAAGTGCCTTTTCAGAGTTAGCTGTTCAGGGTTGAGCCGGTGTCTTATCACCAGGTATAGTGGCATATGCCTATAATCCCAGTACTAGGGAGGCTGAGTCAGGAGGGTCACAGGTTGAAAGACAGTCTCAGCAAGTAGTGAGACCACGAGTTGCTTCAAAAACAAACAAACAAACAACAAAAAAAAACAAGACTGGGCTGTGAATATAGCATGAAGTTAGAATGCCCTGGGTTCAATCCCCAATACAAAAAAAAAATTTAAATGAAGCAAAATGCTAATAATAGAGGTGCCACCCAGGAATATCGAGAAGCCCATTCACCCAGGCTGCTCATAAAGAGTCTTCCTCCGTATCCAGTGTCCCTGTTAACTGTCATGGAGCCAAGAGCTGGCACCAATGGGTGATACGGACCGGAAGATGCCTGGGCTGGACCCGCAGCTCTAAGACGTCATGGCTCCCAGCATGGTGCGTTGGGTGTTTGGTCTTCCTGCACCATCACAAGATGGTTCTCCAAGCAAAGTCTGCCGGCAAGGACGGGCAGAGACGGGGGAGGTAGGGAGGGCGCTGGCCTCTGCCTGGATTCTCCCTCTCCCTCTCCGGCATTCATTCTCTCTCTCTCTCTCTCTCTCTCTCTCTCTCTCTCTCTCTTCTCTTCTCTTCTCTTCTCTTCTCTCTTCTCTCTCCCTCTCCCCTCTCTCCTCTCCTCTCCTCTCTTTTCCTCTTTCTTCCTCTCAAGGAGAACAGCATTTCCCAGAATGCTCGGGTCCCCCCTCCTTTCTACCTAATCCATGCCCCTCCTCCATCAATGGCCAAGGCACTGGGTTTGTGAGTACTTAAAATAATTAGGATTGATTCCTGCAGCTGGGGATCAGGCTGCCAGAGTGCACCTGGGCTTCTGGAAACAAGACCAGGCTGGAAGAGGCAGCTGCTGTTGGGTCGTCCACCGCAGACATCTTTGGGCACCGGGGTCTGGGCCATCAGAGCAGGACTGTGGACCAAGGTGAGGGGCGCAGGGCTGGGCAGGGTCCTCGCACAGCCCGGTGGGCTCCCTTGAATCAGGACAGAGGATTAGGGCCTGGCATCCTGAGGCTGATGGGGTTCCCCACACCCTCTGCTCCCCCATGCCCATCCCAGCCTCCCCAGCTCTTGGTATCTTGCAAGTGAATCTCCCAGTGGAGAAACCAGCTCTGCAACTCCACCCCCGCCCGTGTTTTTGTTGTTGTTGTTGTTGTTGGGTGTTTTTTGTTTTTTGTTTTTTGGGGGGTTTTTTTGGTGGTACTGGGGTTCTTGGAAACCCTTCTACCTCCGGGCTACATGCCCGGCCACTTTTTTTTTTTAAATGAACCAATATTTAAAACTTGGAGTGAGGATGTATTTATTTTGAGTCACCCCTCATGCCATTTTGGCATGGGCTGTATTTCTATTTTCTGTATTTCTATCTTTCTAATAAACTTCTTTAAATCTTCAAAAAAAATAATAAAAAATAATAAAACTTGGAGCGGGTAGCGGTGGCACACGCTTGTAATCCCAGCATTTGGGAGGCTGAGACAGGAGGATCGTGGTTCAAGGCCAGCCTCAGCTACTTAGTGAGGACCTTTGCAACTCCATGAAACCCTGTTTCAAAATAAAGAATACAAAAATAGGGCTGGGGTGTAGCTGGGAGGTAGAATACCCCTGATTTCCATCCCCAGTACTGCAAAAAAAAAAAAGTTGGCAAGTTCACTTAACAATATCAGATGTTTAGTTTTGCTTAAGCTTGTAAAACTCAGAGTCCCTGGGACCCTGTTCCCGCGTTCCTGTGTGACAAGGTGGAGCTCTGCCGCCCACCTGCTCCCCTGTGAGGCCTCCAGGCCCCAGCGGTAACTCCTGGGGCTCTGTCCTCAAGGGCAGGTGCAAAAGGTGGCTCTGGCAATATGCTCCAAGTAGTAAATGTCCTTGGAGCTCACGGCCCCCTGAGCCACGGCCTGGGGCCAGAATTGGGGGTAGGAACGCCTGTCTGTTTCCAGGGGTGACAAGACCAGGATGGGCAAAAGCCAGGCACTGGGGTGACTCACTGAAAAAAAGAAAGAAAAATAAATTAATTAATTAATAATAAAACAGACAAGATCCCCTGTCCTTATGCAGCTTCTGATCTAGAGAGAGGAGACAGGCCTAACCAAAGTAGGTAAGTTATGCGGTATGTCAGAAAGTGTTATTAGTACCCGGGCGTGGGGGCGCACACCTGTAATCCCAGACCTTGGGAGGCTGAGACAGGAGGATCCCAGGTGTGAGGACAGCCTCAGCAAGTAGTGAGACTCTCATCAGCCTAGCAAGACTCTGTTTCAAAATAAAAATAAAATAGGGCTGGGGTGTAGCTCGGAGGTAGTGTTATGGGTTGGGAGAATATGGTTTGGGGAAACTGTTCCCCAGGAACCCCTGCGAGGGTCCCGGACACACTTACCCACAACCCATAACAAAACCCAAAACGACCAAAAACAGAAAAAAGACCGTGGATTCTTGTCCTAAGCTAAGAATAAATATGCATAGCTTGGACAGTTGCTGAAGATTTAAAGACGTTTATTAAAAGATAGAAATACAGAGATAGTTACAGCCCTGTGCTGGAAAGCGGCCCAGGGGGGCAATTCGGATGAAAATACCATGGAACTCCAGTGTACTAAGTGTTTTTATCCCGCCCAAGTCCGTGGCAGGTCCTTTGATCTGTAGATATGCTAGCCCTATCTCTAGCCCAGTCTCTGCTGTCTCCAGGAGGATTTGCCCTGGAAGGGGGGGGCTGTCCTGCCTCCAAACACAGCCCTCTGCACCTCTTGTTCCATCCCCCAAGATGTGTGAAATTGTTTCTCTGGATCTGGGATTTCTTCAGATTTCCCTTAGGCCATTTGTTTCTCTTTTAGAAATGTAAAGAAGCCTCTCAGGCTTTCTTTCCTTCCCTTTAGAGAAGTAAATTACAAGTCCCTCCTTTCTGCTAGCCCTGGCCTTCTTAGTATAAAGGATATATTTTTTAAATTGGAAATCTTTCCCAATACTGATACATTAATACATTTTAAAACCTCTTCCCAATACTAGTACAGTAGAATGCTCCTGGGTCCAATCCCCAGCACCACGAAGGAAGGAAGGAAGGAAGGAAGGAAGGAAGGAAGGGATAGGTTATTAGTATAAATGTGACTAATCCCTCCAAGAACACATAAATACTAATGAAAGTCTAGGTAACTATTAGCACGAGAAGTCCAGATGGAAGATATAAGAAAAGAAATTATTCTAATTAGTGAAAGAAAAAAAAAACAAAGCTTACTTAAATTGACTTGTAATCTACAAAAATGTCCCTGCTTAAGCCATATTGTCTCAGTGATAACGAGGTGGTCACCCCATTTCATAGCAATGCCTGTGTGGGTAAATCCCAAACCTGCGTCTCCAGCAGGTTCCTGGTCCTGGTCCTAAGATTTGCAGGGTAAAAAAAAATAAAAATAAAAAATAAAATAAATTTCAGTACTAGGGATGGAACCCAGGGGCATTCTACCTCCGAGCTACACCTACATTTTATTTTTTTACCTGGAAGCAGGGTCTCGCTGAGTCTCAAAGGCCCTCACTAAGTAGCTGAGGCTGTCAGAGCTATCTGCAAACTGCGATGCTCCGGTCTCAGCCTCCCGAAGGCTGGGGGCGTCTTGATGACAGGGAGGGCAAAGCCCTTTCTTGCTGTAATTCCACCCAGTGCCTGCAGGGGGAGCCCGAGGATCGTGACGATGACTGGACCTTTCAATCCACGCCCCTATTTTACGTCTTCTTATGCTGGGGAATGTGAAGCTGTATTTGTTTGTTTGTTTGTTGCATTTCGCACAACAATTTTGTAAACAATTTTTTCTTGATCTTCTTGGAGATGTTTAGATGTTTGGTGCCCCCCCCCTTAAACTCGGGGCAAGCCTTAAATTCCTAAGCAGGGCCTCCCGTCTCCGACCTTGCTTCTCACCATCCTGCCCCTCCTTCCCGTGCTCCTCCCTCCTGGGCCTCAACGTCGAGGATGCTATGGCTGCCTCCTGCCTTAGGGCCTTAGCACTGGCTTTTTCTGGCTGCTCAAGATACAGGTCTTCCTGTTGCATCCAGCCAAATTCTGTCCCACCTCTGTGCCATGTTACCCAGAAAGTTGCTATGGTCTGAGTGTGCCCTCTCCTAAACCAGGCGTTGAACTTGACTGCCAATGTGATAGGATGAACAGGTGGGGGGTCTTGGAAGGCTAAGTCTGAGGGGGGCCCTCCTCCATGGGAGGACGGCCTTACAGAAGGGCTGGGGAGAGGTTCCTTCTCCTCCGCCTCCTACCGCGCGGGGCACTGCCCCTCTCCTGGGAAGGTGCAGCCACCGGGCACCATCTTGGAAGCAGAGGCTGGGCTCCAGACACAACCCGTGGGCGCCGTGATCTTAGACTTCACACTTCTCGGACTCCAGAGAATTTATTGTTTATACATCACCGGTCTCAGGGGGTTTGTTATAGGAGCACTGACGGGCTAAGACCCAGCTTTCCTTCAACACCCACCCGCAGTTCCCATCAGGACTCCTGCGCCCTCCCCGGCTCGGGTCCTTTTGAACCCTGCGCCCCCCTGAACGCAGAGCACCGAGGCGGACAGTCAAGCCCTTTCCTCCACCCCGGCATCGTGGGATAACAGGGAAACCGGCGCTGGACAGACGTTGACTAAGGAATAAATAAATGCGTGCCTGGGTGAGTAGAATTATGTAACCAAGAGAGAGGCTGGGGGACACCTTCAGTTGCATATGAGAGTCTATTGATTGATTGATTGATTGATTGACTGCAGTACTGGGATGGAATTCAGGGGCATTCTACCTTCGAGCTGCACCCCCAGCCCAATTTTTTTTTTTTTTTTTTTAATTTTGAAACAGGGTCTCACTGAGTTGCAAAGGGCCTCGCTAAGAAGCTGAGGCTGGCTGTGAACCGCGATCCTCCTGTCTCAGCCTCCCAAATGCTGGGGTTACCGGCATGCGCCACCATGCCCAGCTAATAGTTTAGTAGCATCATCCCTCACACCCCCTTTTTTTTGTTTTGCTAGATCTCTGCCTACAGCCCCCCCACACACACACACACACACAGGCTGCAGCGGCCGCCCCCGAGCAGCCCCGAGCAACCCTCCTTCTTACACTAGGTGGCGCTGTGATTCCAGAATCGGACTTTTTTTTCCTCCAGCTTTTCAGGGACTGTCTATACTGCAAAGGAAATAATGACACCAAATCAAGAAAACCACTGTCTTTGGGCCTGAATACTAACCTCCTTCATTTGTTTACTTATTTGTTCATTCATTCATTCATTCATTTTGCCTTCCAAAAAGTAAGATTTTCAAAGCCCACTCTGGTTGACAGTGTTTTTAGACCTTTATAAGACAGACCATTGCTAACCTGTTCAAGGCTCTATGCTTATAGCAGTCTTGGTATGCGTCTACGATTCGTGCTGCCCCTTTTCCCAGTCTCCTGTATCTTTTTCCAGATATCTTTCACAGCACAGAGAACTCACTATAGCCAGTATGATTCTAAATTAAATACATGTTTTTCTTTGGGGCATTGGGGTTGAACCCAGGGACATTCTGCCTCTGAGCTACACCCCAACCCTTGTTTTAAATTTGGAATCAGGATCTTACTAAGTTGCAGAGGGTCTTCCTAAGCTGCTGAGGCTGGCCTGGAACGTGCCAGCCTCCAGCCTCAGCCTCCCACGGAGCGGGATTACAGACGCACACCACCACACTTGGCTACATTTAAATACTTTTCTCACGCAACTGGTTCCCTGAATCTCTGGAGCTCAACTGAAGAATCAGCGATGTATTCCCATTCGGGAGACGGGGAGGGGGCAATTGGGAAGCAGGTGGGTGTCCAGGGGCAGCTTCCTAAGGGATTGTCAGCTAAGCCCAGCCGGTTCTCCCCAGCTAGGAAAAGAAGGGCAGGGGCCTCCGTGGAGGGCAGGGGGCTGGGGGCGGCCAGGACCCGCCATTCACGACCCGGGTGTACTTCCTTGGTACGTCCTATACCAACTGCTGTTCCTCGCTCTGCTCACACTCTGGGAGTTGGTATCTCCGTCACTCTCATCATACACTCCCATCTACACAACCTTCACTTTTACTAACAGCGTGAGGGGCTCCGTAAGCTAGTGATTAAAATCCGAATCCTAGTCAGGTGCGGTGACGGGCACACACCTGTCATCCCAGTACTGGAGGCTGAGGCCAGAGGATTGCAGGTGCGAGGACAGCCTCCGCAACCTCATTGGACTCTCGGCAACTGGTTAAGACTCCATTTCAAAATAAAAAAAGGTTAGGGTTAGCGGGGCTCTCAGCAACTTAGTGAGACCCTGTTTCCAAATGAAAAATAAAAAAGGGTAGGGATGGAGCTCAGAGGGAGAGTGCTTCTGGGTTCAATCCCTAACAGCACACCGTGTGTGTGTGTGTGTGTGTGTGTGTGTGTGTGTGTGTGTGTGTGTGTGTTCTCGGACATCTTAGCCTATAGTTCCCTATAAGACAACAGAGACAAGGCCTTGTGGATTAAAGAAAAAATCAAGCAGGAACGGACAGATACTAGACAGGCTGCCACCTGACCCGGAGCTCCGGAGGAGGCCCGTGTCCTGGTTGTTCCAGGTCGTATGCCTTTGCCGTGGGCAGCTCTACCTTGGCGCCAGGTGGCCCAGAGCCCCGTGGCCAGCTGACTTTTAGACTTCTTGGAGACTTTATTTCTTATTTGGAGACTGGTCTGTTCCTGAAAGAGTCAACAGTGGAAGTCTCCGTCTCCTTGAGGGAAGTCGATCTTCACCAGTAGGGTCCAGTTCAGCTCTGAGAGCCCGAGACAGTCACACCGGACTTGTATCCATCATATCCCCAAACTAGGGATATACAATTTTAATGAAGAAAAGGAGGAGGAAGGAAGGGAGGGAGGGACGGACGGACGGACGGACGGACAGAGGAAGGGAGGAAGGAAGGAAGGGAAAGAGAAATTGTTGGAATAAGAATTGTGGTCTTCTAAGCCAGGCATGGTGGCGCACGCTTGTAATCCCAGCACTTGGGAGGCTGAGATAGGAGGATCGCACAGGTTCGAAGCCAGCCTCAGCTACTTAGTGAGGCTCTCAGCAACTTAGTGAGACCCTGTTTCCAAATAAAGTATAAAATAGGTCTGGGAGTATAGCCCAGAAGTAGAAAGCCTCTGGGTTCCACCCCCAGTACCACAAAATATAAATAAGACTTGTCTTCTTTATACACTTTTACTGTCTTTCTACACCCTATAGTCAGAAATCTCCACAATCCACATTATTATTATTATTATTATTATTATTATTATTATTATTACTGTGGTACTGGAGATTGAACTTAAGGGCATTCTACCTTCGAGCTACATCCCCAGCCCTGTTTCTTTTATTTTTTATTTTGAGACAGGATCTTGCTAGATTGATGAGGGTCTCAGTACTTACTGAGGCTTCCCTTGAACCTGCAATCCTCCTGTATCAGCCTCTCAAGTCCTAGGATTACAGGTGTGTGCCACTACACCCAGCTAAATTCTACTTTAAAGGGAATATATAATGCTTTTTTTTTTCACACGCAAGTCCAGCCACGTGCTGTGTGTGTGTGTGTGTGTGTGTGTGTGTGTGTGTGTGTGTATGTATGTATACTGGAGATTGAACCTAGGAGCATTCTACCTCCAAGCTACATCCCTACTCCTTTCTAGTTTTGAAACAGGGTTTAACTAAGTTGAGGCTGGCCTCGAACCTAAGATCTTCCTGTCTCAGCCTCCTGAGTACTAAAATTACAGGTGTGTGCCACTGTGCCTGGCAAAAGCATGCACTCTATTTAACCCCACAAGTTACCAGTTTTCTTTGTGGGGAGACAAGAGGGAAAGGTGGTCTTCAAGGAGCCGGGCATCCCCCGGAATTATCCCTACAACTTTGTATTGTGTGGTTCTATAAGCTCCACTCCTTCCTTCCTTCCTTTCTTTCTTTCTTTCTTTCTTTCTTTCTTTCTTTCTTTCTTTTATGGTACTGGGGATGGAACTCAGGGGCATTCTACCTCTGCACTACACCCAGCCCTATTTATTATTCTTTATTTTGAAACAGGGTCTCAGTTGCAGAGGCCCTCACTAAGTAGCTGAGGCTGGCCGCAAACCTGCAATCCTCCTGTCTCAGCCTCTCGAATGCTGGTATTACAAGTGTGCGCCACCACGCCTGGCTCCTATTTTCTTAAGATCCTGAATTATTCTACCCAAGTTGCAATGGGGTCAGCTCTGAAGAACTTCCTCCCCAGCACTGGAAACCTCATCACCTGTGAACGCATTGTAACCCCGTACTTGGGAGGCTGAGACGGGAGGATCACGGGTTCGCGGCCAGCCTCAGTTACTTAGTGGGGCCCTCTGCAACTTAGAGAGAGACCCTGTTTAAAAAAAAAAAAAGAATAAAAATAGGGCCAGGGGTGTAGCTCAGAGGTAGAATGTCTCTGGTTTCAACCTTCAGTACCACAAAAATAAAATAAAATAAAAATAAAAAAATAATCAGAGCACAGGAGGTCGCATGGTTGTTCTCCCTCGGTGGAAAATCAAGTAATAAAATCCAGAGCAAGAGGACCCCGGGCAATTGGTACTACCCCCTACTATCCACACGCGGCAGACACGCTCGGCTAACTGAACTCTTTTATTCCAAGACCAAAGGATTCTTCTAGAGTTGTCTTCCTTTGAAATCTCTAGTTTGGCTTGCTTGTGATCGTTAAAAACAACTGTGTGTACCTGTCTGCTTCCCCTGCAGTTTATTCATCCTAAGCCCAAAGGTACTTTCCACCACCTCCTTTAGGAGCCAGCCACCTGCCCAGGTGAGCTGCTGACTCACTTAAAAATCTCTGGCGAAATGGACTCAACACTCAGTACCTCCCCAGCCAAGTCAACAGCCGCACGGGATGTGCCGGGGCAGGTTCTTGACATCCGGGAACAAGACAAACCGAACTCTGGGCCCGAAGGGATTGGCAGTAACAGCCTTGCCGTGAAATTTCCCCAAATGTCTACCCGATGGAATTAGCCAAGTTTTTTCATGTCAGAAGAAAATAGATCAGATATTTGTATGGTGATGTAATCGTAGCAATTAATGATAAAATCCATATGCTAACAATGGAATGTTCAAAAACCCATAAACTTTCTTATTAGCTGGTTTCACTTGATACTAAATCCATTACATCTGTATCTCTGCAAATTTTTTTTATTAATAATAATGAAATCTGAGGCGGGCGTGGTGGCACACGCTTGTAATTCCAGCAGTTGGGAGGCTGAGACCGGAGGATCGCAGTTCACAGACAGCCTCAGCTACTTAGCGGGGCCCTTTGCAACTCAATGAGACCCTGTTTCAAAATAAAGAATAAAAAATAGGGCAGGGGTGTAGCTTGGAGGTAGAATGGCCCTGGATTCCATCCTCAGTGCTAATAATAATAATAATAATAATAATAATAATAATAATAATGAAAAATCTGGGCATGGTTTACACACCTGTAATTCTAGTACTTGGGAGGCTGAGACAAGAGGATCACAGGTTCACAGCCAGCCTCAGAAACATAGTGAGGCCCTATGCAACTTAGTAAAACCCTCTTTCAAAATTAAAACGAAATAGGGTTGGTGGTGTATCTCAGAGGTAGAATGGCTCTGGGCTCAAGCCCTAGTACCACAAAAACAATTTTAAAACTTTAAAGTTTATTTTAAATTTAATTTTTTTATTATAAAACATTGGTCAAAAATTTTTCTACATATTCATTGAATCAGGTTTCCGTTTTCCTGTGGAGATACTTTGTTATTTAAGGAATGTGAATCTCTTCACACAGATCTCTATTTTCCTAGACATTTTGAAAGAAGAATGGGAAAAAAAAGTAGCCAGGCTTGGTAGAACATGTAATTTCAGTAGTTGGGTGGTTGGGACAGGAAGATCCCGGAATCAAGGCCCACCTCAGCAACATAATGAGGCTCTCAGCAACCTAGTGAGACCCTGTTTTAAAATAGAAGATAAAACAGGCTAGGCGTATAGCTCAGAGATAGAATGTCCCTGGGTTCATCCACAGTGCCATAAGAAACAAGGCACGCCGTTTCTTTGGGTATATACGTTTTATAGTAGATTCAACTTTTTTTTTTTTTTTTTTTTTTTTTTTTTTGGTGGTGGTACTGGGGTTCCTGGAAGCCCTTCTACCTCCAGGCTACACTCCCAGACCTATTTTTACATTTTTATTTGGAAACAGGGTCTCTTAAGCCAGCACGCGCGGCTGGCTTCTAACCTGCGCCATCCTCCTGTCTCCGCCTCCCAAGCGCGGGATTACAAGCGTGTGCCACCACGCCCGGCTAGATTCAACGTTTTAACCAGGAACCGTGCTTCTTTAGAACTATAGAATCAATTGAGCAAGTATAGCTAGAAAAAGCAAACACTTTCTCTCTGTTTCTTTTGTCATATATTATTTGGTAAATATTTACCAAGCACCTAAACAAATCCAGGCCTCAGAGACAGGCAGAGGTTAAGACCACCATCAGTCAAGACCGTCCGCCATCCTGGGCCTGGGGTCTGGTCTCCTGACAGCTAGAATTTGCTCCTGATTGTAACTCTATGATATTAGAATCATAACATGAGCCTGATCTGTAAACGCCGCTATGAATTCCATGGTATGAGGACAGGCAACAGGAACGTGGTCGTGATGGTAATACGCAGGGATTCCAACCCGGGTCCGCCTAAAGTCTGTAAGAAAGCACAGTTTTGTCATCAGAAAGTGGTAAATAATAATACCTTCCAGTTGTCATGTGGGGAAAGATAATAAAATGTCTGACTCACGCATTGAAGCTCCTTAGTAAATCATAATTCGCAGTCACAGTACAATAACTTGTTAACGGGAGCACGCATGCTCTGTTTCTTCACCTTTGAAATGGAGCCGATGAATCAGTTTAAAAGTGCTCCCCATTTCAATGCATTCGGGAATACTTAAGATTCCTCTTTCCAGACTTGGAATAAAACATCTGTGTATGTGTGTGGTATTAGGGATTAAACCCAGGAGCATTCTACCTCTGAGCTATACCCCCAGTTTAATTTGTATTTCTTATTCGACAATAGGGTCTCATTAGGTTGTTGAGAGTCTCACTAAATTGCTGGGGCTGGCTTTGAACCTCTGATCCTCCTGTCTCAGTCTCCCAAGTATTGGGATGACAGGCATGGGCCACCACGCCTGGCTAATAAACCTTTACCAACATGACAACTTGAATTCCCCTCAAAAATCACAAAGCAAGCACAGAGATCAAACAGATTTTTGTAAAGACGATGGTTGTTCTTGCTCTTTTAAATCCTCTTGAGACGTGCCCAGGTATAGTAACCTCCAATTTCGCCGGTGAGAAATTTGGGCTCAGAGAAGGAAAATAACCTGCCCAAGGCCGCACGGAACGCGGTCAGCCAGGGTCTCAGCCCAAGCTGTTGAGACCAAACTATGAGTTTTGTCTCGTGGGACTGCCTTCTGTGTGACACACAGATGAGGTCCTCCAGGATTTACCAACAACTTCCCCAGCAAACAAAGGCTGCATTGACACCGATCGTTTTCGTTTTCACTCGGGAATGAAGAACTACTCAATAATCAATTGTCTCTTGTCCGCTTATTGGACGCTGGCCAACGTAAACAGCTCTGCCGTACGGTGTAGGAGAGACAAAAACAAGGAGACAGTGTCTATCATTTCAAGGAGCTTTGTCTAAATCGGGTAGAGAGCCCAACAAGAAATGACACAGAAAGTCAGACCTAAACTATTTGAGAGGCCAGTTCCCGGTGGTTCTTAATAAAATGAACAGTGAGTTTCACCTAGGGCCTGTCATCCTCAGAAACGCCTTGTGGAGGGGGCGCTACTGTGAGTACCACTTTTGAGAGGGGGCGGCAGAGGCCTGGCGGGGTAGGAAATTGTCCCTGGTTTATCTGGCCCCTGAGTGGCTGAGCTATGATCTAAACTCGCCAGTATTGCTTGGCTAAACTTCCGCAACTTTATTCAACTGTAGAGCTTCCTGAGTTAAAATTCAACTATGTGGTTGAACACAAATGCAATCATTGAGACATCTAAGTGGCCTGTCTTCTGCATAGTTTGAAAAGAATAAAAAACACCTGAGGTTACAAGCCAGAAATGCTACAAAGTGATAGTTGCTAGCATTTTCCTGGGCTAAGAGTTTAATCTGCATTATCCTCGCAGCAAACCCACAAGACCGGCTGTGCTACTATTTCCATGATACTTAGCTTTACTGTGAGGTCAGACCCAATACCGTCCGTTCAACAGAAAGCCGGTCTCCATGTTTGCATAATCAAAAAGTAATCTCCAAACCAGGCATCGTGGTGCATGCCTATAATCCCAGCACTTGGGAGGCTGAGACAGGAGGAGGTTTGAGGCCAGCCTCAGCAGTTTAGTAAGACTCTCAGCAACCTAGTGAGACCCTGTTTCAAAATACAAATAAAAAATAAAAAGTTTTGGGGTATATGCAGAAGTGGAATGCCTCCGGGTTCAATCCCTAGTCACACACACACACACACACACTCCACACAAAGTAATCTCCAACTCACACCTTCACCTATTTGGAAGGCTTCTGTACTTCTCAGTTGGAGAACCAGGCCTTACTGTCCAACAGACTCCGCCCTCCCCTCATTACACACGTACACACATGTGCACACACACGTTGTCCTCTGTGGTATGAGGCTAGGGTATAATTACCCATCCAAGGACTTGGCAAAATTTCCCTGAACAAGACAGAGGGCCCCGGGCCCGTCTCAGTAATGATGGTGGCGCTTATAAGGCTCTTTCTTCAAGGTCTCTCATTAGGAATCCCGACAGGATCCTACCCAATGACTCCCAGCGGTGGGGGAGGAGGGATCCCGCTCTAAATACCCATCTTTAACGTCACCGTGCCTTGTGGAGGACGCGCACGTGTTGGGGTCAATGAACTTTCAAAGAACTAGTCATGCCTTCCTTGACAAGTCAGTATAAAAATGATTGAAGACTTTCTCCATCGGACGAGAGAAACCAGTTTCTCTGAAATAGAGATTCTCTTAGAGGCTATTATGTGTGTAATGACCGCCTGTCCCTCTAAGTATCTAGTAGAATGCACAGCGCCAAGCTCAGGGGTAACACTAGCAAATGTGCACTATCCCCCCCTCTTTTAAAATACACCTTCTAGCCGGGCGTGGTGGCGCACGCTTGTAATCCCCGCGCTTGGGAGGCGGAGACGGGAGGATCGCGCAGGTTCGAAGCCAGCCACGCGCGCTGGCTTAGGAGACCCTGTTTCCAAATAAAAATGTAAAAATAGGTCTGGGAGTGTAGCCCGGAGGTAGAAGGGCTTCCAGGAAGCCCAGTACCACCAAAAAAATAAAATAAAATAATAAAAAAATACACCTTCTAAAAGCACAAGGGGACAAACTAAGGGGATGATAAGTCACTAGCAGAATGAGTTACCTTCATCCAGCACTCGCGACGTCCAGGCACAGGTGAGGCTCACAGATGGGCTTTGTCTTTGGGCAACGTTTTCTGTACCACCATCAGCCTACAAAGTCTCTCTATCTCTCCACCGTGTACCTATTGCTAAGGTCGTCATCCTGATCCCACCCCATTCCTCCTGGAATGGTCCCATTTAAGGAACATTCCCAATATTCTGAGAATCTTGTTTAAGAAAAGATGATATAACATGATGCCCTATGGGTGCTTATGTTAAGGGTTCAGGCTGGAGTCAGAAAATATTGGGTGTGGACCCACCTGGACCACAGGTGACATCTGTGCCTTGTGCAAATTATTTAAATCTCAGCCGGGCGTGGGGGCGCACGCTTGCCATCCCAGCACTGAGGAGGTGGAGACTGGAGGATAGGGGTTAACAGACAGCCTCGGCTACTTAGCAAGGCCCTTCACAGCTCAGTGAGACCCTGTTTCAAAAATAAAAAGACAAGCCGGGCGTGGGGGCGCACGCTTGTAATCCCAGCGCTTGGGACGCTGAGACAGGAGGATCGCACAGGTTCAAAGCCAGTCTCAGCTACTGAGTGAGGCTCTCAGCAACTTAATGAGACCCTGTTTCCAGATTTAAAAAAATAATAATAATAGGTCTGGGAGGATATTCCAGAGGTAGAAAAGCCCCTGGATTCTACCCCAATTACCACAATAAAATAAAAATAAAAATAAAAAGACAAAATAGGGCAAAGGTGTAGCTTGGAAGTACAATGCCCCTGAGTTCCATCCCCAGTACTATAAAAATAAAATAAAATAAGAAAAGAAAAAAAAGGAAGTATTTAAATCTCAAAGAACCAGTGGTTTTGTGTTTGCTTTTTTTTTATTTATTTTTTTTTTCGGTGGCACTGGGGTTCCTGGAAGCCCTTCTACCTCCGGGCTACACTCCCAGACCCATTTTTACATTTTTATTTGGAAACAGGGTCTCCTAAGCCAGCGCGCACGGCTGGCTTCGAACCTGCGCGATCCTCCCGTCTCCGCCTCCCAAGTGCGGGGATTACAAGCGTGCGCCACCACGCCTGGCATCCAGCCCTATTTTTTATTCTTCATTTTGGAAATCAGGGTTCTCACTGAATTGCAAAGGGCCCCGCTAAATAGCTTGTGCCACCACGCCCGGCTGCGTTTGCTTTTGCTTCTGTTTATTTGGTTTTATTTCCCTGGTACTAGGAATTGAATCCAGGGGAACTCTGCCTCCGAGCTACACCCTCAGTTCTTTACATATTTTGAGACAAAGTCTGGCTAAGCGGCAGAGGCTGGCCTAACTTGCAATCCTCCTGCCTCAGTCTCTCAAGTACTGTGCACCACCATGCCCACCTGATTTTATTAATTGGGTTGAAGTCACAACTAAATGGGAAAATTGTATAAAATGAGTTCAGTGCCAGCTGATCCTAAGTTCCCATAGTAGAAGATACATAGTATATAATATATACATTTCATATAAGCTATATGTTATATGTATACTATGTAACTGGATATATGTGGTTACCATGTAACTATGCTGTATATATACTATGTAATATATAGTACATGCACATGGTTACAAGTATACTATGTAACCCTGCGTGGTGGCGCAGGCTTGTAATCCCAGCATTCCGGAGGCTGAGACCAGAGGATCATGGTTCGCGGACAGCCTCAGCTACTTAGTGAGGCCCTCTGCAACTTAGTGAGACCCTGTTTCAAAATAAAGAATAAAAAATAGTGGCCGGGCGTGGTGGCACATGCTTGTAATCCTAGCATTCGGGAGGCTGAGACTGGAGGATCACGGCCAGCCTCAGCTGCTTAGTGAGGCCCTTTGCAACTTAGTGAGACCCGGTTTCAAAATAAAGAGTAAAAAATAGGGCAGGGGGTGTAGCTCAGAGGTCGAATGCCCCTAGATTCCATACCCAGACCCACAAAAAAAAAAAAAATAGTGCAGGGGTTGTAGCTTGGAGGTCAAATGCCCCTGGGGTCCATCCCCAGACCAGCAAAATAATAATAATAATTAATAATAATAATAATAATAATAATAATAAATTATTATTATATCATGTATTTAAATAGATATAATACATTATATACAAACTATCATAGATATGCCTATCAGTAGATATTATTTTTATCAACATAAACAGTCATCAACCTCTGAGGATAAATCTAAGATGATAATATTCCTGCTCAAGTTGGGCTGCAGACAATTTTCCAGAAACAAACTGGACGTTTACAGGAGACTTAACCAGGGAAGCCTTTGTCAACACGAGCGTCAACATGACCCAGGGCGGTGGCTGGAAGGCAGGGTCCCAACGTCATCGCTTCCTCGCCGGCAGCTGGTGCGGGATTGGCAATGCAGAAATATGAGCCACTTTCAAACAGCAAAACCCTCCAACTTCTCTTCCTGAATTAGGAAACTGAGTTTGGAGCCTGACTCCAGGAATTCTGTGTGTGCACCCGCCCTTTTAAGTCTTTGTAGAAGTGGAGGGGAGGGGCTGGTGTGAGCCGCAGGTGCCCCTCCTTGGCACCCAATGAAGTCTGCGTGAAGAGGGGGCCGGCTGGGACGCGGGGAAGGTGACCAACCAGAATTGAAGTTCGGCCCTTGCAAACCGGACCCTCACGGTGCATTCCATAACCACCCAAGAGGGAACAACCGCCCAGTATTTTTATTGAGCAATTTTTTATGGCGTAGCAGCTATGGCCAGGCCTCTGTTTTAGTCGCTTTTGCGTGCATTCATTTAAGCTCCCTAACAACTAAAACTGTAGCAGCCGGGAAGGAAATTCTACAAACCCTCTGGCCCTTCTTGCCCAAGTTAAGTCCCAAGATGAAGTCCCCTCTTCTGATGCACGTTAGTAAATCTCAAAACCTCCCCACCCGGGAAGGCTCAGGAAGCCAACTTTCCTCCCGAGGAAGTCCGGTCCGGGCTGGGAAACCTGTCTCCCCGGGCTGCACTCGCTCACCCTCGCTCACCCGGGGTCGGGATTGTGCAAGCCGAGCTGAGCCCGCAGGGGGAGGGAGCACACCCGGTGAACCCGGCCTGCGTGCCGCCCGCCCGCGGGTTATCTCCGGGTGGAGTCCGCCCGGCCAGCAGCGCATCCTCGGTCACCGAGGCCCTGGCGCCCTCGCTCACCTCGCTGACACCATCCTCTTCCCACCCCCCTCCCCGCGTCCCGCGTCCCTCCGGGCCTGGCCAGTCGGGGCCCACTCCGCCCTTTCCAGCGCGCTCATTGGTCGCCCCGGGCCTTGCCCTGTCTCCATAAATGCAGGGTCCCCGGGCTTGGGAGCATGGAGAGGTGCGGGCCGACCCGCAGCATCCTTAATCACGCCGGGACTCCAGACGCGCAGACCAACAGGCGACCCGCAGCCCTCCCTGTCCTCTCCAAGAGCGACCGCATCCCGCGCCGCGCTCCTGCTGTCGGCGCCAGGCACCTGCACTCGAGGCTGCGCTTAGCAGCGACCTGAGCATCCTCGCCCAGGTCCTCTCCGCACCCGCCTCTGCTGCTCCCTCCCTCACACCTGCCTGGCCTTTTTATTTGCCCTTTTTCAAGCCCCCTGGTCCCTTCAGCGCCTTTCCAAGTCCGCCTTTTCTCTCCCGCTGCGATGACCTCCACCGTGGGCAAGAGCCACCCCCTGGCCGCCTTTTTGCAGCGGCTGCGCGGCCTCCGGCAGCCCCCCAGATCCGTGACATCTCGGGCACCTGCGCCCGCTCGGCCGCGGGAAGTGCCCCTCTGCCCGCTGAGGGCTCGCGGGGAGGCGCGCGCCGCGGCCGCCCTGCCCGGCCCCGCCAACTGGCCACTGCTGGGCAGCCTGCTGGAGATCCTTTGGAAGGGAGGGCTGAAGAAACAGCATGACACCCTGGTAAATACCTCGCCAGGCCCCGATTCCCTCCTGGTCCCCGCCCTCCCCCTCCCAGTGGGCTTCACACCCTCCTGGGGCGCTCCGGAGTCCCGGCAGCCCCCGGAGGATGCAGGTGCGCCTCGGGGGATGGCGGAGGATGCTCTGACTCCGCCGCGTCTCCCCGCTGCAGGCTGAGTACCACCAGAAGTACGGCAAGATTTTCCGGATGAAGTTGGGCTCCTTCGACTCGGTGCACCTGGGCTCGCCCTGTCTGCTGGAAGCGCTGTACCGCACCGAGAGCGCGCATCCCCAGCGGCTGGAGATCAAGCCCTGGAAAGCCTACCGCGACTATCGCCAGGAGGGCTACGGGCTCCTCATCCTGTAAGTCCAACCCACAGGGTGGGGCCGGGCCCGGGGATGCTTGTGCCGGACATTGGGAAGGGACAGGAATTAAGTTCCCTGCGGTTGGATATTTCTTATGCGGGGCAGATAGACTACACGGAAGCCCCTAACTGCGGCAGGTGCAGTCTGGCTCCAGATGCATTAGAGGGGACCAGGGAAAAGCCATAGCATCGCGCACCCCTGACGCCTGCTCGCTCTTTAGCTGGTCAGAGCCACAGCCTGCCTGCGAAGCTATGCCAACCCAGCCTCACTTCGTGGTGTTCAGACCCTTCCAGAGAAGGAGGTTCGGAAGTCAGCGTGCCTGGCAAAATCTTTTACAAACAAAACAATCCCTTTAAATTTCCAGGAACCAGCCATGCATGGTGGCTCATGCCTGTCATCCCAGTAATTGGGAGGCTGAGACAGGAGGATCACAAATTGAAGACCAGCCTCAGCAACTGAGGGAGACCCTGTTTCAAAATAAGAATAAAATAGGGCTGGGGGTATAGCTCAAAGGTAGAATGCCCCTGGGTTCAATCCCTAGTACCACCGAATAAATTGCTGGAACTCCTTTTCATAAACGCAAAAGCTACAAATCAACTTTTTTGTTTTGTTTGGGTGTTTTGTGGTTTTTTGTTTGTTGTTTTGCTTTTGACAGTGACCTTTCATCTTTCTGGAAATGAAATTGAAGACCTAGGTCTAGGTTTTTGCAAAAATGATATCAGGGTGGTTGTCAAGGACACATTTTAAAAAAGATAAATGTTACAGAGTGATATGTTTCTTCTGGTTTTGTTAACTGCTGGTGTTTAGCAAGTAGCCCTTTTTTACCCCTCCCCAAATTGTAATACATAGTAGTTGTATCCCTCTCCCTTCTGTGGTGCTGGGAATGAATTCAAGGGCATTCTGTAAGCTACAACCCCCGGCCCTTTTGTATAACTATTTAGAAACAGAGTGTCACTAAGTTGCTGAGTCTGGCCCCGAACCAGCCACCCTCCTGTCTCAGCCTCCCAAGTACTAGGACTTACAGGTGAGCGCCATCACACCTGGCTAGTAGCTGCGTTGCCCAGGATTCAATTACTGGCATTAAAACACCCATTAAGACACCAGACATCACAAACTGCGTGGCCAGCTATGGGACAAGAACATAACAGGTCTGTGATGACGACTGGCTGTTTACAGCTCTAGCAACTCTCTACATTATATATTTGATAAGATCTTAAATTTGTTGTGTTTTGGAACGGTGATGTCCAAGCCAGTGAGCAGAAAAAAGCTTTTTCTCAAACAAATTCTAGTAGCTAACAATAGATATCACAAGCTCTGTCTCACTGTTGAGAACAGAGGCCCCTGGCCTCCCCAGAGGACCTCCCAAAATCACATCACATTTCCTGATCCCAACTCATCTGAGTGTCACCTTTCTTATATAATCTTGGGTTGGGAAGAAAGGTGCTTTTCTGTCCTATTATCAAAGCCCCAAATATTCCTCGCTAATCCTCCCTGGATCTTTTGGGCATGGTTCTCAGGGTTCATCTTCTCGTCTGGTCCTCGAGGTTGTAGCCGGGGTTACCTGTGTATCTCCCTTCTTGCCGTTTGCTCTAAAAATAACCCTGCTTCTCTCTCAGGGAGGGAAAAGACTGGCAGAGGGTCCGGAGCGCCTTTCAAAAGAAACTCATGAAACCCGTGGAAGTCATGAAACTGGACAACAAGATTAATGAGGTTTGTAGATTGGGGCCAGCTGCCCGGGGCCACTCGGGTACCGGGGGATGTGAAGGGAGCTTCGCGGGACACCTCCCAGGCAGAGGGGAAGGCATGCATCGTAGGTGACCTGGGTCTTCTCTTTCTCTCTTTCCACGGTACTTCCTTCTCCCCAAACCCTTATTTCTCTCTCCCTCGACCTCTTTTAAAGTAATAGTGTAGCAAGCATGGACTTTGGTGTCCCACTGTCTTGGATTTTAGCCCCAGCCTTCCACCCAAGCACTAGGGGACCCGGCCACTCCACTCTTCCTAAGACTCAGTTTCCCCATCTCTAACATGGCAGGGACAGCTCCGAGCCCACGGGTTGGCTGTGAAGATGGAAGGAGAGAGTGCTGCTAAAGTTCTTGGGTAGTGACTGGGTTTTGCAGGTTGCCTAAGAGTCCACAAGACAAAGGAAGTGTGGAGAGAAACATTCAAGCAGAGATTGTGGTCTGTTAAATATACAAAGGCACCGAGTGGCGCCATGCGTTCAGAGACGTGACCTCCGATGCAGCGAGACAGGCTTCTCTACAATGACTCTCCTGCAGGTCTTAACACTTGTTCTAAAGTATTTGAACACCATTCTTTTTTTTGTGTGTGTGGTACTGGGGTTCCTAGTAGCCCTTCTACCTCCAGGCTACACTCCCAGACCTAATATATATATATATATATATATATATATATATATATATATATATATATATATATATATATATATATATTTTTTTAATTTGGAAACAGGGTCTCTTAAGCCAGTGAGGCTGGCTCCGAACCAGCGCGATCCTCCTGTCTCCGCCTCCCAAGCGCGGGGATTACGAGCGTGCGCCACCACACCCGGCTTTGAACATCATTTTTTAGCAGCAGAAGGTGCAAAGGGGTTTTAAGCATGTAACAATCTCTCTTTATGACTGTTCATTTTGTTTTTGTTGTTGTTTTGGGGGGGGTTGTGGTACTGGGGTTCCTGGAAGCCCTTCTACCTCCGGGCTACACTCCCAGACCTATTTTTACATTTTTATTTGGAAACAGGGTCTCCTAAGCCAGCGCACGTGGCTGGCTTTGAACCTGCGCGATCCTCCTGTCTCTGCCTGCCAAGCGCGGGGATGACAAGCGTGCGCCACCACGCCTGGCTATATTTTTATTTTGAACTGGACTTAAACCCAGCTGGGGTGATATGGATGAGACACTATAAACATAGTACCTTTTAGGAGCCAGGTAGTTAATATAGACTAGTAAAGCAGGCCCGGGGAAGAGCTGAATGGTGCATCACCAGCTGTGGTGGCGCATGTCTCTGAGCCCAGAGCGTAGGAGGCTGGGACAGGAGGGTCGCAGATTCAAGGCAACTTAGCGACACCCTCAACAACTCAGTGAGAACATGTTTAAAAACAAAAAATGAGAGCCGGGCGTGGTGGGCACGCTTGTCATCCCCGCGCTTGGGAGGCCGAGACAGGAGGATCGCACGGGTTCGAAGCCAGCCTCAGCAACTTAGTGAGGCTCTCAGCAACTCAGTGAGACCCTGTTTCCAAATAAAATATAAGTCTGGGAGGATAGCCTGGAAGTAGAAAGCCTCTGGGTTCCATCCCCAGTACCCCCCCCCACACACACACACACAGAGGTAGCCCAGAGGTAGACTGCTCCTAGGTTTAATCTCTATTACCAAGGGGTGGGGGGAGAACGAGAACAAAAGAAAAGGAAAAAAAGAAGGAAGGGAGGGAGGGAGGGAGGGAGGGAGGAACTGGGATGCCCTTCCTCGAGGGGACAGCTGCCCCAGATCTAGCAAATGTGTCACATGAGAATATGAACCCAGTGTCATTTTTAATAACTTTATCATCGTCATCACCACGGTGACCAGGAGTAGGAAATCAATATATTTATGTGAAATCGATTTCTTCCCTGGTACAAATTCAAAGCACTTCTTGATGCAGGATCTGAGCAAACTAAGCGCGCCTGTAGATTACACCTGCGGCCGCACAGTCGCTCGTGCCTCAGCGTCAGGCGGGGCGAGCTCTCCGCCATGCGTCCATGGCCAAAACACCGGCCCCCTCGGCCTTGTTTTCTCATCTGTCACATGGGAAATGGAGGAACGGGGTGCCCACCGCTCCTGGGCAGCTGGTGGGTCCGCCAAGATAACACACTGTGTCCACTGCTCGGTCCTCCGCCAGCCTCCTCCAGCTTGAGGGCTGGAGTGCCCACAGCCACCTAAAACATTCACACTTGAAAGTGGCATCTAGAGACCCTATGTGACTGACCGTCCGAGGCCACAGAGCCATTGAGTGATGGAGCCGCACTTAGAATTTGCAGATCTGGAGCCGGGCAAGGTTGTGTACATCTGTAATCCCCGCGCTTGGGAGGCCGAGACAAGAGGATTGCGCAGGTTCGAAGCCAGCCTCAGCTACTTAGTGAGGCTCTCAGCAACTTAGTGAGACCCTGTTTCCAAATTTAAAAAAATAAAATAAAATAGGGAGCCAGGCATGGTGACGCATGCTTGTCATCCCAGCATTCGGAAGGCTGAGTCAGGAGGATTGTAGTTCGCGGCCAGCCTCAGCTACTTAGTGACGCCCTTTGCAACTCAGGGAGATCCTGTTTCAAAATAAAGAATAAAAAAGTAGGGTGGGGGTGTGGCATGGAGGTAGGATGCCCCTGGGTTCAATCCCCAGTACCACAAAAAATAAAATAAAATAAAATAGATCTGGGGGTGTAGTCCAGAGGTAAAGAGGCCCCTGGGTTTCAGCACCAGTACTACAAAAAGAAAAAAGAAAAAGAATTTGCAGATCTGGCTCCTTAACAGAAACAACCAATAAACAGAGAGATTTTTTTTTTCCCCAGATGTGGAAATGTGCAGACCTCGGGGTAGCTGCAAATCAGTCTAGAGCGCTCTGCCATCGGGGATACCCACTGGCCCTCCTTCACAAGTCATCCCCAAATTTTTAATTTTTCTTCTTTCTTTTTTGTGGTACTAGGACTGAGCCCCCGGGGCCTTCTACCTCTGAGCGACACTCCCAATCCTATTTTATTTTTTATTTTGAAACAGGATCTTGCTAAGTGCCTTGCTAAGTCGCTGAGGCTGGCCACAAGCCTGCGATCCTCCCGTCTCAGCCACCCAAGTACTGGGATGCCAGGCGTGTGCCCCCACGCCCGGCTTTAGTGCCCAATTCTTATCAGAGCAAATGTTTTCTTTAAGGGTTAGAATCATTTTCAGATCAAAAGTAGAAACTTAAGCTGCAGGGCAGATGCAGAAAACGCCAGAGTGAGGTTTGAGGGGCGACGGTAGGCTCCCAGGAAGATGTTAGCATCCGCTCAGCCTCACCACGGAGGCCACGGGGGCAAAGCCCTCGCCAGCGCGCGGAGACTTCCTCTTGCGACTTTAAAACTGTGTCTCTCCTGGTTTGTCCCAAGGTCTTGGCCGATTTTATGGGTAGAATGGACGAGCTTTGTGACGAACGCGGCCACATCGAGGACTTGTACAGCGAGCTGAACAAGTGGTCATTTGAGAGTAAGTGGTCCGTGCTGTGCCCTGCGCTCGGCTCTGCCAGTGGCCTTGGGGATGAAGTCGGCCCCGGTGGCGACTCTTTGGTAAAGATCCGCCGTTGCCAAGGAAGGAGATGCCTCCCGAGGCTTCCCCGGGGCACGGAGGTTGCGCCCGCTCTGTGCGTTATGAAGCCATTCAAGAAATGACTAGTAAGCCGGGCGTGGGGCGCACGCTGGTCATCCCAGCATCCGGGAGGCTGAGGCAGGAGGATCGCGGTTTGTGTACGGCCTCAGCTACTCAGCGAGGCCCTTTACAACTCAGTGAGACCCTGTTTCAAAATTAGTAATAAGCCGGGCGTGGTGGCGCACTCTTGTAATCCCCGCGCTTGGGAGGCGGAGACAGGAGGATCACACAGGTTTGAAGCCAGCCACGCTGGCTTAAGAGACCCTGTTTCAAAAATATAAAATAGGTCTGGGAGTGTAGCCCGGAGGCAGAAGGGCTTCCAGGAACCCCAGTACCACCAAAAATAAAAAATAAATAATAAATAATTAATTTAAAAAATAGGGCAGGTGGGTGTAGCTCAGAGGTAGAATGACCCTGGGTTCCAGCCCCTGTACCACGAAAAAAAAATTTTTTTAAAGAAAGAAAATGACTAGAAAAACTAATTTATAGAACAACGGGGAAAACTTTTTTATTTTTATTTTTTATTTTTAAATTTTATTTATTTATTTATTTATTTATTTATTTATTTATTTATTTTGGTGGTACTGGGGTTCCTGGAAGCCCTTCTACCTCCGGGATACACTCCCACGGGCTACACTCCCAGACCTAGTTTTTAACCTTTTCATTTGGAAACAGGGTCTCTTAAGCCAGCAAGGCTGGCTTCAAACCAGCATGATCCTCCTGTCTCTGCCTCCCAAGCGCAGGGATTACAAGCGTGCGCCACCACGCCCGGCTGGGGGAAACTTTTTTAATGAGCGCATAGATACATCACGGAATGGGTAATGTTTTCAGAGATGGTAGTAACCTTACAGGTATATATGAGAATGTATTTATTCCTGGGATTCCCTGCTTATTTAATTGTGAAGTGTCACGAGAGCTGACGATTATTTTCAAATGGCTCAGCACACAAACTTCAAACACTGATACGTACATAGGTGGAGAGAAAAAGGAGCTGTAACAAAATACTCGTGCTTACTGCATCCGAGTCCCCAGGACGAGGGTCTTTTTGGGCTATTCCTTCAACTTTTCCATAGGCAAAGAGGTTTAGAATATAGAGTTGAGAATTTTATTTTGAAGAAAGTCATGCCTAAATAAAATGATTAATTTGGAAAAAGATCAACCAAGCAGGAAAATCAACCAAGTTCAAGCCTATTGCTGGCAGGTGCTGGGTGCTCAGTCCACCATCTTCCCTTGGGTGGATGGCTCCCCTGGTCCTGCACAGCAGCCGGGTCTAATCAAGGGCTCCACGACTCGGCTGAGTTAGGGGCGGGGCAGAGCAGAACTCTGACCCGATGGCCCCTTAGGGCTGACATGACCAGGGCAGAGGCGTCCCTTACCAGGTATCCTAGGAGCATGGCCCCAGGGACAAACGCATGCCTGACTAGGAGACCCCAGAAGGATGGCCTCAGGGGCAGGGGGGTCCCTGACCAGGGATCCTAGCAGGATGGCTCCTGGCCGCTGGAAATTATTTCTAGTAAGAAAGGACAGTGCTCACGCCCCCTGCTTTCAGACTGTTTACTTTTTTGGGGCTTCTGGTGCTTTTTCCTAGAAAAGACCAGACTTTTACAAGATGCTGAAGGCGTCTTGAAAAGCCAGGTAATCCTCAACGCCAGTGTTACTGGGATTGTGTAACAGTGACAATCGCTTTAAATAACAGGTATCTGCCTCGTGTTGTATGAGAAGAGATTCGGGCTCCTGCAGAAGGATGCAGGAGAGGAAGCACTGAACTTCATCATGGCCATCAAAACGGTAAGCAGCACCTGGGCACTGTGTACCTGCCTGGAATCCCGGTACTTGGGTGGCTGAGACAGGAGGATCACAGGATCAAGGCCAGCCTCAGCAATTTAGTGAGACACTCAGCAATTCAGTAGGACTCTGTTTCAAAATAAAAAGGGCTGGGGTGTTGCTCAGAGGTAGAGCACCCCTAGATTTAATCCTCAGCATCCCCCAAAAAGCCGTAAGCAGCCCCTTCAGAACAGCCGTTTCCAGAACTTGAATGTGTATCAATATCTCCTAAGCAATGGCATATACACATTTTATTTCAGGAGTTAATTCATTCTTTGTGTGTGTGTGTGTGGTACTGGGGTTCCTGGAAGCCCTTCTACCTCTGGGCTACACTCCCAGACCTATTTTATATTTTTATTTAGAAACAGGGTCTCTTAAGCCAGTGCGGCTGGCTTCAAACCTGTGCGATCCTCCTGTCTCCGCCTCCCAAGCGCGGGGATGACAAGCGCGCGCCACCACGCCCGGCTATTTCATTCATCTTGATACATATAATTTTAAATATTTATATGCACGGATGTGTAGGTCATAGAGAAGCATATTAAACCCATCACCTCTTTGTTGAAGCAGACTTTAGTAACCTAGCATTTTATTTCACACCTATTTTTTGATATTCCAGTTGACCTTCCATTGATTAGAAGCAGTTTTTAAAGCTCTTGAAAATTTTCAGATTTTACATTTTTGAATAGGTTAAGTGGTGTGACGATAGACTAGATGCTGAAATTGTCTGGGGAGGGACAGAGGTTAGAAAATCATTAGAAACTGAAGTGAAGCCAGGCGTGGTGGCGCATGCTTGTCATCCCGGCATTCGGGAGGCTGAGACTGGAGGATCACGGTTCGTGGCCAGCCTCAGCTACTTAGTGAGGCCCTTTGCAACTCAGCGAGACCCTGTTTCAAAATAAAGAATAAAAAAATAGGGCTGGGGGTGTAGCTTGGAGTAGAATGCCCCTGGGTTCTATCCTCAGTACCAAAAAGAAAAAAGAAAAAAGAAAGAAAGAAAGAAAAAGAGAGGAAGTGGATAAGAATGTTATAGCCTTTCCTTTTTCTTCTTCCTTTTTTATTTATTTATTTAGTTGTTGTTGTTGTTACAATCAGGGCCGAGGACCTAGCACCCTTTACTAAGAACACAGTGGGAAATCCCCACTACGGCCTGGGCCCTTCCCCTGGAGGTGGGCCTGGGGTCTCCGGGGACACGCAGCCCGCGGGGCTCAGAAGCCCCCCCCCCCCAGGCTGGGCGCTGCCTCTGGAGAAGGTTCTGGAATCGAAGCGGTGCCTGTATCTCCTGCAGATGATGAGGACCTTCGGCAGGCTGATGGTCACCCCGGTGGAGCTGCACCAGAGGCTCAACACCAAGCTCTGGCAGGACCACACGCTGGCCTGGGACGCCATATTCAAGACAGGTGGGTGCTCCCGCCGCGGGTCCCGGGCCTGCCTCCGAGCGCCAGGGGGATCTGGAATGTTCTTCCTGCTCCGACCACCTGGACATTCCCGGAGTCACCCTCCTGACTCCTTCAGCCTCCGAAACACATAGGGTAGATGAGTTATTTTTATGGTACTAGGGATCGAATCCAGAAGCATTCCACCTCCGAGCTACGTTCCTAGTCCTATTTTATTTTTATAAAGTCCTGGGATGGCAGGTGTGTGCCACCATGCCTGGCAGTGTATTTAATCTTTACAATACACCTGTATGGCAGGTCCTTTTACGGTGTACCTGAGACACACAGAAGTTAAGAAGCCTTCTCAAGCTGGGCTTGGGGGCGCAGGCTCGTACTCTCAGCACTTGGGAGGCTGAGACAGGAGGATCACAGGTTCAAGGACAGACTCAGAAACATAGTGACACTCTGTTTCTAAACAAAAATAAATAAAAAGGGCTGGGGTGTAGTTTAGAGGCAGAACATCCCTGGGTTCAATAGAAGAAAAGAAGGAAGGAAGGAAGGAAGGAAGGAAGGAAGGAAGGAAGGAAGGGAGGAAGGAAGGAAGGAACGGAGGGAGGGAGGGACACCCCGGTCCCTGACTCAGTCCTGTGTTTGCAGAAGGTGCCCCGGGCATCATGAGAAATCTGTTCAGAAAACTTGGAGGACTCCTCGCCCACTTGGGGCGAAGGCACTGTTCGCTCATTCAGGACCTTTTCAGTGTCCTGAGAGGCCCTTCAGCCATCACGAGAAGGATTTCGGTCTGAGGTTCCCTGGTGTTCTTTTCCTCGTGTTGATTTCTTAATCGACTTCCTCTGTTTATTTTATTTCCTCCCATCTCTTTCCTCTGATAGTCAAGTCTTCCGTCGACAGCCGGTTGGAGAAATACTCTCAGCAGCCTGCGGTGGATTTCCTGTGTGACATTTACCAGCAGCGGCAGCTTTCCAAGAAGGAACTGTACGCTGCCGTCACAGAGCTCCAGCTGGGCGCAGTAGAAACGGTAAGGGTGGCCGGGGGTTAGTTTGCTAAATAAACAGTCTGTGCAGGCTTTTTTTTTTTTTTTTTTTTGGCCGGGCGTGGTGGCGCACGCTTGTAATCCCAGCCCTTGGGAGGCTGAGACAGGAGGATCGCACGGGTTCGAAGCCAGCCTCAGCTACTTAGTGAGGCTCTCAGCAACTTAGTGAGACCCTGTTTCCAAATAAAGTATAAAATAGGTTGGGGTGTAGCCCAGAGGTACACCCCTGGGATGTACCCTGGGTTCCATCCCCAGTACTAAAAAAAAAAAAAAGCCAGGCATGGTGGTGCACGCCTGCAATCCCAGTACTTGGGAGGTTGAGACAGGAGAAACACAGGTTTGAGACCAGACTCAGCAACTTGGCGACACCTTCAGCAACCTAGTGAGACCCTGTTTTAAAACAAGAAAATATATAAAAAGATGGGCTGGAGGGACCACCCAGAGGTAGAATGCCCCTGGGTTCAATTCCTACATGGAAAACAAAAACCGAGGGTATTTTTGGTCACTGTTCACGTTACCCCACAGTACCTGCCTTTGGTTGGTCATATTTACTATAAAAATACTGAAATGCTATCTTTCAGCCCAATAATATTTTTCTTGCTTAAAAATATAGACAGTCGGTTTGGGAAAGCTTGATTTTTATTTAAATAGACGGTTGGTTTTAAATAGCAAATTTGTGTCTCCAGTGTGGTTGATGCCCTGAGTAGAGACTCCCGTCGGCAACCCCGAGCATAACACCGACGTGTGCGTTCAGGCGGTGGGTGTAATAGTCTTTGAATTCTTTTTTGAATTATCATTAAAGTGATACATATGGATGCACCTCGTAGGGCCAACATCTCATGCACCTAAAGTCTCTGTGCCAAGATATACCAGTTCGTTTCTTTTTCATATTTTCTTCCTTCCTTTCCTCCTCCTCCTTCTTTTATTCTTCTTCTACTTCTTCTTCTCCTTCCTTCCTTTCTTCTCTCCTTCCTTTCTTATACTGGGGATGGAACCCAGTGGCGTTCTACCTCCCCCAGTGCTTTTTAATTTTTGTCTGGAAACAAGGTCTTGCTAAGTTTCTGAGAGTGTCAGTATATTCCTGAGGCTGTCCTCAAATCTGCAAGCCTCACGCCTCAGCCTCCCGAGTGCTGGGATCATAGGCGTGCGGCGCTGTGCCCCGCTATCCTCTCCTTTTTGCGTTATTTCTCATCTGAAGGAAAAGTCATGTTTTTAACATCAGGGAGACACAGCCTTCCCCTCTCCCCCCGAAGGCCGATGAAGGTGGGATTCGTTCTAATTCACTCTCCTATTGAATCTCAACCCTGAGATGTTCCTTGGTGATAAAAGTCAAACTCTCTCTCATTTTTGCTTGTGATTTAGGAGCTGTGGTTTAGATTTATTTATCCACCGCTGTGGTCCCAAGAGATAGGACGAGCCTGGTCTGTAGCCATTGGCCGCTGTGTACTTACTGAATAAACAAAGTCAGGAACTTCTGAGTGCCTACTATGCGACAGCAATGGCTCCAAGTTCTTGAGAGACCTCCCCCCCTTCCCCCCAAAAAAAACATAAACAAAGTCCTGGAACCCTCATGGACTTGATACGCTGATGGGGAAGACAGACAGCCAACACAGAAACAAACAGATATGGTCCTTTCAGACAGTGGTATGTCCACGGAGGAAACCGTCAGGGGGTATCGCAGAGGCAGATGCGAAGGGATGGGGTGGAAGTCTCTGTTAAGAGAGTAATACCAGGGCTGGTTTCAGAACGAAGAGAAGAATTCAGCAGCGGGAAACTTGGTGGAAGAGCCCTGCGAAGGCCCTGGGGCAGAAAGGGGGCTAGAGCTGAAGACCCAGCAAATGTGTTCAGAGCTGAGACTGGAGGTGGCCTCGGGAGCCTCGCAAGGCATCTGGGTTTTCTTACACCCGAGGTGGGAGGCTCTTGGAGCACTGGGGCAGGGGAGTCGTCTGATTGATGTAGGTCGGGACAGGCGGTCTCTGGCTGGTGGATACAGAGCGAACGTAGAGCTGAGGAGCAGATGCAGAGGCCAATTAAGGAGATGGGTCTCCTCTTGGAAGGTCAAGGCGGGATACTGTGTGCTCTGGAGATGCTCCAGCCCACTTCCCCTGGAATGGTCCTTGCCATTTTCCTGACCAGCCCAGACCGTCTGCCGAGGCTGTGGCGTAAGCTGCAGTCACCTGCCTGTCGCGGGCTCTGTTTGGCTTGAAGCTTGCTGATAGGGCCTACACGCTCTCTCTGTTTCTTTTTTAGTCTTGGCAATTCAGAAAGTCCCGTGTGGAGAATCAGAGAGCTATGTGAAAGTCTCTAATTGGGCGGTTTGCGCCCTCTTCCTGTTGGGCGAATCGGGCTCGGATAATAACGCCGGGATGGTTTTATTTGCGGCTGAGGCCACCAGCCCTCTGACACAAGGAAGTCTACTTGCGCGGCATCTTCTTCCAAAAATAATAAGGCGGCCTCGGCCCCGGGTCACCTGCGCCTTTCTCACTGGTGTGAGTGGCACTTGGCACTCAGAGACTGCGCCTTGCCGTCTGCACGGGGAGGACGCCGTGACCATTCGGAGGGGGAAATTTAGCTTAAATTAGCCAGGGCCTAAAAAACACACGCGTATGACAAGCGGTGGTGGCTGTTAAGTCACCAGAAGCTATAATGGCTGGCGCCGCCAATTGGTTTTTTTCTTCTCGCGGTTTTGGGGAATCCAATAAAGGATGTCCCTGGAAAGGCCCCGGGGGCTTCCTCAGAACACCGAACCCCATGCTAGAACCCCTTCCTCTGCCGTGGGCACAGTCCCGAGGGGCCTCCTGGCGTGTGGCTAGACCGCTAAAACTGCTTTTCTGTTTCTGTGGGGAACTTTTTTCTTTTTTTTTTTTTTTTTTTTTTTGCGGTACTCATGGTGAAACCCAGGGGCATTCTACTTCAGAGCTCCACCCCCAGCCCTGTTTTTTATTCTTTATTTTGAAACCGGGTCTCACTGAGTTGCAGAGGGCCTCACCAAGTAGCTGAGGCTGTCCGCGAACCACGATCCTCCTGTCTCAGCCTCCCGAATGCTGGGATTACAAGCGTGCCCACCACGCCAGGCACAAAAGAACGTTTAAATCCCAGAAATGCATCTTCTTTCTTGTGCCTTTTGTGCTGCAAAATAATAATATTTTAAAGCTTCTTATCGGCAATACTTTCTCTCTCTCTCTCTCTCTCCTCAATTTTACATGGACTTTTTTTCATTGAAAACTTTTTAGTTACAGTGTTCTACTTGGAGGTCACCATGGATTCACAGTGAATTCTTTTATTTTTTTTTTATGGTACTGGGGGTGGAATCCAGGGGCTTTTCTACCTCTGGGCTATACTCCCAGACCTATTTTTTATACCTTATTTGGAGACAGGGTCTCGCTAAATTGCTAAGAGCCCCACTAAGTAGCTGAGGCTGGCTTCGAACCCGTGCGATCCTCCTGTCTCTGCCTCCCAAGCACGGGGATCACAAGCGTGCGCCACCATATCCGACCACGTTAAATTCTAAGATAAAAAAAATAGGATAAGGTCCTTGTGTCTTTTGCTCACTTCCCCTAGTGGCAAAAACTCAGCATAGCAACAAAACATGATTGGCCTGCAGCCTGGAAGTAGGTATTAAATCATCCAGAATCATTTGCTCATTTTCCCCCAGCTTGACATGTGTTCATTTGTGTTTAAACAGTTGTAGCATCAATCTCCACAACAAACATCCAATGCACCTGCTTATGTAAAGGGTTCTATTCGATTCCTTCAGGAAATAAGCTATCTTGAATCGATGGGTTTTGCGAAATAAATTGGACTTTTCACAAACTGAATTTGCTTTAAGGCCTAGCAAGTGCGGACCTGCGAGGAAACTCCGCTCGCCCACTTGCCCCTCGCGCCGCGCGCCGCGGTGAAGGCGGTATATTTGTAGAAATTCAAGTGCGTGTCTCTTCGGCTTTCAGACAGCCAACAGCTTGATGTGGGTTCTCTACAATTTATCGCGTAACCCCCACGTGCAACAAAAGCTTCTTAAGGAGATTCAAAGTGTATTCCCTGAGAATCAGACACCGCGGGCAGAAGATCTGAGGAATATGCCGTATTTAAAGGCCTGTCTCAAAGAGTCCATGAGGTAAGAAGATATGTCTAAGCCAGTATGAATGAGTTAGAAAACTATCCTCCTAAATATGTCATGAGAGTTTCTTTTACGAAACTTCCTCTAGTTGATTATAAACATTTATCAAACTGTGAAAATCAGTCTTTTTTTTTTTAAGGGAGAGTTGGAAGTCAAACCTAAGGGCATTCTACCTCTGCGCTATACCCCCAGATTATTTTTATTTTATTTTATTTTATTTTATTTTATTTTATTTTATTTTATTTGCGGGTGTGGGGCTAGAACCCAGAGGCATTCGACCTCCAAGCTACAGCGCCTGCCCTATTTTTTTATTCTTTTATTTTGAAACCAGGTCTCACTGAGTTGCAGAGGGCCTCACTAAGTAGCTGAGGCTGACCGCAAATCACGATCCTCCGGTTTCAGCCTCCCGAATGCTGGGATGACAAGCGTGCGCCTCCACGCCCGGCTTTATTTTTTATTTCAAAACAGGGTCTCACTAGGTTGATAAGCATCTTGCCAAGTGGTAAGGCTGGCCTCCAACCTGGATCCTCCCGTCTCAGCCTCCCCAGTACTGGGATTATCGGCACGCGCCATCATAGCCAGATAAAAAATGAATCCTGAGACCATATTTCTAACCTCCCTTCTTAAAGCTTTTAACCAATTCCATCAAATCTTAGGAACTCAGTCTTCACTTTTAAATCAATAACTACACTATTTGAATGGCTGCCCCCAGCATTGAATATGATCAGGGTAAAATTGCAAGGGTATAAAGGAAAACTCAGCAAGAGAAAGACCGCATTCTATAACGAGACAGAGAGACAGCTCCGGTTTCGAGCCCTTGATATCAATTCCTTTTACACACTTTCTAGGAAATAAAACTCATGGCATCTGTGAAACAGAAGGCGACGGTGTTAACTTCATGAAGGTTAGGTAGGAGAAACGTAGAACAAACGTCAGTAAAAAGCATGAAAGATGTACACGTCGGAATGTGGATTGAGGCCAATAAAAACCGCTCCCAACCGCTGCTCGTCAGCCTGGAACTAGGGGATGAACCAGTGCAATAAGATAAGAAAAAAAACTGAGAGCTACAAGTACCGTGATCTTGTCCCCCTCTGAGGATTCATCTCTGAGATCTGATTTATTGGATCTGATCTCCATTTCCACAGACAGACAGTGGCCACCTTGACGGCTGATTTTCTTTTTCAGGCTAACTCCGAGTGTACCATTTACAACTCGAACACTCGACAACGCCACGGTTCTGGGTGAATACGCTTTGCCCAAAGGAGTAAGTGGAATCCGTACATTCTGTACCTTAAGCAACCTTGAAAGCCGCGCTTCCTAACTAGCTGTCATCTCTCTCTGAAACTTCTAACCAGAAGAGCCTACCTCTTGGAAATCTTTAGCGAGTAGCTGGTAGCTCAGAGTTGGCACATTACATAGTATAGAATGAGATCCCCGCAGTCAATAATTTCCTGAATTGGATTCGCTCTGGAGACAGAGGTCTGCGTTCGATGCCGCTTTATCCGTGCGGTCTTGAGTGAGCTCCGGCGCATGTCAGCTTCAATGTCATTATTGGCAAAAGGGGTTAAAAAAAAAAACAAACAGAATCTACCACCCCAGAGTGTATGAGAACAGGATAGAAAAGTTAGCGTTCTATACCTGTCGACCACCTTGAATGTTTTAAGCGTTTAGTGCCTTTTGGCGATTATGGTCCTCACATGTGTGTAGGTTCTTTTTACATCTGTAAAGCCAAACGCTTTTGTAAATTTCCCACTCAGATGTTCCCTTTGGTAGCCGGGCGTGGTGGCGCACGCTTGTAATCCCAGCATTCGGGAGGCTGAGACCGGAGGATCGGGGTTCACGGACAGCTTCCAGCTACTTAGTGAGGCCCTCCGCAACTTAGTGAGACCTTGTTTCAAAATAAAGAATAAAAATAGGGCTGGGGGTTAGCCGGGTGTGGTGGCGCACACTTGTAATCCCTGCGCTTGGGAGGCTGAGACAGGAGGATCATGCTGGTTCGGAGCCAGCCTTGCTGGCTTAAGAGACCCTGCTTTCAAATTAAAAAAAAAAAAAAATAGGTCTGGGAGTGTAGCCCGGAGGTAGAAGGGCTTCCAGAAACACCAGTACCACCAAAAATAAATAAATAAATAAATAAATAAATAAATAAATAAATAAATGAAATAGGGCGGGGGTGTGGCTCTAAGGTCAAATGCCCCTGGGTTCCATCCCCAGACCCGCAAAAAAAAAAAAAAAAAATTCTCTTTGGTGATTTATTTTCCCCTGTATCTTTGTAGACAGTGTTGATGCTAAATACCCAGGTCCTGGGGTCCAGTGAAGACAATTTTGAGAATCCAAGTCAGTTCATCCCCGAACGCTGGCTCCGAGAGAAGAGAAAAATCAACCCTTTTGCACATCTCCCGTTCGGCGTGGGGAAAAGGATGTGCATTGGCCGCCGGTTAGCCGAGCTCCAGCTGCATCTGGCCCTCTGCTGGGTAAAACACCCCGCCGGCTCTGCAGCCGTGGTCATGCTGTTCCACGAGGCAGGGGCGGAGAGGGCTGATCCCCACTTCCCATGCTCGTGTGTTGCAGATTGTCCGCAAGTACGCCATCGTGGCCACAGACAAGGACCCCGTTGAGATGCTGCACCTGGGCATCCTGGTGCCCGGCCGGGAGCTGCCCATCGCCTTCCGCCGGCGATAGGACGCCCAGGTGAGCTTCTAGGGCGTTCGCTACCCCGCACAGCGAGACTGCAAATGTCAAGGCTTGGCCGACAAAGGGCTGGCTGGTAAATATTTTAGGTTCCGTGGACCGGAGAGTGTGTTTATCCATTTAAGGCTGTCTTGTGAAATGACAGCGGCCACGGAAGACCACGAAGGAATGGGCGGGCTGTGTAAGTCACCTCCTCCTGCAGCTGTCACAAGCTATGACGTCCTAGGGGTTGGACAACACAGGCCACAGTTCAGCCCGTTAGAAGTCCGACGCGGCGCTTCCTAGGCTCAAATCACAGTGTCCACAAGGTTCTGTTTCGTTTTGGAGGTCCAAGGGGACAAATTCTGCCTCTGCGGGCTGTGTTCCAATAAAACTTTATAAAAATAGGTGGAAAGCTGCATTTGGCCCCCGGGTCTGGGTTTACGATACACAAAGGCACGCAGAGGGCATATATTAAGTACAACATAATACCTTTACACTGCACTGTGTCATTCAGAGACATTTCTGAAGAGAGGATCTCTTTGTATTCTTCTTCCAGATACCAACTGCTATTTTGTTTTAATCGCTGCTAATTCTTGTGTGTGGCGCTAAGGATTGAACCCAGGGACATTCTGTCTCTGAGCTGTACCCCCACCCCTATATATATATATATTTTTTTTTTTTTTAATTCGGAAAACAGAGTCTCACTCAGTTGTTGATGTAGCTTCAAATCTGCGATCCTCCTGTCTCAGCCTCCCAAATTCTGGGCTTACAGAGAGCAGGCCATCACGCCCGGCTTAATTGCTACTAAACTTAATGACTACTAAATTATTTTCTTTCAACCAACATGGATCTGTCAGGGCACTCTCTCCTGGTCCTCAGCAATCACTGGATCCGTGAAATAATAAGATTGTAAGTCTAGATATTTTCTCCTAACGCACACGAAGTGCATAGAGACCATAGAGACGGCCTGAGGGACCTCCAGCATCACCCGCTACGGGCAGGCAGGTGACACGGCTGGTCTATGCCGGCGTCAAGCCTCAGCTTCAGATCATTCCGCGGTCTCACTAGGACTTTTCCTGGAATTTCATAGTGGTCCTTTACCTGCTGCGAGCCAAGGGGCACCTGCTGGTGGGATGATTATCTAGAGAAACACCCAATTACAGATAAATCTTCTGAATAAGGCCCAAATAAATACTCCGTGAATCCTCCCCACGTGTCTGGTACAACCACACCAGGCGTGGTGACGCACTCTTGTCATCCCTGTCCTTGGGAGGCTAAGACAGGAGGATCGCAGATTCGAGGACAGCCTCAGCAAGTAGTGAGACTCTCGGCAACCTAGCATGACCTTGTTTCCAAATAAGAAAATCAGGCTCGGGGTATAGCTGGAAGGCACAATGCCTCTGGGTTTGATCCTCAGAAACACACACACACACACACACACACACACACACACACACACACACGTGAAATCTGTCCAATTTTCACAGATTTGAAAGACAATGAGAGAACCCTTGCTTCTGGACGTGAGCCCCACACAGGCTCCAGGACGGCAAGGCACAGCCTTGGCCATAGCCAGGACAACCTTGGCCTTAGCATTCATTTATTTATTTATTTATTTATTTATTTATTTATTTATCTATTTAACAACTTTTCTCACTTAAATATACTTCTTTAGCTGGGCATGGTGGCTCTGCATCTGTAACCCCAGTACTTGGGAGGCTGAGACCGGAGGATCACAAGTCGGAGGCCAGCCTCAGCAACTTTGCAAGGCCCTCAGCAACTCAGCGAGAGCCTGTTTCAAAATAAAATAAATAGAAAGGGCTGGGGGTGTCACGCAGAGGTAGAATGTCCCTGGGTTCAATCCCCAGTAAAAATAAATAAATAAATAAATAAAAAACCAATATACTTTTTTTGTGAGCACTGTGAGGTCTGGCCGTGAGGTCTTGCCAGGGGACTGAGAACAAAGTAAGAAAGAAAAGCGCCCCCCGACTACTGACCTGCCCCAGACGACCTGGTCGCCAGCTCACCAGCCAGTGCTCGCAGGACGACCCCTGTGCCCCTCCGCGTTCCTTGCCCCACAAAAGGCTCTGGCTCTCGGGGGCTCTCTCCCCGTCAGATGCCTCCTTCCAGGTTTTAATCCTAAATACAATCTGCCCCTCACTGTCAGGCCTGCGTTCTTTGCCCCCATAGACCCCAAAGCTTCTCTGATTGTCTAATTGGGGTATCCTTTATTTCCCAGATTGTCTTCACCAAGTTCAAGAACAGCAGTCTTTACCTTCCTACAAAAATGGCGCTTAGGAGAGCAAACGCTGCCCCGGCGCCTGCCACCGCTCCGGCCGCCCGCTGCTGCTCCGGCGGGGACCGTCCAGCTACTCGAAGCTACGGCTCCGGCCACGTCCCGGCCGGGGAGGCGGAGGAGGGTCTGAGGACATGGCGCGCCCCTGGGTCGCGGCTGGTTCACAGGACCCCCTGGCGGCGCCCGCCTGGCTTCGGTGGGATTCTGCCCGCTGTCTCTGGCATCTTTCTTGGCACACAAGGGAGGCTGAGCGCTTGCCGGTCAGGTAAAGGTTGCCGAGTGTATCTGCAGCTGCCGCGCCTTATTCGGGCTGAGCAAGCTTACATTTCACAAAAAAAGGCCCGTTGTCCGCGGGGCTTGGTGAATACTGACTGTTTACTGTAACTCTGGTTAATAGAATATTCTGGGAAATATCTACCGATTAATGTACATAAAGCTAAATGTTGGTTAAAAGAATCAGGCCCTTGTGAAATTAAGTATTTCTTGCATTTAGGTGAAAACATTTGGGGAAATTAGAAAATATCTCTATTTGAGGGGAGAGCGTAGCTTAGTGGCAGAGTACTTGCCTAGCATTACAGAGACCCTGGATTCAATCCCCAGCACTGGAAGAAAAAAAACTCACTTAAAAATAGAAGAAAAGATCTCTGTGAGTGTGGCACCGGGGATTAAACCCAGGGCTGTTCTACCTCTGAGCTACACCCCCAGCCCGTTTTATTTTTTATTTTATTTTTATCTTGAAACAGGCTCTCAGTAGGTTACTAAAGCTGACCTCCAACCTGAGCTCCTCCCGTCTCGGCCTCCCAAGGACTGGGATTACAGGTGTGAGCCACCGCGCTCATCTAAAATACCTCCATTTTAAGAAGTGTTTTAATGAAGTCAGAACTTCTTATATAAGAATACCGTAATGATTACTATGACATCATTTGCTCAAAGGGTCCTGAAATATTTTATATTCTCATATATTTTCTCTGCGGCATTGGGGCAGGAAATGAATCGACAGTTTATAAGTTGTGGTTGTGTAGGTGCGTGTGTGTGTGTGTGTGCACACGTGCGCATGCGTGCATTCTAACATTAATATATACATATATAACTGAAGCATAGATAGATAGATGATAGATACATACATGCATACATACATACATGCATACATACATGCATACATACATACATGCATACATACATACATAGGATAGAGCCCAGTGTAAGACTTCTGGTACAGGGCAATGTTCTGAAGTATAGTCACAACTTAGAAATATTCACAGTGAGCCGGGCGTGGTGGGCACGCTTGTCATCCCCGCGCTTGGGAGGCGGAGACAGGAGGATCACGCAGGTTCGAAGCCAGCCGCGCGCGCTGGCTTAGGAGACCCTGTTTCCAAAAATGAAAAATGTAAAAATAGGTCTGGGAGTGTAGCCCGGAGGTAGAAGGGCTTCCAGGAACCCCAGTACCACCAAAAAAAAAAAAAAAGAAAAAAAGAAATATTCACAGTGATTTTAGGAAATGGCCTCCCGTGCCTCAATCCCCCCATCTGTCGAATGGGGCGATAGTAAAGTGCGTATTCATGGAAGATGATACCACGCTTGTTCTGTGACTTGAACTCCTTGGAGAGATGGGATTTCATAAATGCAAGGTGCAGAGAGCTTGGTACAAGACATACGAAGCCGTAAGAATCGTTTACACCTGGTTCACTTGTGTAACTTTTTCTGAATGCGCACGTTTGTGCCTGTGTGATAGATTTCCCTTTTCAGGTTACGTTTTCGGAACGCGTGTGAAGCGCTGTGTACATGAGGACGTATACGTGGCTCAGTAGCCGATGCTTGCTGCTGTAAGAGCATTTTAGAACTATTAATCCACACATGTTGGAACATTTCATCTGTGCGCCTTTGAATTCTTTGAAAGGAAAAATAAAAGATTTTTTTAATAAATATTTGACTTTTCCTCTTCATTGCGTTTATTGTCAAATTTTTAAAAATTCAATCTTTGTCTTACTGGTAGGAATTTTTCTTTACATGACCATTTTACAAACCCTAATTCACAAATCTATCCTTATAAAAATTTAGCCTTCAATAAGCAATTTTAGTGAAAGATTATTCTATTTCTTTAAGAAAAATTGGCATTGGGGATTGAACCCAGGGATGTTCTACCCCCAAACTATACCTCTAACCCTTTTTTTGTTTTGTTTTGTTTTGAAAAATTCTGGCTAGGTTACTGAGAGTCTCACTACATTGCTGAGGCTGTCCTCAAACCTGCAATCCTTCTGTCTCAGCCTCCCAAGTACTGGGATTACAGGCAAGCACCACCACACCACGTCACCCCCCAGCCCTTTAAATGTCTTTCTTTTTTTTTTTATTTTGAAACAGGGTCTTACTAAGTTTCTGAGGTTGGCTTCAAACCTGATATCCTCCTATCTCAGCCTCCCAAGTTCTGGGATTATATGCCTGCACACCGTGCTTGGCTAAAAGATGATTCTTTAACTTAAATATGTTTGCTGAGGACATATTTTTCAAGCCTATTCACTTCCGTCTTCCCCACCATCCCTGCCACACGGGCTGTGGTCATCGGTGCCTCTCCCCTGGACCGCTGCGGGAACTCCCGAGGATCCCATGATGCTTGCCGCCCTCCCCAGGGCTCCCTGCCTCGATGGTCTTTACAAAACCCAAACCCGCACCATTGCCAAACTGTGGAACCAGCCAAGATGTCCATCGACAGATGAATGGATTACAAAACTATGGGATATTACACAGTGGATTTTTACTCAGCCATAAAGAAAAAACACAATTATGTCATTTACAGGGAGATGGATGGAGCCTGGAGGACATGATGCTAAGTGACATTAGCCGGTCACAAAAAATAAGAAATAGGATGCTCTCCCTGAGATGTGAAAGCTAGGGAGAAAATGGGTCATAGGAGGAACTCTAGACGAAGAAGGAGATTTCTATAGATGAGCAAATAAGGTAAGCTACTGAGGGGATGGGAGGGGAAGAGGGAAAGTCTTACACATGCTGTACATTAGCAATCATATCAATGTCAGTCACTAAGCCAAACATGAGAAGGAGGGAGGGGGAGGGAGGGGACGGGAACTGGGTAAGGGCTAACAGGGTGAGGTGTGCAGCTGTGTCTCCACCATCTTGCACCCCATTAAGATGTTTGACTACAATGCACCAATAAAAAATTTAAAAAAAACAAGCCCGACCATGTCTGTCCTGCTTTGTGGTTCCCCTTTGCCCTCACATAAAGCCCTATGTTCTATAACTGGACTCCCTGCACTATAAATCGTGGCCCCACCACGCAGTCCTCGGCCCACATCACCCACCCCAGCTCGGCGGCCTCCGGCCTGGGCCACACTGGCCTCTGCCATCACTCCTCTTCCTTCCTGTTCTCCCAGGCGCCGCACCTGTACCCCTCGCCCTCCGCCGTCCTCCCGGCGCCCACGCACCTGCAGAGCCCGGTCTAGCTTCTGGATGAAGTCATCCTTGAACACCCTGATCCCCAAGACGCTGCCCCAGGCCCAGCACTCCCTGAGGCAGACCCTGGGAGGCCCCGAGGCAGTGGGGCCGGGAGGGGAAGGGAACCCAAGCGAGGTGTGGGTTCTGCACAGCAGACCCTGCTGCACTCAGGACCCGGAATGAGCCTGGGGTTCAGCCTCTGGGTCCATCATGTGGCTTTGATCGCATCCAAGAGAAATGGCCAGAGCCGCCTAAGAGAAACTTTGAAGAGACCCTTGAGTGCCAGCCGTGAGCACAGGATGCAGAAGTCAGGAAGAGCAAAGGGTGGGGTGGGGTCCCTGAGGGTCAAGGGCCGCCCCCTCTTCCCTGAGCAGCCCACCTAGAGCGGCCACCGACTGCCAGGTGCCTGCGCTCAGGATGAGGACACTCACTAATATTTATCGACGCTCACCCGGGCCCCCGGCTTCCCCACCCTGCACGGTGGCTGGTAATTCTCCTCATTTTGCACCTGGGGATGGAGAATGGTCATCAGCTTTGGATCATCAGCGTGTGGGTGGAGGGGTGGGACCCCAAGGCAGGCAGGAAGGATGTAGGACCCGTGGGGTGCGAGGCCTCTCTCTCCTTTGGCCGTGAGAGCTCACAGGCATTTGAGTGGTTATTTGATTGACACTTGCCATCCCTCACCTCCCCCTCCATTAAAATCCAAAGGGGGGGTTCATGCCTCTTTGGTCTGCTTCCGGCTAGGGGTGCTGGCATAGGGCTCGCCCTAGCTGCTCAGTGTATATCTCTTTTTACCTTGGTCCTCTTGGTAATGTCTGTAACAGCCTATAGGATGGCCTGCACTGGGAGGCAACCTTCCCAAGGCCATCGCCTGTGGACGTGTGACTGGCCGAGGTAACTGCCATGCGGTCCCCCGGGGGAGTACTAATAGTGCTTGTCACAGCGTCAGCGCTCAAGAACTCAGAGCTGTCGTGACCATCACCTATAACTGATGCTGCTCAGCCGGATGTGGTGGTGCACACCGTAATCCTAGTACTTGGGAGGCTGAGACAGGAGGAGCACAGGTTCAAGGACAGCCTCAGCCAGTAGTGAGACTCCCATCAACCTAGTGATAGGTTGATTTTTCAACCTAGTTTGAAAAATTTTTAAACATAAACCCTAAAATAGGCTGGGAGTGTAGCTCAGAGGTAGAATACCCCTGAGATCAACCCCCAGTATACTACTACTACTACTACTACTACTACTACTACTAATAATAATAATAATAATAAAAAATAATAGGAGGAGGAAGAGGAAGGGAAGAAGAAGAAGAAGAAGAAGAAGAAGAAGAAGAAGAAGAAGAAGAAGAAGAAGAAGAGGAGGAGGAGGAGGAGGAGGAGGAGGAGGAGGAGGAGAGGGGGAGGAGGAGGGGGAGGAGGAAGGGGAGGAGGAGGGGGAGGAGGAAGAGGAGGTGGTGGTGGTGGTGGTGGTGGTGGTGGTGGTAGTAGTAGTGTTAGTATTATATGTGCTGTTCAGTGCACACAGCTTACTGGCCCATCTCTCCAGCCCCACTCCAGCCCCGGGAAGGCACCATCAATTATTTGATTTGGACAGAAACCCCACAAATATGTATGGAAAGCCAGTTTGCAATGATATGTTGGGAAGGCAGTTCCCTCTGCTTTTCTGATGCCCACATGATTTGAGGAGGAGAGAGAAAAGAGAAAGATAAGAAGCAAAAACCAAGAGCTCGAGGGACATCCTGGACGTTGGTGGCAGACCCTCTGCCGTCGCCGCCCCTCTGGGTGGTGGGGGGTTGTTCATGGGAAGCCCTCGTGAGCCGGGAGGAGGGACACGGCTCCAGCTGCACACTGAGCCCCTGCACCCCAGGCACCCGCCCTGGCGCAGAGGGCTGGCCGGGGCAGAACATGGCACCCAGTGGGGATTGCGACAGCCCCACCGTGTGAGAGCCCGCGATGGCGATGCGGTCCCCACCTGTCCTGTTTCTCACGCCTGTCTCTAGGTCGGCATCTTGCTGTCCTATGTGCGGGTCTTGGGTCTAAGAATGTGTCTTTTTTTTTTTTTACTGAGACACAAACCCTACACCTGAGCCACCCACTGCGCATTGTTAAGCCGTGGAGCAGAGCCTTCTAACGCTGGAGGCAGTGCTGCTGGTGTGATGTGGCCGTGTGCTTTGAGCTAAGGGCTGTGAAGTCTTTGTAAGCCTAAGGATTATTTTCATTCCTTCAAACCTAAAAATTCCAGTGTTCCTCAGCTCTACAGGAACAGCTCAAGCGCACGCCCTGTCAGCTCCCCACAGCTGCACCAATTGTAAAATCGTTAACCTTACCAGGGTTTCAATGCCAGAGAAGCCATGTCCGAGCTGTGTGGCGTGAGGACTTTATTTAACCTCTCTGGGCCTCAGCTATCGAAGGACAGCCGATGTACCTTATGCGTACGTGTTCTTAGGAGGAGCCAGACATTTGAAATGTACCTAGGTCTGTCTTGACAGAGCACAGGGAGGGCACTGGGGCTCCTATCTGGACAAAAATGAAACAGGCCCCTTTACAGGACAGAATACATCAGACGGAATGTTCGGGGCCCCCATAGGAAAGTCAGGCGATGGCAGCCTCGGAAATATAGAAAAAACCAGTTTTACCTGCTGATAGAACAGACCCTCAGACGTGTGGAGAAAATCAACCCTTTTTCAGTTAGAGTTTTTATGGGGCAAATGGAGAATTACCAGGACAATTAAAAAATACCTTTCTACCAACCCAGTGGCCTAAGCGTATTGGCCTTTGCGCTATTTGCATTTGTTGTGGTTGTTTGTTTGTTTATTTTCTTTTTGT
Organism: Muscardinus avellanarius; assembly: GCF_963383645.1. Lineage (NCBI taxonomy): Eukaryota > Metazoa > Chordata > Mammalia > Rodentia > Gliridae > Muscardinus > Muscardinus avellanarius. Next base: position 27,857,387 of record NC_137805.1, read on the forward strand.
GTGTGTGTGTTGGTGCTAGCAATTGAACCCAGGGGCATCCTACCTCCAAATTACAGCCCAGATCAATTTTATTTCTTATCTGGGAACAGGAGCTCACTAGGTCGAGGAGGGCCTCGCTAAGTTGCTAAGACCGGCTTTGAACCTATAATCCTCCTGTCTCCGCCTCCAAGTACTGGGATTACAAGTGTGCACCACCACCCCTGACTCCAGAGACTGGCTATTGTGAGTTTTGCTGCTATGAGCACGGGTGTGCATACATTACTATGAATGTGGGTATGCATTATATAATTTCCTGATTTCAGTCCCTTTGGGAAGTTACCCAGAAGTAGAGTAGCTGGATTATATGGCGAATCTAGTCCCTATTTTCTGAGGAATCCATAGAGTGAGCTCTATTGCGCTTAACTAGTTTGCAATCCCACAGTGTAGAAGAGTTCCAATTTCTGGAGATTTTTTGTTTGTTTGTTTTTTAATAGAATTGAAAAAGCTAAACCTCTTGATCAGAGAAACACAATTAGCAGAAAACGGGGACTTGAGCCCTGGTCTGTCTGACTCCTCAGCCCTCACTCCTTTTCCTACACATCTTGGTGCTCGAAGAACCTAAATGGGTCAGTTAATCAGTTTATCAGCAAGCGTTTAGGACAGGGCAGTTGGACATCATCGGTCAAAAGCCAAGGCTTTATTTATGATTCAGCCTAACCTGCTGAACTTTCTCTAATCTCCTGGACTTGACCTTGACCCCAGTGGCAAAACCACTGCTCTCTGCTCCTGACTGCCTGTCCCGCCAGTCCTTCTTTATCAGCAATAAAATATATGTAGCCTCTCGACGATCAGGATTGGATAAAATAATAAACAAATAGCCGGGCGTGGAGGCACATGCTTGTAATGCCAGCATGAGAGACTGAGACAGGAGAATTGCGGTTCAGGAACAGCCTCAGCTACTTAGTGAGGCCCTTTGCAACTTAGTGAGACCCCACTTCCAAATAAAGAATAAAAAATAGGGCAGTGAATGTAGCTCAGAGGTAGAATGCCCCTGGGTTCCATCCCTAATGCTGCAAATAAATAATAATAATAATAATAATAATAATAATAATAATAACAATAACAATAATAACAATAATAAACATGGTCTTGTATGAGACATACAAATTGAACAGAAGTCATAAAAAGGGGCAGAAGAATGTCTGGCAATTAGGAACCGCTGAAATTGAAGAACCCTACCATGAAGTTTTTGTGTGTGTGTGTGTATGTGCAATACTGAGAATTGAACCCAGGAGCATTCTACCTCTGAGCTGCACCCCTAACCCTAGTTTATTTTTATTTAGAAACAGGGTCTCACTAGGTTGATGAGAGTCTCACTACTTGCTGAAGCTGTCCTCGAACCTGCGATCCTCCTGTCTCAGCCTCCCGAGGACTGGGATTACAGGTGTGCGCCATCACACCTGGCAGTGCACTTGCTAAACAATAAAAATGTCTGTACTCAGAAGAATTGTTTCTTATTCCTTCCTAGAAATTCTGTTCTCAACAGTATAATTCACTAGAGGTACAAGCTCACCCCAGTATTCATGCTGGGCTTTATTTGTTCTTTCTTGGTACCTAACTTGCAGCAAATTATCTGAGATCATTGTTCTCAAAAATTATATGTGTGTGCATGCGTGTGTTGCTGGACATTGAGCCCGGGGCCTGTGGCATGATAGGCAAGCGCTAAACCACGACGCTGCATCCCCCAGCCCTTTTTTAAATTTTATTTTGAGACAGGGCCTTGCTAAATTGTCCAGGCTGGCCTTGGATTTGGGATCCTCCTTCCTCAGCCTCCCCGGTAGCTGAGATTTCAGGCAGGTGCTGCTATACCCAGCTCAGGTATCTTTAATAACATTTTTTAATTCCAGAGATATTTTGATTGACAGAAAACTCCATATGAGTCACCTCACTTTCTTAGTGGAAATGGACAGCCAAAGCAAAGAAGGAAACATGGGCGTGAATAGAGAGAGGCCCTGGTGTTCCCGAGACATCACCGAGGTCGTCTTCTGTTTGGTTAAGTAACAGAAGCAGGTTATTAATCCAAGTGAACAACTGAGATTATAACATGAAATTAGTTTACTGTTGCCTTCCTATAGGGGGCAGTAGTGGCTAGATGAGAATTATAGAAACAGCAGAAGAAACCAGGTGTGATGGTGCACACATGTAACCCAGGACTTGGGAGGCTGAGACAGGAGGATCGCAGGAATGAGGATAGCCTCAGCAAGTAGCGAGACTCTTGTCAACTTAGTGAGACCCTGTTTCAAAATAAAAATAAACATGGTTGGGGGTGTAGCTTGGAGATAAAACACCTCTGGTTCAATCTGCAGTACGAAAGAGAGAGAGAGAGAGAGAGAGAGAGAGAGAGAGAGAGAGAGAGAGAGAGAGAGAGAGAGAGAGAGAGAGAGAGAGAGAAGAAGAAGAAGGAGGAGGAGGAGGAGGAGGAGGAGGAGGAGGAGGAGGAGGAGAAGAGGAGAAGAAGAAGAATAGCGGGGCGGGGGGGGGTGTTGCACGCTTGTAACCCCAGCATTTGAGAGGCTGAGACAGGAAGATCATGGTTCGCGGACAGCCTCAGCTACTTAGTGAGACCCTTTGCAACTCAGTGAGACCCTGTTTCAGAATAAAAAAATAAAAAATAGGGCTGGGGGTATAGCCCAAAGGTAGAATGCCTCTGGGTTCCATCCCCAGTACAGGAGGAGGAGGAGGAGGAGGAGGAGGAGGAGGAGGAGGAGGAGGAGGAGGAGGAGGAGGAGGAGAGGAAAAAAAGGAAGAGAAAGAAAAGAAGAAAACTATCCTCTTAATGAGATTCCTGATCCTAATTCTATCTATTCTTTTTCTCCTTAGAGTTTCCGGGAAATCACGCTGAGTCCTTTGGGTAAGCATAAAGTCAATTTGCCAAATCTTTCCAAAGTTCACTAGCAAGTGAACTGGAAAAAAATTCATATTAAGACTTTAAAAGTCTACAAGTGCCGGAAGAGTTTAAAATAGTTAACTCATCAACTCACCCGGGATGAACTTGGGAAAAGCTTGTCTAGCATGTTCTTTGTTAGAACAGGAGGAAAAAATACAAGAAATGAGAAAACAACTTCGCTTGAGGAAGGGCAGCTCGGCTGTGTAGGTCAGTATCAAACTTCTTGGGTAATGAATGACCACTGCTCCTCTGCCCACTCGAGAAGATCGGGGGGAATCGCATTTTCCCTGCAGATTTCTAGACGATTCTGATGAGGAGATCTTGGAGGTTTGCGATGTGATGACGATCTTGTAAAATGAGTTGGGCAACTCGCCCTCCCGCCGGCTCCCTCTGCTTCTGGCCATCACGCCCTAAAGACCGATGCCCCCCGCTCCTGCACGGCCAGCGTCAAGGGTCTATGTGCATGCAATAGTCACCAGACCCGCAAGCAAGTAAATATTTATCCCCCCTAAGTGTGGCAAGGCCGGGGTTTCGACCCCAGCACTGAAACCCTGAGGGGTGATCACCAGCGCTGGCTGACAAGTCTGCTCTAAAACCCTCTGTAACTGGGATTCTTTGGGGATGGTGTCATGAGAGTGTGCTGAAAACTTCCAAGTGGCACGCAAACTCTATTCATTAACACAAGGATTTTCAAAGGAACGTGCATTTGTTTCACAAACACGGATTGTCTCCCTGGAGACCCGCGCACCTGACTTTTAAAATACCTACACCGGCAGTCATCGACTCTAAGATATTTAGGAATGCGTTCATTCTCAGAGATTAAAATCTGTTCCATGGATTAGCAATGGAGCCAAGAACGGGCTTCCCGGGCCAGATTAGGCTGACTGAACTATGACCCACGGGGGCAATTGAGTTCATGGTGACACTCGAGGCAGGATGGGCACACGTTCTATTTGCCTAATGCGGAAGGAATTTCACCTGTCTTTGCAACAAAGCGGAGGGAACGTGTAAGTGCCCGTGCCAATGTTCCCAGTGCCTTGCGGGTCACTCATTCATTAGGTATTTATCTTGCGATATAGTTTCCGTGGATCTCGTGTCCACACTCAGAAAGCGAAGGAGAGAAGTGGTGTCTGACTGGGCTATAACTGCTCAAACCATGTTGTTGATACTCCCGTTCTCGACGATCGCTTTGAGAAACGCGTTTGTCTCAATAATTTCATGCATGTTTATTGATTATTTAAAGAATAGGAGCCGGGCGTGGTGGCGCACGCTTGTCATCCCCGCGCTTGGGAGGCGGAGACAGGAGGATCGCGCAGGTTCGGAGCCAGCCTCGTTGGCTTAAGAGACCCTGTTTCCAAATGAAAATATAAAAATAGGTCCGGGAGTGTAGCCCGGACGTAGAAGGGCTTCCAGGAACCCCAGTACCACCAATAAATAAATAAATAAATAAATAAATAAATAAATAAATAAATAGTAGGCATTTTTGTTCAATGGGGTATACATATTATGGGAGAAAACACAGAATTTTCTTCCCTTTGTTTACCACTAGTGCAATGCACTTGAATACACAGATGGGAATCTTTCACATTTCTAACAATTTCTGATGACTTGTACGAAGCTGGGGCGCCAGGCTGGGTCAGAGGGTTTTGGACCCAGTCTCCTGTTCACATATAATTTTTTTAACAGCATGAAAGCTCGGGCTCAGGTAGTTTTGTTCTAAGCTGCTTTATCCATAACCAAGCCTACTCCTTGGTGCAGAATAAGCACTCAAAAACCCTAGCTGAATAATTTTTAAACATTTATTAGCCTTGCCAAAGGTGGCACACCTGTAATCCTAGTACTTAGGAGTCTGAGACAGGAGGATCACAGGTTTGAAGCCAGCCTCAACAACTTAGTGAAACTCTCAGGAACTTAGTAAGCTTCTGTATCAAAATGTAAAAATTATTTTTTAAAAAAGGGGGAAATATAAGCTCAGAGGGAAAATGTCACTGGATTCAATCCCCTATACTAAAAAAGGGGAAGAGGGTTTACCACCCTCATTGCCTAGACGACTAACAAGAGGTATAATTCTGGAATTAATCTGAAATCTAGTTTCTAATCCTCCACCATGGTCCAAATAATCTTTTAACACCTGTTGATATAAATACCTGAATCCTCAGCTCATTCTTTGACTTTGACATTCAATTTGACTGCGTCAGAGTTGAACTTAGATGCTCCATCAACCTGGCCTCATCCATGACTCAGAGCTCTCCTAAGGATGAATTTGGAGCCTGCCAAACTTTACCAAATGGAAGGGGAATTCTTTTTTTTTTTTTTTTTTTTTTTTTTTTGGTGGTACTGGGGTTCCTGGAAGCCCTTCTATCTCCGGGCTACACTCCCAGACCTATTTTTACATTTTTTATTTTGGAAACAGGGTCTCCTAAGCCAGCGCGCGCAGCTAGCTTCGAACCTGCGCGATCCTCCTGTCTCTGCCTCCCAAGCGCGGGGATGACAAGCGCGCGCCACCACGCCCGGCGTTAAAGGGGAATTCTTTATGACAGGCCTGAGCATCTGGAGTCCTGAATAAGCATTCCCAGGGCCTGTCAAGAGCACCAAGTCTGGCCAGGCATGGTGATGCACGCCTGTAATCCCAGTACTTGGGAAGCCAAGACAGGAGGGTCAAGGGTTCACGACCAGCCTCAGCAACTTAGCAAGGCTCTCAGCAACCTGGTGAGACCCTGTTCCAAAATAAAAATAAAACAAAATGGGGCTGGGGCTTCAGGTAGGTTGCTGAGAATCTCCCTGTGTCTCTGAGGCTGTCCTCAAGCCCACGTTCCTCGTGTCTCAGCCTCCTAAGTACTGGGATTACAAGCCTGCGCCACCACGCCCGGCTGTCATTTCTTTAATGAACCAAGCTCATCCCTGCCTGGGGAGTTTTTCACAGTTCTGATTTCCTTCAGAGAACATTCTTCCTGCACATCATTATACCTCTGGCTCCTTCTCATTAAGTCTCCGGATAAACATCACGTCTTCAGAGAGAACAGCCTCATGTGCTGTGGCCAGGCTCCCTCCCACTGAAGCTGGTCTTGCACATCATCCTCTATTCCTCCTTCCAAGTCCCATCGCATTGTCTGAAACCATCCTCTTTGTCTAATTATCTCCCTGAGGTGATCCTGTCTCGTTTCTCCCTTGTGCTACCATCTTTCCCTAGATCTTACTGATGACTTTGCAGGTGGGATCGCCATCCGTCGCTGCTCCATGAATGACCATCTGTAGAAGCAGCAAACGGGGCGGCTTGAATCTGGACTTACACACAGGCAAAGGCCCGACAACAGGAAATGCCAGTTAGACCATTAGACCGGAACAAGGATGCTGGGGGAGCAGGACAGGAGGCAAGGACACCTTTCACCCTGGCAGATTCCAAACGGCCATTCATGATTCAGCTCCGGGAGGAAAGCCAACTGGCGCTGGCTACAAGGATCCTGGCCCTGAGTGGACGTGAAGCCCAGCCTTAGTCACCTGGAGGAAGCCTGTGCCCCACCAGACCCAACACACCCTCTGTGCCATGAACACGGACCTGGCGCTGGTCACGACGTCTTCAGTGCTGAATACAGCCCCGGGGCGAAGCCACCCACCCACCGGTTTCACAAAATGCATTAGGGCTTCAAAGAAAATTCCACCAAAACTCCACACGTAATTTTTTTATATTAATAAATTTTTATTGGTGCATTGTAGTCATACATCTTAATAAGATTAAAAAAAAAAACTTGTGCAGATATACATGCACACATCACCCAATCAGCCCCTACCCAATCCCTAACCCTTGCCTCCCCTTCGCTCCTACCCCTGCTTGGCTTCCTGATTGATATGTTTAAGTACATCATGTGCTTTAAAGAATTTCCCTCTTCCCCCTCTGCCAGAGCCAGCCGGCGAAAGTATGGGTTCCAAAGAGAGGTGTGAAGATGAAGAATTCAACTCTTAGAATCTGATTCAAAGAATATTTAATTCTAACATGGGGGAACCACCAGCCTACTATCTCTACTGGCCGACCCCTGCTCCTGGGTCAATATCTCTACTGGTCGATGACTACTCCTGGGTCAGTATTCTCTATTGGGCCGACAATGGGTTTATTTTTCTAGAGGTATTTATACAGTTACAGGTCAATCGATATCCTTGTGCTATCACCACTAGAATACAATACAGACCAATCCAAAGCACATACATTACAGGTAGGTTAGTCAGTACCCTCGCGCCATCACCACCTGATCTTTTCTCAAACCTTTTACTTTGAACCTTCTATGACCCCAAACCTTGTTGACTCTGGGCAAAGGACAGTCAGCTGAGTCAGAAATATTCTTTTAGGGGAAAACCTTAATGGCTTCCCACACCAATCCCATCCCCTCAGATAGGTCACCTTAATTGCTCCTCTACAGGATCCCTTCTTCATCTAGAATCCACGAGCGATCTTGTCTGTCTTCGCCAACACACAGTGTTCCGTGTTCCACCCTAACTGGGCGCTCTGAACCCCATATTAATGCGTCAATGGCAACCGAACCCCACAGCAACTTCACCCCGATTGGGAATCTAGAAGCTGCGGACACACCGCAGCGGCTGTGCCCAGCTGCACGTCCCTGGGTTTCCGTAGCTGGGTAACTTTAGACTTCAAAGGATGTGAAAGCCAACTCCCTCCGGCCTCGTGGTTTTAGCTGCTTCCCCTCTGACAGATGTGAGAGCTGGGGAGATTCCACTGTCCACCACCGCCATAGCCTCCCCTGACCCAGAGTGGGAAGAGGGGAGGGATGTGCCTCGCTTCCGGCGGGGGCGGCGGGGGTGGGGGGCTTCTGTGTTTCCTGGGCCTTCCCCATCCAAGGAGAAAGGGGAAGGGGTATTTCTCCTTTTTGCACAAATAAACATGCAACAAACACCTAAGCGCAAGCTGACCAGGCGCTGTACGCGGGTACGTAACCATCACTCTGAACCTCATTATGCTGTGAGATTCCAGTGCACCAACAAAAGCATATTTAAAGAAATGTGTCAGTGGGAGAGACGCCCCGCACCTCCTCCTGCTGCTTTCTCTCCATGGGAGAAGAGGCCGTGTCCTCTTCCCTGGACCTGGACCGTGCATGCTTTTGCTTTTTGCTGGAGTGATCTTCCGTGTGAACAGCTGAAGCTCTCCCTCCGCTCCGCACCTGCCTGGCTCCCACTGGCCCCAGGTCTCCCTCCGATTCTGTCGCTCCCCCCACCCAATCCGGAGCCTTCTGGAGTCCCAGGGCCGGGTGGGGCCTCCCTCCCTCAGAATTCACGCCTCAGCATCTGCCCGGATGCTCACCCGCCCCTCACCAATGGAGCAAGGGCTTCACAAGAAGGGAACCCGCTCAGCAGGGTGTGATGGCGCCCGCTTGTAATCCCAGCACAGGCAGAAGCAACCTACCCAAAGATGGCAGACAGTCGGTGGTAAATCCGGAGCTCAGACCCAGGCACTGGCTACAAAGCCACACGTAAAGGCTGTGCTGGAATGCCTTACTCCAGAAAGCGATTACTACGAAGACTTACTGAGCACTACTATGTGCCTGGTACCACGCTTGCCACAGCGGGCGTAATAGGAGACGCAGCCACAGACCCCATCCCCGTCCTTGCAAGAGCATGATACTCAGCCAACACTACCCAGTCAGAAGCCACGCAGGGTGCTGTGAGTACCTTCAACGGGTTTGTTCTCATTGGGAGTCACAGTCTCTGGTTATTATGAGCTGCTCCTACAGAGACCAGGGGAGTGGGGGACACCCTCCTTTGAGGACAGCATTGCAAAGAGCATCCAGGACTCCTCTCAGGTCCAAACCCCCCTAAGGGTCCACGGGAACACTCTGTGTGACCTGCCCATTTCTTCAGCAGTGTTTAGCCCGTGGAAGACTGTGTCTCTCCCTTTGTAAGCCCAAAACAGCAGAATCTCTTGGTACCCGGTAACAGAAGAGAGCCGCCCGAATTTATCAAGTGTATACAGTTAAGCCTACAAGCCGGATGTGGTGGTTATACCTGTCAGCCCAGTACTTGGGAGGCTGAGACGGGAGGATTATAGATTCAAGGACCACAGGTTGGGCACTTTGAGAATTATTTCATAAGAGTTCACTGTGATGCCGGGGCTTGGGGAGGAGGCCAGCAGGGGCAGGGGCTGCTGAGAACAAGGGTGACCGTGTCCCTCCTGCCACTGAACAGCTGGCCAAGGTGGCGGAGGAAGGAGGAGGAGGAGGAAGAGGAGGAGGGGAGGAGGAGGAAGAGGAGGAGGGGAGGAGGAAGGGAAGGAGGAGGGGGGAGGAGGAGGAGGATGAGGAAGAGGAGGAAGAGGAGGAGGAGGAGGAAAGAAAGAAAGAAAGAAAGAAAGAAAGAAAGAAAGAAAGAAAGAAAAGGAGGAGGAGGAGGAAGAGGAGGAGGAGGAGGAAGGGGAGGAGGAGGAGATGGAGGAGGAGAAGGAAGAGGAGGAGGAGGAGGAGGAGGAAGAGGAGGAGAAGGAAGAGGAGGAGGAGGAGGAGGAAGAGGAGGAGGAGGAGGAGGAAGAGGAGGAGGAGGAGGAGGAAGAGGAGGAGGAGGAGGAGGAGAGGGAGGAGGAGATGGAGGAGGAGGAGGAGGAAGAGGAGGAGGGGGAGGAGGAGATGGAGGAGGAGGAGGAAGAGGAGGAAGAGAAGGAGGAGGAGGGGGAGGAAGAGGAGGAGGAGGAGGAAGGGGAGGAGGAGAAGGAGGAAAGAAAGAAAGAAAGAAAGAAAGAAAGAAAGAAAGAAAGAAAGAAAAGGAGGAGGAGGAGGAAGAGGAGGAGGAGGAGGAAGGGGAGGAGGAGGAGATGGAGGAGGAGAAGGAAGAGGAGGAGGAGGAGGAGGAGGAAGAGGAGGAGAAGGAAGAGGAGGAGGAGGAGGGGGAGGAGGAGGAGGAAGAGGAGGAGGAGGGGGAGGAGGGGAGGAGGAAAAGAAAAGCTGGTATATAACCTTGGAAAGTCTAGCCTCAGAAGAGCCTCAGAAATTTGTTCATTTGTTGATAAAATTGTAATTTTTTTCCCTAAGGTTCTTCATTTCAGTCATGTTAGGGCAGTTTGACTAAGGATCAGGTTTTAACAGGGCCTAAGAAATAACTGAGACCTAGAGGAAGAAAGTCTCTAAGGTATAAAAAGAAAATGCCAAAATCACATGAAATGGACTTTGAATTATATACCTAAAAATAGAAAAATATGTCACTAATCACTCTTCATGGAAACTAATGCTTCCACGTGTATAGATGTGTAACTATGATTTAGGGTGGGGTTTGGTTGCAATTAAATCTGTTCCGATATGCGGGAAAAACTTCTAGAATCAAGAGGGTCTCACGCTTGAGAAAAAAACATTTCTGAAAATGAGTGGGAATGTCTAAGATTTAGCTGTGTGTGATATGGGGCTTCTGAGAAACCTCCCAAAGCCATCTCTTTTTTTTTTCTTGGCTCTTTATCCCAAGTTTTCATATTCTTTTTAATTAATGTATTTTAATTAACATCTGAATTCGTTTTTAATTCATTGTGGCCCCCATTCATGGTATATTCCCTTGAATTCATTCCCCAGGTATTTACTGAGCACCGGCCCTGTTGAGTGACGTTATTCTTGAAGACGTACATGGAATCAACTGTCTAGAGCCATTTGGGGCTCGCTCTGGCACCGAGAGATGCAGACAAAATCAACGGCGTCTCCTTGCCCAACTGTCTTTGGCAAGAGACAACGGGATTTGGCCTCCCCGGGAAAGGAATGTTGCCTGTGTGAGGCAGGAACCTGGCCTCCGTGAACCTGGTCATGAACCAGGTCACCTCCTCCTTCCCTCGGGTCGGAGTGACTCAGAGGGAGGCCGCCATATTCGTTCTCCTCGTGGAGTTTAGCGAGCCCAGTAAACAGGCAGCTTGGGCTTTGATGTGTCTAGACACAGACAGGATTTGGAAGGCCCTTCCCCCGAGCACAGCAAGGAGGCTGAAACCTTCCAGAAGAAGAACATGGCCAATCTAATCCTGCCGACTACTCTTTCTCTGAAGGAACCAGACGATGGGGCGCCAGCTTGAAAGATTCTTCTTCATAAACAAAATAAAACTTGTAAGCCAAGCACCATGGTGCACAACTGTGATCCCAGTACTTGGAGGGGGGGGCAGAGACAGTAGAATCTCAGGTTCGAGGACAGCCTCAGCAACCCAGCAAGACCCTGTTTCCAGGTAAAAAATAAGACCGGGACAGTAGCTGAGACATAAAATGATCCTGGGTTCAACCCCCAGTAACACACACACACACACACACACACACACACACACACACACACAACCTTATGAACCCTGTTTTAAAAAGACACCAAAGCTAGTTCTCTCTAATGATACCTGTTTACCTATTTATCTTGCCACAGAATATAAAAGATTAAAAGTACCCCGGACAGGACAGGTGGCTCTCTTCTAAGTAAACACACCTCTCCAAGTATTAAGGTATTTCCTGGAATAGAGGAGCTTAATGTGGTGGGTGTGGGAAACAGGGGAAATTTCTGAAGCCCTGACATATCATGAAAATGTGGGTGTCCCAGTACTTGGGAGGCTGAGACAGGAGGATCAAAGGTTCATGGCCAGCCTCAGAAACTTAGTGAGATCCTGTTTCAAAGGAAAAATAAAAATAGCTCAGAGGCAGAATGCCCCTGGATTCAATCCCCAGTACCCCTTCCCCCCAAAAATGTGGTTGTATGTGTGCATTTTCAGGAGTGGGTCTGCAGCTGGGAGTGCACACTCACACACGGCCGGACAGCCATGACTGAGCTTCTAAGGCTTAAATTAATTAATGCCCAGGGTCCACCTAGTCAACCCTCCTCACCGAGTTGGAAACTGACACCGTTATTCCATCATCTCCGGCTTAGCCATGCCAAATTAAACAACCAGTAAAAGTGACACAACCAGATATCCAACCCCTCACTCTCTGGGTCTAGCATAGGTGTGCCTGACCGCTGTACCATGCCATCTGGCTGGAATGGTAACATGGTGACATGACACATTTATCTCCATCTTAGCTGCTCCCAGTCTAAGCCGGGCGTGATGGTGCACACCTGGATTGCAGGTACTTGGAAAGCTGAAACAGAAGGATCGCAGGTTCAAGGCCAGCCTCAGCAACTTAGTAAGACCCTCAGTAACCTAGAGAGACTGCTTCAAGATAAAAACAACAGGCTTGGGGGATAGATTAGAGATAGAATCTCCCTCAAGCCGGGCATGGTGGCGCACGCTTGTAATCCCTGCTCTTGGGAGGCTGAGACAGGAGGATCGCACAGGTTCAAAGCCAGCCTCAGCTACTGAGTGAGGCTCTCAGCAACTTAGTGAGACCCTGTTTCCAAATAAAGTATAAAATAGGTCTGGGAGTATAGCCTGGAGGTAGAAAGCCCCTGAGTTCCACCCCTAGTACCACCAAAAAGAAAAAAAAAATCTCCCTCAATTCCCTGTATCAAAGAGGGGGGAAGAGGAGAGGGAGAGGGAGAGGGGGAGAAAGAGAGAGAGAGAGAGAGAGAGAGAGAGAAGAGGGGTGTCTCAAAAAAAATCAAGAAATAGAATAAACCAAGCATAAAAAAAGGAGACTTCCGGTCCACCTTGTGTTTCAAGCGCACAGGCAGAACGATTCCAATGCGGCCTTAGTTAGAGAAGGAGCAGTAGTCAGGCAGTAACGATTTACCAAGGCGTGCTTTTTTCTATTCTATTTTGGGGCTCTGCAAAACTCCTTGCACTTTATGCACCTGGACTCTGAACATCCTCTTTCTAGTTTACTATAAAAAGAAAATTCCTTAATAAAAAATAATGCTGGCATGGGAGTTTCACATGGTCTCTAGTTCTGAACGGTTCCTGGATTTCTGGCTGACCAGGCACAAAGTGGTGAATGGCAGAAAGGAAACAGAGGTGCAGCATCCGCCCTGCCTGGGGGTCCAGGCAGGACCGCGCGGGGAGGACCAGATGTGGGGTGCCACCACAAGGAGGTGCCCCTGACAGGAAGGGGCAATGGAGGAGACCCCCCAGTGGAGCCAGGGAATCGGTCTAGGGGAAGGGGGGGAATCAATGGAGGAATCACTTCCATCGACATTATACACGTATGTGAAAATACTAATGTCAGTCTCCAGACCTTGTATGGGGAAGAAGGGGAGCAGAGGGGGCCAGGGAAAGCCCCCCAAGAAATGTGTGCTTGTAGGTCAACATCACTATGATTTATATTACGATGCACCAGTAAAAGTATATATTTAAAAAAAGAAAAGACACTAAATGGATCTGAGTGTAGACTAGTGATTGCTAGAGCTAGGAGGGAGAGGGGTATAGAGGAAGGGTGGAAAATGGGTACCAAGGCACAGAGAGGATGATGAGTTCTGCAGTCCTGCAGCACCGTGGGTGACTTTAGCTCGCAGAAGACTATTATATATTTTATGAAGGTCTGCAAGGGAGGAGCTTGGAGCCTCTAAACAAAGAAATGCTTAGGGACCAGGTAGGTGCATTCTTGTAATCCCAGTGACTCAGGCAGCTGAGACAGGAAGATTGCAAATTCAAGACCAGCCTGGGCAACTCAGAGAAGTCCTGTCTCAAATTAAAAAAAAAAAAAAAATAGCAGCCGGGTATGGTGGCACATGCTTTGTAATCCCAGTACTGGGGAGGCTGAGACAGGAGGATACAGGTTCACGGCCAGCCTCAGCTACTTAGTGAGACCCTCCATAACTTAGTGAGACCCTCTTTCAAAATAAAAAGTAGGGCTGGGGTGTAGCTCGGAGGTACACTGTCCCTGGGTTCAATCCCCAGAATGAAAGAAAGAAAGAAAGAAAGAAAGAAAGAAAGAAAGAAAGAAAGAAAGAAAGAAAAGAAAAGAAAAGAGAGGGTGGAAGGGTTGGCCCTTTGCAACTCAGTGAGACCCTGTTTTAAAATTTAAAAAATAAATAAATAATAGGGCTGGGGGTGTAGCTTAGAGGTAGAATGCCCCTGGGTTCCATCTCCAGTACCCCAAAAATAAAAATAATAATAATAGGGTTGGAGGTGTAGCTCAGATGTAGAATGACCCTGCAGTCAATCCCCAGTATGGTAAAAAAAAATATTTTTTTAAAAAAGTGGGGCTGGACATCAGGGAGATGCAAATCAAAACTACACTGAGATTCCATCTAAGCCCAGTCAGAGTGGCAAGCATAAAGAAATCAAATAACAACAAATGCTGGCGAGGATGTGGGGAAAGAGGAACTCTTTTACTCTGTTGGTGGGAGTGCAAACTAGTTCAGCCGCTATGGAGATCAGTGTGGAGATTTCTTAGAAAACTGGGAATAGATCCACCATATGATCCAGCTCTACCACTGCTGGGCATTTTTCCAAAGGGGTTGAAATCAGAGAACTACAGCAACATATGCATACCTATGTTCATAGCAGCATAATTCATAATAGCCAAAATATGGAACCAACCCAGGTCTCCATCAACAGATGAATAGATTACAAACTTATGGGAAATACCCAAAATAGAATTCTACTCAGCTATAAAGAAGAACAAAATCATGCCATTCGCAAGAAGATGGAAAGTCCTGGAGAACATTATGTTAAGTGAGATCAGCCAAGCACAGAAAGAGAAGGGACTTATGTTTTCTCTAATATGCCCAACCTAGGGAGCATTGGGGATACCAGAGGGACTCCAGATAATGGAGGGGAAACCTCAGCAAAGCTAGAAAGGAAGGGTAGAAGAGGAAGAAGGCTGAGGTTGACTAATGGAGGAGCTACATCTGAATATGTGTAAAAATATGAACATAGCATGGTCAACCTGGACACTCATTGTTGGGGGGGATTGGGGGAGGAGAGGGCACCAGGCACATTCTAAATGCATACCATTTTAAATTTGTTCCACATATAAATAAAATTTAAAAAAATAAAGTTTATGTTACCCAAAAAAGGGGGGCTGGAGAAGCAGATCAGTGGTAGAGCACCCAATTCCTAGTACTACTAATACTACCACTAATAATAATAATAGTAATAATGATATGGAGGTGAAAGCACTTGTGATTCTGATTTGATCAGTGTAGACTGTATACATGTGTCAAAATATCCCACTACACCCCATTACTACACTCAATGATTATGTGTTGATAAAAATTAAATACCAGCCACTTAAGTGGAAGGGGTGTCTACCACTCGCACCTCTTGCTGATCCTGGGCAGTGAGACCCTGGCCGGATGGCAGCTGTCCAAGGCGCACTGAACACCACCCTCTGCCCCCGGTGCCACCAGGCACTTCCACCTGGTCTCTGTCACTTTCCCAGCTCCAGGATGCCCTGGATTCAGGTTTGCAAGCTCCTGCTTTCTTCTGAAAGGCTATTATATATTTTTTTTCCTCCTTATCAAAAAAAAAATTGGGATCTGGTGTCCACTTGGTGTTGAACTTTAATCTCAGGAACCCAGTGAAAGGTCACAGCGCCCAAGCGGAGACGGTGGGGGGTCTGCCAATGATTACCAGCCGAACCCCATCACCTCCTGACTCACTGAAGGGTCACCCGGTTCACATACTGCAAGACCGAATCAGAGACGTCCTCACACATTCTTAGGCAAACGAGTGATAGAAAGCTGCCTTCTCACCAAACATCTACAAAACCCAACAGAAGACATCTTCATCCAGAGAAAACTCTTCTATGGGCTTTGTGAACGTTATTGGTCCAAGAAGAGTTAAGAGTTTTCTTCATGAATGTAAAAATGTAATAAATGTCTTTTACTAAAATTTAGAAAAGGAATGCCCAAGACGCTGCAGGTTAATAAGGATCTGAATTCAGTCCCTATGTTCAGGGTTTGTCCAGGGAGCAGAGCACGAGGGGCAGGGGAGAAGGGGCTGGTGATGGAAGTCCATGCTGGCTGGTGTGGGAACCAGCTCCTGGTGTTGCCAGAACTGGCGGTCAAGAAGCTGGGCGTGAAGCAGAGATGGGGAGCCCTGAAATAACGTCACTCCTCCATCCCCGCGCTCATGGATACGCGCAACCCCTCACCAGGCAGTCACACACCTGCCTGGACCAGGATCCAAGGACCAGAAGGAGTTGGTCCTCTGGGGCAGCAGGAGCTGATGCCCCACGGCAGAGACAAGCCTGCTGCCCGCCTCCCGGGCGCCTGGAAAAGCCTGCCTTTGAACCAGGATCCGGTGTAAAAACACCTGCCTTTCCTTCCCTCCTGTGAAGCATGAGTACGTTTCTCTTGTGGGTAAAACTGACTGGGAAATAGAGACAGATGCAAATTGAGGGAAACATGGCCTCACGTTAGCTAAAAGACAGTACAAAGCTGTCACAATGAGCTGGATTTCCATACTTGAATATTCATGATGAAGGAAGCTAATGTATTGCATGATCCATGCATCTACCTGGCCACCATCTACCCATCCATCTATCTGTCCATCTGTCCATCCATCCATCCATCCGTCTATCCATCATCCATCTGTCTGTCTGTCCATCCATCCATCTGTCCATCTATCCATCCAACCATTCATCCGTCCATCCATTTGTCCGTCCATCCATCCATCCATCCATCATCCTTCTGTCTGTCTGCCTGTCCATCCATCCATCTGTCCACCTATCCACCCAACCATCCATCTGTCCATCCATCCATTTGTCCATACATCCATCCATCTATCCATCTATCCATCATCCATCTGTCTGTCTGTCCATCCATCCATCTGTCCATCTATCCATCCAACCATTCATCCATCCATCCGTCTGTCCGTCCATCCATCCATCCATCATCCTTCTGTCTGTCTGCCTGTCCATCCATCCATCTGTCCACCTATCCACCCAACCATCCATCCGTCCATCCATCCATCTGCCCATCCATCCATACATTCATCCATCTATCTGTCCATCCATCCATCCATCCATCCATCCATCCGTCCATCCACCCATTCATCCATTCATTCCTGGGACATCCTTCTGGACTTGCTCTCCCATCTCCCCACCCATTTCACCCCTTCTTTTCCCCCTCTCTCTCTCTTTTTCTCCTTCCTTCATTCCTTTCCTTTAATTTTCTTTCCTTCACTCCATGTGTGGGGGGATGCTGGGGATTGAGCCCAGGGACAGTCGACCACTGAGCTGCATCTGAGCCCTAATATATTTTGAAAGAGGGTCTCACTAAGTTGCTGCATTGCGGAGGTTGGCTGCAAACGTGCAACCCTCCTGCCTCAGCCTCCGAGTGCTGGCACTGCAGCCGCACCACCACACCTACATCACTTGCTTAGTTTTCAACCTCACCAATTTCTCTACAAAGTTTCCAAAGTGACACTTTAAAAATATGGAGAGGGGGGCTCCCGGCTCTCCTCCACCTCCCGCTGGTTTCCTGTACTACTAACAACACCCAGGGTCCTTTCTGTGACCTGCAGCCGCCCTGCTCCGCCCCTGGTCACCCGCTCTCCTCAGTCCTGGGGGCCCCTGGGGCCCCTCCACTGCAGCCACACCCACCCAGGACCCCGCCACCCCTCCACTCCTGCACTGGCTGGATCTCAGCTTAGCCCCTGCTCCAGGGAGCCCTCGGGTGCTCACAGTAATCCAGAACCTATCAAGATGTGACCCACAGAATAGTCTGCACCAAAGTCCTTGGTGGTACTTATTACAAATGCAGCCGCTATAAAAAATTAATAAATATTGCCTAAAGAAAATGTAGCTGATAGCCGGGTTCTGTGGTGTGTGTCTCTAATAGCAATACTTGGGAGGCTGAGATAGGAGGATTGCAGGTTGGAGGCCGGCTTTAGTAACTTAGCCAGACCTTGGTTCAAAATACAGTTAGAAAAAGGGCTGGGGAGCCAGGTGTGGTGGCCCATGCTTACAATCCCAGTACTTGGGAGGCTAAGACAGGAGGATCACAGGTTCACAGCCAACCTTAGCAACATAGACCCTGTCTCAAAACAAAATATAAAGCCGGGCTTGGTGGCGCATGCTTGTAATCCCAGCATGTGGGAGGCAGAGATCGGAGAATCACAGTTCATGGACAGCCTCAGTTACTTGGTGAGGCCTTCTTCAACTTAATGAGACCCTGCTTCAAAATAAAGAATAAAAAAAAAAATTGGACTGCAGGTGTAGGTTGGAGATAGAATGCCCCTGGGTACCATCCCCAATACAATATACATACACACACACACACACACATATATATATATATACACACACACACATATATATACACATATATATACACACATATATATATGTGTGTGTATATGTATATATAAAATATATATGTGTAACTAGATAATGAGAGAGAAAAGAAAGAGAAGAAAGAAGAGATAAAGGAAGGAAAGAAAAAAAAAGAGAAATAGTGCTGGGCGTACAGCTCAGAGGTAGAATGCCCCTGGGTTCAAGCTCCATTACCACATAAAATACAATAAAATCACCTGCCACACCTGGCTCCCTGCTATGATCGCCGTATGTGGGACCCAGAGCCTTCCCTGGACGAGCCACTTCCCCGTTTAGGGTCAGAGTTCAAAGTCCCACGATGACACCTCCCGAGCTGGGACTCGATTGTGTCCCAGGTTACGGGCTCCACACTGTGAACTAACTTAAACTTTTAATCTGGTGCCGGGCGTGGTGGCGCATGCTCGTCATCCCAGCACTTGGAAGACTGAGACAGGAGAATCGCACAGGTTCGAAGCCAGCCTCAGCTACTTAGTGAGACTCTGTTTCCAAATAAAGTATAAAATAGGGCTGGGAGTATATCCCAGAGGTAGAAAAGCCCCTGGGTTCTACCCCCAGTAACACACACACACACACACACACACACACACACACACACACACACACTTTAATCTGGTTCTTACAACCTGGAGAGGACTGTTCCTATTTCATCAATGAGCTCACAAAGGGTTAACGAGAAAGCCAGCAAAGCCGGCTTCTGGGGTTACCAAAGCCCTGCGCCTTCCACACAGCACCCTACAGCAGCCAAGTGGCTGAGCCCGCCCTCAGCGAGGGCCAGGAAGGTTCACAGCAGCAGCCCAGCGGAAGCAATCTCTGCAGGATGCTTCCTATTTACCCCAGCAGAAGGGACTAGCACATCAGTGTGTCGGTGCAGCTCATGTCCGGAGAGGGTAACTCAATTCCCAAAGGTGTACAAAACTAAAGCACAGTCCAGCTGTTGCTCGAAAATACTATTTTGGCAACACAGCGTGGACTATCTCAGCCACGCCCTTCCCATCTTCGAGGCCAGCGCTTAGCATCACCAGCACAAGCAACGTGAATGTGGTATCAGGTCTCATACCCAGGTGCCACCATCTCCTGGCCGTGTATCCTGGGCGGAACTAGGGATTTCCGAGACTCAGTTTCCCCAGGGGCACCTGGCGCAATGCTGGACAGGGAGTCGGCCATCAGTGCACGGCAGGCGCTCCTCCCTCCCGCACCCAGTGACCTCTGTCTCCTGTCCTGCCTCTCGCCTGACTCGATTCTCGATCCCTGCCAGCTGGCACCCGTTTCTTCATCGCTGTCAATCAGACCATCGCAGGCTGGAACACTTGGGCGCCCCGGCCTCCATGACCACAGTGACCTGGAGAAACAGATGGCCCAAAGCCCTCAGTGACCCTGCCCAGGATGCTCCCCGATCCCTGCTCCCCGCTGAGCACATCTGGAGACCCAAGCTGGCCTTGGACTGTGCACCTGCGGGCCATCACCTCCATCCAAAGGTCGCCGAGAGCCCAGCGGTGGCACGCGCTGATCCTGCGGGAAGATTCAGGCCATCTTTTTTTTTTTTTTTTTTTTTAATTGCAGTACTGAGGAATGAAACCCAGGGGCATTCTACTTCTGAGCTACACCCATAGCCCTATTTTTTATTCTTTCTTTTGAAACCAGGTCTCACTGAGTTACAAAGGGCCTCACTAAGTAGCTGAGGCTGTCTGTGAACCGAGATCCTCCTGTCTCAGCCTCCCGAATGCTGAGATTACGAATGTGTGCCACCACGCCCGGCTCAGACTTTCTTCTCAGATTTGTTCTCTTTTTCCTTTTTTCGTTGCTGTATTGAGGATTAAACCCAGGGGCATTCTACCTCTGAGCCACAGCCCCAACCCTACTTTATCGTTTTTATTTTGAAAAGGGGCCTATGTTCCTGAGGGCCTTGCTTGGTAGTTAAGGCTGGACTGGAACCTGCGATCCTCCTGTCTCAGTCTCCCACATACAGGGATCACAGGCGTGTGCCACCCCGCCCGGCTCACCCTTGCTTCCTGAGTGTATCCAAGGGGTTAATGCTGTAGTGTTTGACTGGTCTAATTTGCTTACAATTCACACAGAACAGATAAGGTCACAATCAGCTGTGCCTTGGATGAGACCTCTCTCAGCTCGGTCTGCTTGTTTCACGAGTTGTGTAACCCTGAAAGTTTGGGCTGGGGCTTTGTTGAAAGCTAAATGAGAAGAAAATGGGGGTAGAGGAGATTTATTTAAATGGATCTATAGTTTTTACTGAGCGGCATCATTGAGTCTGTGTGCTAGGAAGTATCGCCATGGGTGAGCCTTACAGTGACGCCCTCCGGTGGGCAGTGTTTTCCTCCTTTGACTCACAAGAGTCCAGGGCCAGGGGGCATAGCCAGCAACCAAGGGCATAAGAAATAAACTAAGTTTGGCCCCACGTCCCCAGGTCTGGGCTGCCAAGCTCGGGCTTGCCCGTATCCCTTCCCCAGCACCCAAGGAGCTCCCGCAGCCTGCCTGCCCCATTCCCTCCCAGAGCGGCTCCTCTATTCCAAAAAGGGAGCTTCCCCACCCAGGTCACACAGCTCCAACCTAGTGGCCTTGACCCTGGACTGACTGCCATGTCTTCATTACACTATTCTCTTCCTTCCTTCCTTCCTTTTTTCTTTTCTTTTCCTTCTAACTTGCTTGCAATTCACTCAGATTAAAACACCTTGGATGAGACCTCTCTTAGCTCTGGTGTGTTTGTTTCACAAGTTGTGTAACCTTGTGTAATTTCTTTCTTTCTTCCTGTTTCTTTTTTCAGTCTGTCTTTTTTTTTCCTTTCCTTCTTCTTTAAACATTGCAATATGTCTCCATCAACATTCTCACTGATATAAACCAAAACGACTGACCGCACAACCTAGAGGAAGGAGGATCTATTTGTTCAGTTCTATGTGTTTGTTTTTGAAGATTACAGAGTTCAGTCTGTGTCGGGCGGGTCTGCAGAGCTCAGGGCATGAAGGCAAGGAGCAGAGGGAGGGAGGGGCCAGGACTCTGCTCTTGAGGCTTGAAGCCAGAGAAAAAACAAAGGGATTCAAACAAAGAAACAAAGGGATTCAAACACAAGAGCACAGTCCCCGAGGCCACACCCCAGGGACCACCTTGTCCAGCCACACCACACCAGCCTAGGTGACCACCCAGTAATCCATTACAATGGCCATCCCCACTGATGAGATGACAATCCTCCTGGCTTAGCTACATCAATTCATGAGCTCTTCAGAGGATAGTTTACATCTAACCATAACACAAATATTTTACACACACACATATATATGTATATATAATTTGGTACATTATGATTTCACATCATACTGAGGTATAGACAAGCACACAACTCTTTTTTTTTTTTTTTTTTTTTTTTTTTGGTACTTGGGGTTGAACTCAGAGGCCTTCCAAGTCATACCCCCAGCCCAATTTTATTTCTTATTTTGAAACAGGGTCTCACTAAGTTGTGGAAGCCCTCCCCAAGTTGCTGAGGCTGGCTTCGTGCTTGGGATCCTCCTGTCCCAGCCTCCCAAGTACTGGGACTCAAGCCCGCATGCCCGCACCTGGTGCTCAGGCACACAACTCTTGCCTGAAGCGCTTCCCTCTGGGTCCCATTTTCGTCACAGAACCTCACGGGTTTCCTGATGACAAAGGCCATGGAAAATGTAGAAGAGCTCTCAGGCCCCCCCAAGCGTAAAGTCTGGGTCCCATGTTGTTTACTTAGCAAGAAGGTCGGCACTGCCCCCACCAGGGGATGCAGAGGATGCTAACGTTTTAGAATCAGCAGAACTTTCCCCTTGGCCTTCCTGTAACATCAAGTACAGCCGCCATTTATTCCGGGTACTGGGTGCTGATGAAGCAAAAGAGACACTTGCTTTTTTGTTTCACAAAACTCCCCAGCTTCACGCAGTGGTAGAGCCCTGCCTTTGCCCAGGGTGTTGAAGCCCTGGGTTTAATCCTCAGTACTCAAAACAAAACCAATGAGAAAAACAGCTGGAGAAGCTCCAGGGCCCCGGCCATCCAAAATATAATCCGATTCCACCACCTGCTGGCGGTTTTAGGAAGGACAGATGGTGCCTGAACAGCCTGCTGGGATGGCCCAAAGCAAATCAGCCTTGGCCAGTGCTGGGTGCCGACAGCACTAATCATCAGGCGTCACCATTATTCCCTTAGGGATGAATAGGACTTGGGTGAGAAGCAGTGTCCCCGACCTCACCTAGCTCAGTGCTGGCGCGTAGCAGCTAAACTGATGGCTAACATTTGCAATGTGCCAGCCATCTGCATGTAGGCAGTTTGCATGCCTGGGTGCCGTTTCCAGTGAGAAGCCCGGTGCAGGAAATTTAAGGAACTTGCTTAAGTCACACGGCAAAAAAGAGTTGGTGACAGGATCCAAACCAGGCGCATTCTACCTCTGCACTATACCCCCAGCCCTATTTTATTTTTCTTGAAACAGGGTCTTGCTAAATTGCCAAGAGTCGCACTAAGTTGCTGAGGCTGGCTTTGAACTTGTGATCCTTCCGTCTCAGCCTCCCAAGTACCAAAATTATAGGCATGCACAGAGTACCCAGTGCCACAGGGTAACTACTGGGATAGGCTGAGACGAGCCGTATCAGAACTTGACAGGAGGCTGCCGCACCCAGAGGGAGCACCTGATATATGTCTGCTGTAACACAAAGCTACAACCATATCTGATGGGACACTGTATCATTTTTATTTATTTATTTATTTATTTATTTATTTATTTATTTGGTGCCAAGGATTGAACCCAGAGGCACTCTACCTCCAAACTACAAGCCCAGCCCTTTTTATTTTTTATTTTGAAACCAGGTCTTGCTAAATTGCTAAGATTGGTCTCCAACATGCAATCCTCCCTTCTCGGCCTCCCAAGTACTGAGATTACAGGCAGCTTCCGCCATGCCCGGCTGGCATCTTTTATGAATGATGAGCTTTGGGCCTCTGGGTGAGTCATACACTTGGCATTCATCATTTTCCTGGAAAATCTTGACCTTTCTTTGGAAGAGGGGTCTGGCACCCATGGAACAGCTGGACGTACAGGGTTTTGCTAGGGAGTCATACTGAATTCCCAAAAGTCTTTGCTCAGTTCCGCTGGAATGCAGTACTTGCCATCTAGAAATCAGTAGGATGTGTTCATTTTTATTTATGAGCCGACTATGTGGAGTGGGAGTTGATGCCAGTCAGGGAGTGAGTATTTTCTTTCCTATCAGAGAGCAAGCAAGCCATGAATTCTTAATGTTTCTTATTAAGAAGGAAATGGGCTCCACCTCGCTGAGGATGGGCTCCCTCATCGTTCACAGAGGACAGGTCTCCTGCTCTGAGAAGAAACGCTCTGCGTAGAGAGACCACTTAGAATTCATAAGTTCTTCCATTTCATCTACTCAGGATTGGAAATTCAATTTACTTCTTCTTTTTGGTATTTTTTTTAGTGCCACGATAGGAGAAGAAGGCAGCCTTCCAATTTCAAAGAGGACCCCATGACCCAGGGCGTTTAAATAATTATACGCAAACAGAAGGAAGGAATTATTAACGCAAATTCAAATATGAGCTGCCCAGCACGTTCAATGGGGGTATTGTTCTTCTTCAGGGAAGGTAGAGGGAAAGGGAGTTGTTTCGGACAAAATCAGGAAAGTGTACTTTGTTTTTGGTTTTGGTTTTTGGTTTTGGTTTTTGCTTTGTTTGTTTTTCTTTTCAGCAGTTGGTTTAGCAGTAGAATTACTTATTTGTGAGCCAACAAGAAGAAAGAGAAATAATCGTGCAATGGGGTGAACACTGTTTCTCACACACGCTTGCTTTAATAATATGCCTTTTGTTTCTGCTTGTACATATTATTTAATCTTTGGTAATAAATCCCCCTGGCAAATGAGCTAGCCTGTTTTACGATCTCAGCCCCCACCAGAAGAGAAAGCAGGAGTCTGATAAGACCTCCCCTTTAAAGTCTCAGCTTTGGATGCACAGTAAAATTCCCTGAGTGGACTCAGAGTAGTACGGAGTACCCCCGCCCAGACCCACCTCATGTTCCAGGTTAGCCCCTGGGAGGAGAGCTCGCAAGAGCAGAGCTGGCAGGCAGCCAGGTGGGTGGGACTTGACAGCTGTCCATCACAAAGCAAGCTAGGCTCCAAAGGTGCCCAGGTTTGAACCATCTGCCCTCACAGAGGTGCATTGTGGGAGGTAGCAGAGCATCATGGTCAATGCTCAGCCATTGGTCCAATTCTATTCCTGGCTCTGATTGGTTGGGTTTCTTATTTTGTTTTGTTTGTGGTACTGTGAAATGAACCCAGATGCATTTTACCTCCCAGCTACACCCCAAGCCCTTTTTATTTTTTGTTTTGAAACAGAGTCTTGCTATGATGTTGGTTCCTAAGAATCTTGCTAAGTTGTGGAAGGCCTCCCCAAGTTGCTGAGGCTGGCTTCGTGCCTGGGATCCTCCTGTCTCCGCCTCCCAAGTCCTGGGATTACAAGCGTGTGCCACCACACTCAATTTTATTTATTTTTTTATTTTGAAACAGAGTCTTGCTACGTTGCAGAGGGCTTCACTAAGTTGCTGAGGCTGTCCTCGAACCTGAGATCCTCCCATCTCAGACTTCCAAGTACTGGGATCATGGGTGCGCACCACCACGCCCGGTAGGTCATCCCTTTCTTAGGACTAGGTGTCACCCTTCATCTGCCAAAGCAGGATCACCTAGTCTTTCTCAGCTCCAGCCCCGGAATCCTCCCTCTGGCCCTTTCTGCACCACCACCTCCCGAGAAAAGCCTACAAGTCGACTGGTGAATATTTGAAAAACCACTCTCTTTTATCTTGAGAAATATAGTCTTGTTTCCAAGAAATACTAACCCTGGACACAGAGATTTGAGCTGATATTTTGAGGTACTGCTCATTATGTGTGTGTGTGTGTGTGTGTGTGTCTGTGTGTGTGTGTGTGTGTGTGTGTATTACTGGGGATGGAACCCAGGGGCATTTTACCTCCAAGCTGCATCTCCAGCCTGATTTTTTATTATTTATTTTGAAACAGGGTCTTACAAAATCACAGAGGGCCTCACTAAGTACCTGAGGCTGTCCTTGAATCTGCGATCCTCCTGTCTCAGCCTCTCAAATGCTGGGATGACGAGCTTGCACCACCCTGCCTGGCTACCACTCATTATTTCAAAACCCCTATACTAAGAGCAAATATCTCAACGCGATAATATTCTTGCCGTGGTAACAAATCGCAAATGACAATGCTGGTTCCCCAGTTCTTCGCAAACTAAGCTGTTTATTTTTTTTCCAGGTAGTGATGCATCTGGCCCTTGGGGAATCCTAGCATGTGACCACGCACTGTACTCTGCCAGTGATCCATCTGCAGGTGGGCAAGAAACTCCATAGGCCCAGGTATAAACTACGAGAACAAAGAGCCCTACTAGAGTTTTCTCAGAAATACTTTCCTTCCAACTGGGCATGGAGGCCCACACTTATCATCCCAATACTTCGGAGGCTGAGACAGGAATATCTGAAGTTTGGGGCTAACCTCAGCAATTTAGAGAGTCCCTCCACAATGTAGTGAGACCCTATTTCCAAATAAAAATAAATAAAACAAGGCTGGGGTGTAGCTCAGAGGTAGAATGCCCCTGGCTTCAGTCCACGGCACCAAGTATAATCATCATCACCATCACCATCATAAGACTGATCTTACAGGACCAGCTTCTCCAGGGCTTTCGTGTTCCAGGCAGCTCACCGGCCTCGCCTCTCTGCTGCTCTTCCTCTGCTGGCCCAGCCAGGTCCATCTTCCGCCCACCTCTATCAGCCATGGCCGATCCCATGGGCTGGAGCCACATGCGGTAGCTACGGTGCCTCGCACTCCCCGTGGGGCTCAGCCAGTGGGGACCCCGGGCTGGCAACCTCCTTCAGCAAAACCACGGTTTTCAAAGCAACCAGCTCCCTCTTTTCCTCCCCTCTGCACACCCGATCCCGCAGGAAGTAGATCTTCCTCGGATCTCCCCCGGTATCTGAGGATGCCACTGTTTTCCTTTTGAGCTTTTCCGATTCACACCCAGAAGGCTTAGTCACCGATGCATACCAGGTTACCATGGTTACCGGATACCTTGGTTACCAATTCATACCCAGATTCCATGGTCAGAGGAGAAAGCAGGCCAGGGAGGATCCAGCTACTGGAATGCACCCCTTCCAGTAATGGATGTTGTCAGGAGTCCAGAGCCGCCCTGCAGACAGCAAACGTAGCTGCGAGGGTGTGAGTCTGTTTGAGGAACTCCCTACCACCCAGGCGCCCCAACAGCTGCGCCTGGTTTCCCCGCAGGGTACTGTCCTCTGGTGAAAGTTTGCACACTGTGGTTCCAACAAGAAAACACAAAGTTCCCCGGAAGCTGGCTGCCATAAATGTGTCATTTCAGAGGGCTTGGCTGGGTGTGGAAACCTAAAGGGGTGTTAAGAATGTGCCCAATACAAGCAAGATACGGTGCCTGTCATCCCAGTACTTGGGAGACTGGGACAGGAGGATCACAGGTACAAGGCCAGCCTCAACCACTTAAGGAGACCCTGTTTCAAAATTTAAAATGAATGAATGAATGAATGAATAAATAAATAAATAAATAAATAAATAAATAAGGGCTGGAGGCATAGCTCAGCAGTAGAATGCCCTTGGGGAACCCAATTTCCAGTACTGAAGAAGAATCATGTGAGCAGTAACTAAATTAAAGTACATTTAATTAATTAAGCACTTACTGCGGGCCAGACATGACTCTGGGAACCTTCTGTGCCCCGCTTCCCTTAACCTTCCCCGAGCCCAAAGAAAGCGTAGTTGTTCTTTCTGCTTTACAGCTGAGGGCCAAGCTGAAATGAGTCATCATCTGTCACCCAGCCAGTGAGACCCAAGGCCGTCAGCCTCCGGGATGCGGGGGCTTGTCAAGGTTGGACCAGAGGTGTGCGGGACACAGCGCCTGTCCAGTTCCGGGCCATCATGAGCAGGTCAACTAACACATAGTCCACGTTGAGGAAATTGCTGTCACCCGTGTCCTGGGGCCATCCTCAGGGTGAGCTGAGCTGTGGTCCCTAGCCTACTGGGGACATCTGAGCACACCGTGGTGACACAAGGAAGCTCACTTTGATTTTGTACATCTGACTCTGTAATTCTTTATTTTGGCCAACTGAGTCAGGACGCAAATTGAGTAAGAATAAAAACAGTCATCAAGCCAACGAGAGTTTATGCTATGCTGACACTGTGCCAAGAGCTTTGCGTGCAACACCTCATCCCTACCCCACACAATTCTAATTGTGATTTCTCTTTTAGCAGAGGATAAATGGAATATCACAGACCCTAAGGAACTTGCCCAAGGCTACACAGCTAAGAGGTGGTAGAGCTCACACTAGACCCCAGATCTTCTGGTTCCTGCACATTTACTCTTAATCATTGCCCTAGACCTCTTCCCTACTTCTGCTGTATTTAATAAATATTCCTATATTTCCCCGATGCTCACACTGGAGCGAACACTTCAAACATAAATGTGTATAATCTTCATACGGATTCCAGGAGTTGGCTACTATTACCCCACCCAGTGCCACCAGAGGACACCGAGGCCCAGGGATGTGAAGTCACTTGCTCAGGGTCACATACCCTTCCAATCCCAAACCCACTTGGGTTTGCAGACAAAACTACCACATTTTGGAAGTGATAGGTTTGAATTGTCCAGAGTTTCCAATGGAAATGAGGGAATATTATTGTACTAGAGAGTTGTGACTTTCAAAAAAGATGACGGAGCCAGATCCTGGCTTCCCACCCTCTGCCTCACAGCGAAAACAGTGGTCAGCATCTCACCGCTATAAACCGAAACAGCTGATCACACAGCTTAGAGGAAGGAAGGTTTATTTGCTCGCGGTTTTTTGGAGATATTGGGTTTAGTCCTGTCAAGGCCGGGGTCACAGATCTCAAGGAATGGTGGAGGGAAGTGGAGAAGAGAGGGTGCAAGGCTCTGCTCTCAGTTCATGGCAGTTGGGAGCAGAGAGAGCGAGCAGGGGGAGGAGGAACCCAAATATAATTCCCCAAGGCCACACCCCCGAGACGCTGCCTAGCAAAGAAGCCCCACTACCAACACTGCGGCCTTATTTCTGTGAGGGCTAGGGGACCTTCTAAATCCAAGCCATCACAATGGGGATAGATAATGGCCTCAGCGAGGATCCCCAAAAGAGGCAAAAGTGCAAGCCCTGCAGCGGGTCCACCTAGGACTTGTCCTAGAGACCACAGGCCTTGTCTGCAGGCAGCATAACTCTGCAGGAAAAGTAGCAGCAGGAAGCCCCCGGCCAGGGGTGGTGCTCTGGAGAAAAGCCCAGCTCCTGTTCACCAGGGGTTCGGTGCATACACCAGGCTGATACTAAAGGTTAATTGCTCTGAGTAAGACTGGCACTTAATCCTGGTGCCAAAGGAATTGAGACAATATTGACCCGGCCAACATCAGGACGCAAACACAAGTGGAATTCAACTCCCGAAGCAGGGAGAGCCGCAGCAAGAGCCTGAATACCCCCAGAGGACTGCTGGGAACCAAGGACCTGGGCCGCGGTCTAGAAGCGCTCTGTGCTATGCACCGGGCCTTTGCACAGCTGGCTCTCTCTGCTCACAACACCCCCTTCCTCAGGCAGGTCTGTGGCCTTTGCCTAACCGATGCCACTTTTTCTGTTCAATTCCCCTTTTATAAGATACTTCCCTCGAGGAGCCTCTCCGCCACACCAGACTGAGGCAGGGCATCCTCCTCAGCCTCAGATTCCCTCTGGGTTTACTGCTATTTAGGTTTTCACTTTCCAGTTTATTATACAGTCTTCCTCTGGAAGGAACTATACTATTAATCATTGTTTTGTTTTGTGTTTAGTGCCTGGCACAATATGAGCACTTAGTAAATGCTGGAGGAAAAGGTGGATGGGTGGATGGATGGATGGATGGATGGATGGATGGATGGATGGATACCTAAGTGAATGGGTTGGGAGATGGGTAAGTGGATGGTCTAATGGATTGATTGGTGTACAGATACATGATTGGATGGATGGATGGATGGATGGATGGATGGATGGATGGATGGATGGATGGGAACCTGAATAAATGGGCTGGTAGGTGGGTGAATGGATGATGTAATGTATTGATAGATAGATGGATGAATGAGTGAGCAGGTAGATGGATGAATGGTTGGGTACCTGAATGGATGGGGTAGTAGGGGGATAATGAATGATTGAGTGGATGGTCTAATGAATTGGTGGACAGATGCATAGATGGGTGGTTGGATAGATGGATGGATGGATGGATAGATGGATGGATGGATGGATGGATGGATGGACGGACAGACGGACTAAAGGATAGAAACATGGATGGGTGGATGGGTGGTGGATGGTTGGGAGCCTGAATGGATGTGCCAGTAGTGATGAGTGGCTGGTTGAGTAGTCTAATGGACTGGTGGACAGATCTATGGACATTTCTAGGAGGAAGTTGACAAAGGAGTGTCAGGAGCTTCTACATTCCATATTCAAAGACGCCCAGTCTTCTCCAAATACAATTGGCCCATGTAGTTCTGTAAACCCATTGCTGGAGAAGAAGGGCTATTTCAGTCAGCATCCTCCTTGCTGTGATCCAAACACCTGCTACACAATACTTACAGGATTTATTTGCTTATGGGTTTGGAGATTCTAGTCCATTTGCACTTGCTGCCAAGCAAAAGCCTGGGCTAGGGAATTATGATTGGAAACAGAGACAGACAGACAGACAGACAGACAGACAGACAGCGACCAAGGATAGATAGAGTTCCCAAAACCACACCCTCAATAACCTACCTCTGCTAGCCACAACCCACCTGCCTAAATTACCACCCAGGAAGTCCATTCACATTAACCCTTCAGTGGATTTATCCGCTGATGATATCAGAGCCCTGATTCAATGATTTCACATTTTTCCAGTGAGCTTTTGCAAGGGGCATTTTCTAGTCAAACCGTAACAAGGTGGCCACTACATTTCTCCTTCCTCGGAATGTGGGTGGGGCCTCTTGTCCTCTATCAAGATGCTCTAGTTACTAATTAACCAGATTTCCTCTGGATAAAAACATAGTTTGGTGCAGCTCACAGCTGTGTGACCCTGAGTCTGGAACCACACCTCCCTTGATTGGCTGGGGAAAAAATAACCCTGGGCTGGTTCTCCACGCCTGTCCTTTCTGAGGTGATAGGAACAGGGCTGCAGGGCAAGACCTTGGTGAGTTTTCTGGCTGGCCTGAAGGGTGGATGACCTCTAGCTCTCACAAGTAATGCCGGGTCTAGGTTTGACCTAACTAGTTAACCATCATGGCGGGAACTTAGCCAAGTCTCTTAGGCCTTGATTTCTTCATCTGTAACAGAAGAGCAGGAATCATTGGAAACAGTATGAAACGATACCTCAGAAAAAGGGGTTGTGGCTGGAGGAGGGAGGTTATTGAGGGTGTGGTTTGGTCAAGCAGCAAGAAAATAGCATAGTGTTTATACATTATAAATCGTTTGATCAGAGAGAGCTTGATACAGTGGCTGATTGGTAGAATAACCAAGTAGCGATATAAATATTTTTATTCAATTAATAAATGGTCCATGGTATGCTGGAACAATGTTTCATAAATCCTGCTACCTACCAATAGTGACAGAGAACTGTTACCAATCACACAACTTAGAGAAAAGAAGATTTATGTGCTCAGAGTTTTTGGAGGTTTCAGGGTCAGTCCATGTGGGGTCCGTGGAGCTCAGGGCATGGCTGTGGGAGGCAGAGAGCGGGAGAGAGCGACGCTCCGCTCTCACACTGTGGAGACCAGAAGTTAAAAAAGAGAGAGCAGGGGAGGAAGGACCATATACAACCCCCAAAGCCACACT
This sequence comes from Muscardinus avellanarius, assembly GCF_963383645.1. Classification (NCBI taxonomy): domain Eukaryota; kingdom Metazoa; phylum Chordata; class Mammalia; order Rodentia; family Gliridae; genus Muscardinus; species Muscardinus avellanarius. The sequence goes on from NC_137805.1 coordinate 27,888,333, forward strand.
CCCAGAGACCTCTTCTTAGCAACCAAGCCCCACCTCCAACATGGCTGCCTGGTTTCCATGAGGGCCAAGGGGACAGTCCAAATCCCAACCATTACAAGAAGATTGTATGTTATCCATAAAGCGGGCCTTAAATGGCAGTAATCGCCCATTGAGAATGCAAGAGAGCTATTCCCTTTGCAGCTATTTTTTCAATCATCAGCTAACAATTTTGGCTATGAGAGTCTTAGTTTGATGCCAGAGATTCTTTAACGTCTTTGGACAGATGAACTGGCCTGGCATGTTGGTTTTAGGCAGGCAACAGAATCCGGCTCGAATGTGAGATCTGTCTCTACCTTTCTCCCAGGTTTCTTTTCAATATTGCTTCCCCCTGCCCCTTGGTACTGGGGATTGAACCCAAGGGCGTTCTTCCTCCAAACTACACCCCAGCCCTTTCTATTTTTTTTTTTTTGAAACAGGGTCTCACTAGGCAGCTGAGAGTCTTGCTAAATTGCTGAGGCTGGCCTCGAACCTGTGATCCCCATTTCAGCCTCCCAAACACTAGGATTACAGGCATAAGCCACCATGCCCAGATTAATATTACTTTTTTTTTTTTTTTTTTTTTTTGGTGGTACTGGGGATGGAACCCAGGAGCATTTTACCTTCAAGGTATACCCACAGCCCTATTTTTTATTCTTTATTTTGAAACAGGGTCTCGCTGACTTGCAAAGAACCTCACTAAGTAGCTGAGGCTGTCCACAAATGCAGTCCTCCCATCTCGGCCTCCCAAAAGTTGGGATTATAAGTGTGCACCACCACGCCCAACATTAATATTACTTTTTATCTGTGGAAAATAATACCATATTTCCATCTATGATGGTCTTATACAATGTCATATATATTATGTAGATATTGTATATATTATGTCTATATACACATACATATATACACATATACACACATCATACTCATATATACACACATACATACACATACATTATATAAAATTGAGAGCCGAATTACAGAAAAGGTATAAGTCATGGTCTAGGTGGTAGAGAGATAAAAAGCAAAAATTATAAATAACTAAAATCTAGGAAGCTTCAATAGAAAGGGGAAATACAGATGCCTTTACCTGGTTATTTTAAATAACTGATACTTAAATCCACCTATTGCAAAGCTCGCCATCTTTTCTTGGAAGCTTCTGCTCCAATCCATCAGAGCAGACGACGTCTTGCCCACCTGCTTCAGCTCTGAGAGGCGAAGGTACCCTGATGTCTAAACCCTATGCGGAGAGACCTGGCGGACCCATCCCCTCGGGAAGCGCACGCGCTCACAAAGCGCAGCCTGGACCCTCTCTCCAGGTGCGTGTGGCCAGGGAAGATGCGAGCCAACCTCTGCGGCCTACTCAGGCCTCGGGCATCCAGCATCCGCGGGGTCAGAGCGACGGGTGCGGGGCACGAGGCGGTGCCTCCGCCCAAGCTCCCCAGCTAAAAGCACCTGGGGGCCCCACGCGATTTTTAAAGCTTTCCTTCCAAATAACAAGAAAAAAAATGGGTATCTGATGAAAAAGTCATAATTCCTGTTTTAAGCATGAACACGCTTTGCATTTAAGTTCGGGTGATTATACTTATATTAAATGGGAAAATTATTGTATTACATTAAATATGTAACATGAACTATGCGTAATGTCACGTTTACGAGGATGCTTTGGGGTTTTTGTGGAGACGGGGATCTTCTACTCGTCTTTACTGATACTTTGGATTGAAACTTAGGTATAAGAAATTATTCATGATACTTATAAATTAACCCCCAGAAAAAGGGCGGCTCCAGGGTGAGGCTTAGCGGTAACAGACATGCTGCTGGAGGAGAGAGTGGGGCCGATGTGAACAGGGAAGGAGCCCCTTGAAAGAACAGACAGTCCCCAGATCCAGTTGACTCCGATGTGAAGATACTGCCAAACCCTTTATTTATTTGTTTGTTTGTTTAGTACTAGGGATGGAACCCAGGAGCATTCTACCTCCGAGCTACACCCCCAGCCCTATTTTTTATTCTTTTATTTTTGAAACGGGGTCTCACTGAGTTACAAAGGGTCTCACTAAGTAGCTGAGGCTGTCCGCAAAACACAATCCTCCTGCCTCAGACTCCCAAATGCTGGGATTACAAGGGTGCGCCACCACGCCTGGCCCAAACCCTTTACTTTGTTTGTTTGTTTGTTTGTTTTGTTTTGTTTTGTTTTTGCTGTACTGAGGATGGAACCCAGGGGCATTCTACCTCCAAGCTACCCCCCCCTGCCCTATTTTTTATTCTTTTTTTTTCTTTTTTCTTTTTTTTTTTTTTTTTTTTTTTTTTTTTGGTGGTACTGGGGTTCCTGGAAGCTCTTCTTCCTCCGGGCTACACTCCCAGACCTATTTTATATTTTTGAAACAGGGTCTCTTACGCCAGCACGGCTGGCTTCGAACCTGCGCGATCCTCCTGTCTCCGCCTCCCAAGCGCGGGGATTACAAGCGTGCGCCACCATGCCCGGCTTTATTCTTTTATTTTTGAAACAGGGTCTCACTGAGTTGCAAAGGGCCTCACGAAATAGCTGAGGCTGTCCACTAACCGTGATCCTCCTGTCTCCGCCTCCCAAGCGCGGGGATTATAAGCGTGCACCACCATGCCCGACAAGGAACACGTGTTTTAATGACCTTTTCAAGTAGCCGTGGGAGGTGTCTATGACACGATGCCCCAACTTTGCAGGTGATGGTTTCTCAAAGTTAGCTGGTCGCTCAGTGGAATCTGGAATACTACCAATGGCTTGTTCTTCTCTCTGCACTCAGGAGACAAGGAAAGAGGCAAATGACACCTTAGGCTGAATACGATGATTGTTCACAGCCGGGCATGGTACCGAGCAGGCCTGTAACCCCCGCACTTGGAAGGCTGAGACAGGAGGATCGCAGGTTCGAGGACAACTTCGGCAAGTAGTGAGACTCTCACTGACCTAGCAAGACCCTGTTTCAAAATAAAAGTAGAACTGGGGATGAAGCTCAGAGGTAGATATCCCTGGGCTCAATCCCCAGTACCAAAAAAAAAAAAAAAAAAAAAAGATGATTCTTTACATCAAGAATCCCTAGCCGGGCGTGGTGGCACACGCTTGTAATCCCTGCGCTTGGGAGGCTGAGACAGGAGGATCGCAGAGGTTCGAAGCCAGCCTCAGCTACTGAGTGAGGCTCTCAGCAACTTAATGAGACCCTGTTTCTGAATAAAATATAAAATAGGTCTGGGAGTATAGCCTAAAGGCAGAAAAGCCCCTGGGTTCCACCCCCAGTACCACAAAAAAAAAAAAAAAATAGCTGGGAGAATAGATCAGTGATAAAGTGCTTGCCTAGCACAAATTAAGTCCTGGGTTCAATCGTCAGTACCATCAAAAACAAAACAAAACAACAACAACAAAAAAAAAACAGGTTGTTTTATGAGCCAGGTGTGGTAGCGCACGCTTGTAATCCCAGCACTTGGGAGGCTGAGACAGGAGAATCACACAGGTTCGAAGCCAGCCTCAGCTATTTAGTGAGGCTCTCAGCAACTTAGTGAGACTCTGTTTCCAAATAAAATAGAAAATAGGTCTGGGAGTGTAGCCCAGAGGTAGAAAGCCTCTGGATTTCATCCCCAGCACCACAAAAAGGAAGGAAGGAAGGAAGAAAGAGAGAAAGAAAGAGGGAAAGAAGGAAAGAAAGAAAGCCCCTAAAAGGGTCAGGGATGTCCAGGGATCCCTGAACCATACACTGTGCTAAATGCACATAAATGTGTGGCGCTCTGGGCTGCAGCCCCCATGGCTGAATGGTAGCACCATCATTTTTTGTTGGTATTTGT